>NC_088224.1:77481687-77621687 GCF_036934945.1 Oncorhynchus masou masou
TTCACACTTCAAGTGGATGGATGGATTTATACTTCTGTTCTTCACTCTCACTATGTTACTACTCCTCTTTTTCTTGAGGACTTTCCCTTTTGGTCTCCATGAATTCTATTTGATCACTGTAGTCAGGAGAATGAGAAACTGAAGATATGTTTTGTAAGACTTGAAGTATTTTAAAAACTTTTATTAGAAGAAAAAACGTCAGTAACTGTTACCTGTGATAATAATATAGTACTAACTAACACCATGAAAGCACTAACTTAGCACCTCTTGTCTGTTGGAGCAGCGAGCCACTCAGATGAGGGGTCGGACGTGGAGTCAGAACCGGACCTGCCTCTGAAGAGGAAGCAGCGCCGCAGTAGAACCACCTTCTCGGCTGAACAGTTGGATGAGCTGGAGAGAGCCTTCGAACGAACACACTACCCTGACATCTACACGAGGGAAGAGCTTGCTCAGAGGGCCAAACTCACAGAGGCCAGAGTACAGGTAGACTACACACACATCACACACATTCTTTATCTCACATCACACACAGGGATGCACAAGTATACACACATACATTCCTGGCCTTCCCCTTCATCCTGTGTTCCCAGGGGTCCAATCTGCAGGGCCAGCTCTGATCTACGGCCCAGAAAATTCCCCACAACAGCTCCCATATGGAGGCTGTACCGGGCCCAGCATGGGGCTATTAAATATGGAATCAACATGAGTCCCGCCAGTCACACACACTGACTCTCAGCAGCAGCAGAAGGAGGCCTGTTCAGTTAAATGTTCATTTAGAAATTTGGATGGGTTCATTTATCCGCTATGTGTCTGTGAATGAATCAGCCAGGTCACTCGTGGTACAAGTCAGTATTCGACATACATCCATGTCTGAGGAGGTCAGGACATGACGTGGAAACCGGCCACTAGGAGCAACAGTGAGCGCTGTAAATGTCGGTTATGCTAGGGCGTTGAGGATGGGGAGACGGATAAGTGTAAGCATCTGCCTCTGATTCCAAAGGTTGGAAGTTTGAATCCAGCGATAGAAAGTTGTTTTTGAGATGTGTGTTTTAAGCCTATCCCAAACTTTAACCCTAACCTTAACCATTCTGAGTTAATGCCTAAACTTAACCCTTACCTTAAAAATTAGGCGTTAATGCTTAAACTTAACCTTAAACACTTCGAAATTTGATGTTTTTAACAACTTCGAAATTTGACGTTTGAGAAACATGGATGAACGTCCAATTCTGACGTGAGAGTGTGAGAGCTAGTTGGAATGGATTTGAGTTTTGAGGAAAGCACCGCCCTCAAACATGATTCCCTTGTTCTCATTAGCTACAGTATTTGGGATTTTGGGTGACTCTATGGCTTTGGAACAGAAATTAAATAAGACCATCAGAGATAGTTTATAGTTAGCGGAATATATACAGGAGGAAACCATGTAAAATAGTGTTGTGTTTCTATGGCCAAGTCCATGTTTAATGATGTTCTGGTGGTGGGCCATGAGATGTGGAGATAGCGAGGGCCTTGTTGGCTGCAGCCAGGAGTCACATGGGCTGGTCTGGAGAGGAACACATGACCCCCCCCCCCCACCCCACACACACACACACACACACACAAAGAGATGATGTCACAGTGTGGTCCACACAAATGGGAGATCACTATGTGACTTCTAACTATAGCTAAGGGCAGTACACACACACTAATGCAAATGCACAAGCACACACACACACACACACATGATACATTGAAAGCAGATTATTTTAAAAACGCAGTCAGACAAAAACAGAGATTGACTCATAGAGAGAGGTATACACATATGCACAAATAACAGTCATTAACCATTCATATACAGTACCAGTCAAAAGTGTGGATACACCTACTCATTCATCCCAGATGGGATGGCGTATCACTGCAGAATGCTGTGGTAGCCATGCTGGTTAAGTGTGCCTTGAATTCTAAATAAATCACAGACAGTGTCACCAGCTAAGCACTCCCACACCATCACACCTCCTCCTCCATGCTTCACGGTGGGAACCACACATTTGGAGATCATCCGTTCCCCTACTCTGTGTCTCACAAAGACACAGGGTTTGGAACCAAAAATCTCAAATTTGGACTCATCAGACCAAAGGACAGATTTTCACCGGTCTAATGTCCAATGCTCATGTTTCTTGGCCCAAGCAAGCCCGTTCTTCTTATTGGTGTCCTTTAGTAGTGGTTTTGCTGCAGCAATTCAACCATGAAGGCCTGATTGACGCAGTCTCCTCTGAACAGTTGATGTTGAGATGTGTCTGTTACTTGAACTCTGTGAAGCATTTATTTGGGCTGCAATCTGCAATCTGATCTATTTCTGAGGCTGGTAACTCTAACAAACTTATCGGTTTGTCGGTAACTCTGGGTCTTCCATTTCTGTGGCGGTCCTCATGAGAGCCAGTTTCATCATAGCGCTTGATGGTTTTTGCAACTGCACTTGAAGAAACTTTAAATGTTCTTGAAATGTTCCTGGATTGACTGACCTTCATGTCCTAAAGTAATGATGTACTGTCGTTTCTCTTTGCTTATTTGAGCTGTTCTTGCCATAATATAGACTTGGTCCTTTACCTAATAGGGTTATATTCTGTATTTCACCCCTACCTTGTCACAACACAACTTATTGTCTCAAACGCATTAAGAAGGAAAGAAATTCCACAAATTAACTTTTAACAAGGCACACCTGTTAATTGAAATGCATTCCAGGTGACTACCTCAAGAAGCTGGTTGAGAGAATGCCAACAGTGTGCAAAGCTGTCATCAAGGCAAATGGTGGCTACTTTGAAGAATCACAAATATAAAATATATTTTGATTTGTTTAACACTTTTTTGTTACTACAAATAACATGTGTTATTTCATAGTTTTGATGTCTTCACTATTTTTCTACAATGTAGAAAATAGTAAAAATAAAGAAAAACCCTTGAATGAGTGTCCAATCCTTTGACTGGTTCTGTATGTGGGAATGAATGTTTAAGAAAATGTAAGATCTCATGTCTTATATCCTCTTTCCCCAGGTGTGGTTCAGTAACAGAAGAGCTCGGTGGAGGAAGCAGGCTGGAGCAAGTCAGCTCATGGCCTTTAATCACCTGATCCCTGGGGGTTTCCCGCCCTCTGCCATGTCCAGTCTCTCACCTTATCAGCTGTCTGACAGCCCATATCCCCCTACATCCATATCACAAGGTTTGGACACTATAAACATGGCCACAGGCTGAACATCCTGTTTGTTTCAGATATACAACTATTGCTCTCAGGGTTCAGACCCTAGAGTTTGATTAACAAAGTCATGTATTATTAAATATTGACTGCTTCAAGTTGGCTACAATGTAATAATCTGTCAATTGAGAGACAATATATCTAAATGGAACTTTCTTCCTTTCTATTTGTCCTTCCCTTAGTGGTGTCGGAGCAGCCCAGCACACTGCATCGGCCCCAGCCCCTGCCCCCCTCCTCAGGCCACCACCAGAGCTCAGGTGGGGGAGGGCAGGATGTGGGGTCGGCCTACTGCCTGGCCACTGGACGCCACGGCTTCTCAGGCTACTCGGACAACTTTGTCACGTCAGGAGGCCCTCCCAACTCCCAGAACCCATCCAACGGCAATGGCCTCTCTTCCCAGGTGAGTCCAGCGGAGTTACCTATCTACACACAGACACACACACAGACACACACAGAAACAGAGTTCACACTCTTATCTATGTCGGGAGGTGGGTGAGAGGTGGAGGAGGGTGTGAGGTCAAATCAAATTTAATTTGTTATATGTGCCGAATACAACATGAAATGCGTACTTTCAAGCCCTTAACCAACAATGCAGTTTTAAGAAAAATAAGAGTGAAGAAAAATATTTACTAAATAAACTAAAGTAAAAGATAAAAGAGCAACAATACAATAATGTGGCTATGTACAGGGGGTACCGGTTCCTGAGTCAATGTGCAGGCGTACAAGTTAGTCGAGGTAATTGAGGTAATATGTACATGTAGATGGTGGTAAAGTGACTATGCATAGATAATAAACAACGAGTAGCAGCATAGTAAAAAAAAAGGGGGGTGGGGTCAAAGCAGGTAGTCTGGGTAGCCATTTGATTAGCTGTTCAGCAGTGTTATGGCTTTGGGGTAGAAGCTGTTAAGGAGCCTTTTGGACCTAGACTTGGCGCTCTGGTAAATCAAATCAAATCAAATCAAATTTTATTTGTCACATACACATGGTTAGCAGATGTTAATGTGAGTGTAGCGAAATGCTTGTGCTTCTAGTTCCGACAATGCAGTAATAACCAACAAGTAATCTAACTAACAATTCCTAAACTACTGTCTTATACACAGTGTAAGGGGATAAAGAATATGTACATAAGGATATATGAATGAGTGATGGTACAGAGCAGCATAGGCAAGATACAGTAGATGGTATCGAGTACAGTATATACATATGAGATGAGTATGTAAACAAAGTGGCATAGTTAAAGTGGCTAGTGATACATGTATTACATAAGGATGCAGTCAATGATATAGAGTACAGTATATACGTATGCATATGAGATGAATAATGTAGGGTAAGTAACATTATATAAGGTAGCATTGTTTAAAGTGGCTAGTGATATATTTACATCATTTCCCATCAATTCCCATTATTAAAGTGGCTGGAGTTGAGTCAGTGTCAGTGTGTTGGCAGCAGCCACTCAATGTTAGTGGTGGCTGTTTAACAGTCTGATGGCCTTGAGATAGAAGCTGTTTTTCAGTCTCTCGGTCCCAGCTTTGATGCACCTGTACTGACCTCGCCTTCTGGATGATAGCGGGGTGAACAGGCAGTGGCTCGGGTGGATGATGTCCTTGATGATCTTTATGGCCTTCCTGTAACATCGAGTGGTGTAGGTGTCCTGGAGGGCAGGTAGTTTGCCCCCGGTGATGCGTTGTGCAGACCTCACTACCCTCTGGAGAGCCTTACGGTTGAGGGCGGAGCAGTTGCCGTACCAGGCGGTGATACAGCCGGCCAGGATGCTCTCGATTGTGCATCTGTAGAAGTTTGTGAGTGCTTTTGGTGACAAGCCGAATTTCTTCAGCCTCCTGAGGTTGAAGAGGCGCTGCTGCGCCTTCTTCACGATGCTGTCTGTGTGAGTGGACCAATTCAGTTTGTCTGTGATGTGTATGCCGAGGAACTTAAAACTTGCTACCCTCTCCACTACTGTTCCATCGATGTGGATAGGGGGTGTTCCCTCTGCTGTTTCCTGAAGTCCACAATCATCTCCTTAGTTTTGTTGACGTTGAGTGTGAGGTTATTTTCCTGACACCACACTCCGAGGGCCCTCACCTCCTCCCTGTAGGCCGTCTCGTCGTTGTTGGTAATCAAGCCTACCACTGTTGTGTTGTCCGCAAACTTGATGATTGAGTTGGAGGCGTGCGTGGCCACGCAGTCGTGGGTGAACAGGGAGTACAGGAGAGGGCTCAGAACGCACCCTTGTGGGGCCCCAGTGTTGAGGATCAGCGGGGAGGAGATGTTGTTACCTACCCTCACCACCTGGGAGCGGCCCGTCAGGAAGTCCAGTACCCAGTTGCACAGGGCGGGGTCGAGACCCAGGGTCTCGAGCTTGATGACGAGCTTGGAGGGTACTATGGTGTTGAATGCCGAGCTGTAGTCGATGAACAGCATTCTCACATAGGTATTCCTCTTGTCCAGATGGGTTAGGGCAGTGTGCAGTGTGGTTGAGATTGCATCGTCTGTGGACCTATTTGGGCGGTAAGCAAATTGGAGTGGGTCTAGGGTGTCAGGTAGGGTGGAGGTGATATGGTCCTTGACTCGTCTCTCAAAACACTTCATGATGACGGAAGTGAGTGGTAGTCATTTAGCTCAGTTACCTTAGCTTTCTTGGGAACAGGAACATTGGTGGCCCTCTTGAAGCATGTGGGAACAGCAGACTGGTATAGGGATTGATTGAATATGTCCGTAAACACACCGGCCAGCTGGTCTGCGCATGCTCTGAGGGCGCGGCTGGGGATGCCGTCTGGGCCTGCAGCCTTGCGAGGGTTAACACGTTTAAATGTCTTACTCACCTCGGCTGCAGTGAAGGAGAGACCGCATGTTTTCATTGCAGGCCGTGTCAGTGGCACTGTATTGTCCTCAAAGCGGGCAAAAAAGTTATTTAGTCTGCCTGGGAACAAGACATCCTGGTCCGTGACTGGGCTGGATTTCTTCCTGTAGTCCGTAGTAATGCCGTAGTAAAGAGAACAGGGCTTTTAGGGCCTTCCTCTGACACTGCCTGATATAGAACTCCTTGATGTCAGGAAGCTTGCAGTCAGAGGCCGAGCAGTTGTCATACCAGGAGGTGATGCAACCAGTCAGGATGTTCTCAATGGTGCAGCTGTAGAACTTTTTGAGGATCTGAGGACCCATGCCAAATCTTTTCAGTCTCCCGAGGAGGAATAGGCATTGTTGTACCCTCTTCATGACTGTCTTGGTGTGTTTGAACCATGATAGTTTGTTGGTGACACCAAGGCTCCACTACAGCCCCGTCGATGAGAATGGGGGCGTGCTTGGCTCTACTTTTCCTGTAGTCCACAATAATCTCATTGTTCTTGATCACATTGAGGGAGAGGTTGTTGTCCTGGCACCACACTGCCAGGTCTCTGACCTCCTCCCTATAGGCTGTCTCATTGTTGTCGGTGATCAGGCCTACCACCGTTGTGTCGTCGGCAAACTTGATGATGGGGTTGGAGTCGTGCTTGGCCACGCAGTCATGAGTGAACAGTGAGTGCAGGAGGGGACTAGGCACGCACCCCTGAGGGGCCCCGTGTTGAGGATCAGCCTGGCAGATGTGTTTTTGCCTACCCTTACCACCTGGGAGGGGCCCATAAGGAAGTCCAGAGCTTTGAGGGCAATATGGTGTTGAACGCTGAGCTGTAGCCAATGAACAGCATTCTCACGTAGGTGTTCCTTTTGTCCAGGTGGGAAAGGGCAGTGTTGAGTGCAATAGAGATTGTGTCCTTCTGTTGGGGTGGTATGCAATTTGGAATGGGTCTTGGGTTTCTGGGATGATGGTGTTGATGTGAGCCATGACCAGCCTTTCAAAGCACTTCATGGCTACAGACGTGAGTGCAACGGGTCGGTAGTCATTTAGGCAGGTTGCCTTGGTGTTCTTGGCCACAGGGACTATGGTGGTCTACTTGAAACATGTAGGTATTACAGACTTGGCCAGGGACAGGCTGAAAATGTCAGTGAAGACACTTGCCAGTTGGTCAGCGCATGCTCGGAGTACACATCCTGGTAATCCATCTGGCCCTGCGGCCTTGTGAATGTCGACCTGTTTAAAGGTCTTACTCACATCGGCTATGGCAAGCGTGATCACACAGTCGTCCGGAACAGCTGCTTCAGTGTTGCTTGCCTCGAATCACATATAGAAGTTGTTTAGCTCGTCTGGTAGGCTTGTGTCACTGAGTAGTCTCTGAGTGTGTGGCTCTCCTTTATTTTCAGGCTTGTGTCACTGGGCAGCTTGCGGCTGGGCTTCCCTTTATGGTCAGTAATAGTTTGCAAGCCCTGCCACATCCGATGAGTGTCGGAGCTGGTGTTGTAGGATTCAATCTTAGTCCTGTATTGACGCTTTGCCTGTTTGATGGTTCATCTGAGGGCATAGCAGGATTTTTTATAAGCGTCCGGATTATAGTCCCGCTCCTTGAAAGTGACATCCGGGGTGGCAGGTAGGCTGGTGGTTAGAGCGTTGGGCCAGTAACCGAATGGTTGCTGGATCGAATCCCCGAGCTGACAAGGTAAAAATCTATCATTCTGCCCCTGAACAAGGCAGTTAACCCACTGTTCCCCGGTAGGCCGTCATTGTAAATAAGAATTTGTTCTTAATTGACTTGCTTAGTTAAATAAAGGTTCATAAAACCATTTAGCCCAGCTCAGATGTGAGGTGGTGGTGGGTGTGAGGTGGAGTGAAAGGACTTGAAAAGGACAGAGGAAGGACACGGAGGAGGACAAATGAGGAGAAGATGAGACAAATGAAAACTGAAAAGACAATTATGGCCAATTATACAGGGATGAGGCTTATCGTCCCTTTACCTAAACATTAAAGGCTGTCCTAACAGGCAGAAAATGAGATTTCAGCTGCTCAAAGTCAGACCGCTCAGACAATACAGCACAGGGTTTACACACACGCACACGCACGCATGCACGCACGCACTCACACACAGTGCTTCGGGGTCACTTTAGAGAGTGTGACTGACAATATGGACATGAAGGATGACTGACTGGAGAGGCTGACATGGAAAAATGACATTTACACAGGTCACATGTTGGGAAAGAAAACATTTTGAAATGTTTCATATTATTGATGAATGTTTAAAATAGTTATTGGTAATTTGTAAGACATTTATTCGGTTCAGTTTAATATACGGAACTGTGTTCAATTTATCTAAATGACAATGAATAGGCTAAGTCATAAGGAGGGGAGATATCATCTATCAAAGAACATGTATGGTAGTCTAATATTTTCAGACAATATTCTGTGTTTTTCTGTAGCAGTAGGACACATATACTTTTGCTTCCAGTCTCACCGTCATCACCTCTAACTCGTCCCACAGTTTAGCCCATCAACACATCCGTAATATCCTTGCACTTTGGAAGAGTAATCAATCAAGGTTCCAGTGTCCAAATTGATTGCTACCGAATATTTAATGAATTGAATTATGTGTGTAATTTATGTAGATTACTTCCTATGTTTTGTTACATATATCATTGGTGCAGGCTATCTACATTTTTTCGGTACGAGTGTGGAATGTTGTTTAAATTATGAATTGACTTAAATTGGATGGGTATTTCATTTATATAAATGGTTATGAAGACTGTATATCGAAGATCAACTAGGCCTACTCTATTTAGAAACTACAAATAAGATGGATTGATCATTATTATTTGCATGCAAGAGAACTGTTGCTGCATGTTGGCGCAACACACAATTCTACAAATCAAACACCTCTTATCCCCCCCTACTCTCTCTGATAAATGGGGTGCCTGACCCCCAGATGTTTTCCATTTATAAGGAACACACCCCGACTTCTGCAACGGTGTTTGTCAAGATTACACTGACAGGGCTTCTGTATGACAACCATAATGTATGTTTGAGAGTGTGTATTTTAAGGTGCATGGGAAACTACCCCTCCCTGAATCTCTGTTGAGACTTTGTTTATCTACACTTTCGTCTCGTACGCAGTCCATATGCAGCTACCTTGGGCAATTAGGGAAACACACACACACATATATACACACACACACACATACACACACACACATATACTGCACATAAACCGTTAAGCCTCCAGGGAGGCTTCTCATGATTGCATTCTTACAATGTTTGTCTCCACATTCCTCAGTATGAAAGTCAAGTCCTCATTTCTTTGAATATACAGTATATTGTATGAGAGAGCAGGAATGTCCTGTATGTCTCAGACTTCCCCCATTCCGACATTCTTCCCTGGCTCTCCTCTGCTGTCCGGCTCTTCCTGGACACGCTGATTTGGGGCCGCTGGACACAGCAATGTTCCAACACAGAAAAACGTAGATGAAGCCCAGCCAGGAGCCACGTCACGCTAAAGAGACAAGGAGAGACGAAAGAGAAAGAGGGAGAGAGAGAGGTATAGCGTTTTTAGAAAGCTGTAGTTTCTTGCAGAGGTCGACCGCAGCAATCGTCCATATACTTCTTCTGTTTAAACAGAGTGTTCCAAAACGCAGGTCATTTTTGGGGAAAATGTTATTTGGGTCGAGAAACACAACTCCCCTCTCAAAATCAACATGGGCTCCTCTGTCCCCTGCCTGGGAAATGACTTAAGCGGGACCATCTGTGTGTGTGGATGTAGAATAATATGTCACTTATAGGGCCAGAAAAGCCCAAAGTGCAGCGTACCTGCTTTTCATTAGGACATGGACAGAGGCTAGAGGTCTCTGTTTAGAGGGATTTGATGCATTTAGAGGTAAGGAGGTTTAAAGTGGTCACGTTGGGTTGGGATATATCTTTCCAGTGAGATGATCTTGAGTCACAGCAATTATCTGTTTATTAGACACTTTTGTTGAACTTGTTCTCATCCATCCAGTTAAAGTTAGTGAGGGTTTGTTATCGGCTCGTTCTGTCTGAACCTCCTTTACAACAACACCCTACGGCTCTTTTCCGTCCTTCGCTCGCCAAGAAATATTCCCCCAAATTCAATTATCGGGTGGCTAATCAACAACAGGTCAAAGCCTAGCCTGTTTCTCTGTCTGTAGCTTGTCTGCTGTAGTCCAAAGGTTTTTCTCTCTGCTTCTAAAGGTCTACTACCTTATCTGTGTCAGGACATCTCTGGTGATAAGTCTTTATCTCATCCTATGCTTTTTGGAGCGGTGGCAGGCGGGAATGTCCAAATAAGTGGAGTAGAGTTTCTGAGACAAATTGGTTGATTATTCCTCTGTGGTGCTATCGCTGCCTGTCTGGGAAGGCCTGGTGGAAGTGTTTTGATGTCAGTGGAGAGGAACTTCCTGTCTGATTTAGGCTGTGCTACTATATGTTATGGATGGGGGTTGGGCGTAGTGTTTGGAATGTTACATAACACAATGCTGTGCCAAAGCCTCTGATAGGACTACACCACCTGTTCTCACACATTCCTAAATCACTTAACCACCTATCTGAATGGAATGTCAATAACGTCACTGTAACGGCAATAACACTCTTTCTCCCTCTCTCCAGGTGATGGGTCTGTTGAACCCAGGCGGGGTGCCCCACCAGCCCCAGAGTGACTACGCCCTCTCCCCCCTGACAGGAGGCTTGGAGCCCCCCGGGGGCATGGGGGCCAGCTGCTCCCAGCGTCTGGAGGGCCTGTCCAGTGTCCCCAACATCCCCAGTCTCCCCTCGCTGCCCAACTCCCAGTCCTACTGCCCGTCCTCCTACAGCGCTCCTGCCTACAGCGTGGACCCTGTGGCCTCCTACCAGTATGGGCAGTACCACGGACAAAGTAAGGTCAATATCTCTCACTTTTATTACCACTTAAACACTTAGGAAGATCTCTCTCCAATCATATCAACTGCAGCCGCCTTGAGTTTCACTGCTCTTCAGTCTACCACGCCAAAATATTTACAAAGGACAAATGTGTTGATAGGACTCTATCAGTGTTCATATGACGTGTTTCCATCCAACAAAAACAGCAGGGTTTCAGACAGGAAGAGTTGTTTGATCTTATCTCTGAAGTAATGCTGATTATATTGGATCATATCTGTCCTTTGGTATACTGTAGCTCACGTCATGTCACCACGCCTCACCTCGCCTCGCCTGTCAGCAATTGTTACTTCCTGTCAAACAGCACTAATAGTGTAAGATAGTGTCTCCTGGAACGTTTTCTTATGGGAGTCTTGTTTAACTGTGAGAAGGCCCTTCAGTTCACATTAACATTACACTAAGGTTAACTCTGACATCAAACAAACCTTCATGCAACTCTCAAAAACCGACGTCATCCACATGCGTTCAACCGTGATTAGAGCACCCTATAGTTTTCAATTTCCCTCTGTGGGGGGTGACCTGCACGGGTCACCCAATCAGGCCAGTCCCTCGACCTCGCAGCAACCTCGCCCTTCAAAGCAAAGGCACCAGTCCATGTAGCTGACTGCTACGGCTTTATAAAGCACTGCAGGTATCGGGTGAATATTTAACCTAATATCCGAGAGAAAGAAATGCCTAATGAAATATCTTGAAGAGATTTCTAAGTGGACAGAAAAGACACACACACACACACACACACACACACACACACACACACACACACACACACACACACACACACACACACACACACACACACACACACACACACACACACACACACACACACACACACACACACACACACACACACACACACATCAGAGGGACTACATCTTGATGTCATTAATCACAGAGACTGGATACTCGTGTGCAGTTAGGTCTGTAGAATGGGAAAAGGGATTTTCTGGGGGGTGGAAGGATCCTAATATCCTCTGGCAGGGAGCAATTAGAAACAGGTGTGTGGTGTGGGCCTGCTGAGGTCAGCTTGGGAAACAGTATTGATCCCTGTCCCAGATTCACTGGTACTGGGCCTCTAGTGTCAAGCCTAACCCAGCCCTTACCCAATCTTAATGGGACTGATATCAAGTCTGCCCACTTCACCTCTCTATACACACACACACACACACACACACACACACACACACACACACACACACACACACACACACACACACACACACACACACACACACACACACACACACACACACACACACACACACACACACACACACACACAGCTGCACTGTGAGACTGATCACCATGATAGTGCTGCTCCCATGGTTCCACCCCTCTTCATCTCTGTCAGTGATCATCAGTCTTTATTTTTAATTGAGGTTAACTTGTAACTTAGTCTCATTCACTTCTGTTTTTCCTTTTAGGTGCCCTTCATTATTTGAGACCTGAGATCACCTGAGGATCTGCCCATCTAAGGCCCCCCCCACACCTCTGGCCCAGCCCGGTCTCCACCTCCGGCCCGGCCCAGTCTCCACCTCCACCTCTGGGGCCCAACCCAGTCTCCACCTCCACCTCTGGCCCAGCCCAGTCTCCACCTCCGGCCCGGCCCAGTCTCCACCTCCACCTTTGGCCCAACCCAGTCTCCACCTCCACCTCTGGCCCAGCCCAGTCTCCACCTCCGGCCCAGCCCAGTCTCCACCTCCACCTCTGGCCCAACCCAGTCTCCACCTCCACCTCCAGCCCAACCCAGTCTCCACCTCCACCTCCGGCCCAGCCCAGTCTCCACCCCCAACTCTGGCCTAGCCCATTCTCCACCTCCACCTCTGGCCCAGCCCAGTCTCCTCCTCCTGCCAAGCCCAGTCTCCAACTCCGGCCCAGCCCAGTCTCCACCTCCAGCCTAATCTCGGTTGAGGGACGTGTGTACTGTACTGTATATGTTGAGACTGAGGGGGCTCTTCAAGTAATCAGGACCAAAAGCTTCCTCCACTATCCCTGGCTACCTATTTCCTCACCCAGGCACTTCCACTCAACAATGATCTGTTCCTTCAGGCTTGATGAAAGTAATGGAAGAGAGACTAAAGTTAAAGGACATTGATAGAGAGGAATTTAAGGCCCACACAATGAAACACATGAACTTAGATTAATGTCTGTTGATGACTGACAGAGATGCCACTGGGTACATTCCCTTGGCTGTGATGTGGTGTACCCCACATTGGGCGCCAACTATGACCAGTAAAACAGTGGAAGACTAATCCACACAGACCCACAGCACAGCCCAGGAGTGGAGGCCCGGTTGGGTTTAAACATCCTTAAGTCAGGCCTGTGGAAGAGCACAACCAGACTGTATAGTAACAGACTCACTAGTGGCTTTAGAGCTGTGAGCTGTTTACATGTTTGTCGTAGGGCCAAAGGAATACAGATTCATTCTATTTATCTCTGAATGAAAGCTACTTGAGGGAAAAAATAACAGGCTTTTATTTGACGTTGCATTTATTTGATATGTTTTGTTCCAGAAGATTCCCTCCCACACAAAGAGTGAAAAGAACACAACATTCCAGCCATAGACTGAGGAACAAACAAACAAACAAGGAAATGTGTAGAAAATAAACATGTCAATCAAAGAAAGAGGAAGCTTTGAGACATCATCATAAACAGACCTGCAATGTATACTACAGCTGTTCCGTTCCCTTCATTATGTTAAATGCTCAGTGTTCTAAAACATTCCATGGAACTCTCACTGTGTTCTGTTGATAACTCTGATCTCTTGTAGCTTTAGAAGTATTCCTAGGGGTCAGGGGTGACTTCAGGGAAAGTCCCAGGTGAAGGAGGAGGATGAAGGAGGGTGGATTCATGGGTTCTGATGGGTGACAGGGCTGATCCATCAAGGGGTGCAGTTCCCCCTCATAGAGGCCTATTAGGGCACGAGACTCATGACCAAGAGACACATGAGAAACCAGGACCACCTCACCACAGACCAACCCAGCTGACCAGAAGTGCAATATCAGGTACCTCAGAGTCAACGATGCCATCAAACAGATGAAACAAAAAGATCTTGTGTCTTAAGAACTTTCTGTAAAACATTTGAATCATGTTTGAGTCATTGGTTATTACATGTGCCTGCGTAGGCTTCGAGGTCCAAAACAAAGAAACAGCAACATTGTCAGTACGGCTATGACAGCAAAGCCACAGGGAAAGGTGGGATGCACATTGTGAACCATTGAAGTCATTCCAAGCCCATGTGGAGCAGATTGATTCAAGGGGAAAAAAAGAAGTCAACAAAAGAATCTTATGAAGAATTACAAAGCCAAATGATTTCATACATTTTTTTGCTTGTGTCTTTTTGTTGCAAAAACCGAAAGTTCAGTAGTGTGTTGTTTTACATCATTTCCTTATTTATTCTCTCTAAAGTATCTTAACAATTCTGCAACATTATTCTTAAACTTTCTGCAAAGTTTTCGTCAAATTACTACATCACGTACCTTATAGGAACACTGTGTCCGTCTGTTCACTAAATGGTAGCTGGATGTCTCAGCAGATCAAAGGTTGCCACAAGCACTCATCGCTCAATTGTACATTTGTCTGTAACAGAAAGAAAAGGGTTTTTTCTTTCCAATGATTTCTTTCATTTTTATATATTTTCTGTATTATTTGACAGAATGATATGGTGCAATGTCTTGTGTACAAGCTCAGTATTATTACTATTTATAATAAAACATGAAAATACAATGACTAAAAATAGTTTTAAATTTTATTGAAAGTTACACTCTAATTTCAAGGTAATTTTGGTCTCAATGCAATCTTTGTGTGTGAAATGTTTGTCATCAATGTGCAGTAAATAATTGACAGTGATTCATCGCAATATAAAATACAAAAGAATAGAGAGACAAGCATGTAGTTTTCAAATAAACGTATTTAAACCCCTAAGCCCTGTGTAAAAATAGAACCGTAAAGAGAGGTCCCTGACATGGAGTTGGACTTGAACACAACAGCCTTTCTTAGAAACAGTACTCAAGACATTCAAACATCTGCACCATCTATTAATGCCCGTGGGCACTCTACTGTAACAAACACACGTCTGTTTCACAAATTCTAAATGAGAACAACCCTCAGAGCGTTTGGACAAACAGAACACCCTCTTCCCCCTCACTCTTCACCCTCGCTGCCCCTTACCCCTCTCAGGCCTTGGTCATACACACAGGGTCTGTGTGTGTGTGTGTGTGTGTGTGTGTGTGTGTGCGCCACCCTGAGGATATTAGCCCTAATTAAAACACTGGTCTGATTAATCGAGACTCGTCTCAGCCCTTGGAGGGACTACACACTTTATAAATAGAGATGTCAACAGAAATGTTTACCCACTTTGAATCAATCATACAGCTGATATTTTTATTGTTGAATACGAAATAATTGGGCCAATATGAGGACACAAACGTAAACTTCCGGCACACACACACACTCCCATAAACACACAATCCAATATACAATCCTGTACAGTATCGCCAGAAAGACTGTTTGCTTTCCTATTCAGGCAGTACCATTTAAGATGAAGACAAATCGCTGTCGCTGTATAAGTCCCAAGCAAAGCTGCGACCACAGAAATTAGTTTTACTAATGTACCCTCCTCGTGAACTGAATACACCCCAGAGTCTACTTAAAACCCAAACTAGTTGAATGAATTTTACAACATGTAATGAAAGGAAAGAGATCAAGACAAACAGAGGTATATAACATTCTTATTTAGCCATTTCATTGCACTATGAGTTGTGAGCAGTGTGTATGGCCATGTTAGTGGTTACCAGGGGCCCTCTGTATCCCTCTGTCTGTTCCATAGGGTTACACTTCGAACCTACACTAACCCCCATCAGCATGTGATCTGGTAACTCACTTCATAGACATTCACCCCCCCTGGGTCATGTGAGCTAACATGACCCAGAGATCACACTGGCAGCTGCCTCTGTCACTCCGAATCGATGTGTGTGTGTGTTTGTGCTTGTGTGTATGTACAACTACAGTATTAGTGTGTTTCCGGGAGTGTATTCCTGCATTATACTATATTATACTATAACTATATGTATAAATAAGTTCTGTATAACATCTCTGTTGTCATGTTCTTGTCTATGAGGTAAAGCAGCGGATGTGTTTTGGTGTTGTTTTTAATCCTCAGCAGCAACCCCCCTGTCCAGGCACTTAACCTCTGACCCTTCCACTGGTGCAGACCTGGGCTTTCCTCATTCCTCTCACACGCTAAGGACAACTTAACCCCACAACCCCCAGGATATTAATGCATTGAAAAACAGGGTTGTGAGAGAGAGAGGGAAGGATACAAAGAGGAGAGGAACAGACAGCTGAAACTGAAGCCTTGTTTATACCTGGGGATAACATGCGCAACGAGCTCTCACAGTCTCACGTTAGAATTAGACGTTCATCCATGTTTCTTAAACGTCAAAATTCAAAGTTGTTCCCAACATCAAATTTTGCAATCTTAAGGTTAGGCATTATTAACTCTGAATGGTTAAAGTAAAGGTTAAGGTTTGGGTTAGGCTTAAAAATATATCTATAAAAAACTATTTTCTATCGCTGAATGCGAACATGCAACCTTTGGCCACATCCTCAGACATGGATGGACGATGAATACTGACGTACCACGGTGATCTGGCTGGACATGCTTCTTTTGTTCTGATCTTATCCACATTCTGATTCTGCCCATATTGGAGCTGTTGCATCTACACATGGTAGTAAAATGTGTCTCTTATCCATCCACTGTGTGACCAGATATCCTCAGGGTATGCAAATAATTTGACAGATATTGTAAGATACATAGTGATGTTACACTGTCCAGATCCTTCTACATTCGTAAGATATCCAGACACAATGAGTGTCTGACCTCTGGAGGTGGTCCAGGAAGATCTGATTACAGTCAGATCACAATGTGTCTTTTAAATCGTCTACACCTGTCTAAAAATTAGAACGTGTACAAGATCAGTACATTTCCTTTGTACTGATCTTGTACACGTTCTAATTTTTAGACAGGTGTAGACGATTAAAAGACACATTGTGATCTGACTGTAATCAGATGTTAGAACCAGGTATAAGTGACGCTTGAGAGACCAAGACAGAAGAGAGAGAGAGAAGGGGAGAAAGGAGGAAAGAGAGACAGAGTGAGAAGGGGGAAGGACCAGCCAGTAAAAAAACAAGAGGCGGAGAGACACCCTATCCTCTGTTTTATGATAGACTATTACTACCATGACAGAGCTCTGAAAGAGAAAGAGATTCTGGATGAGGTATCCCAGCAGTACATCAGAGACTGCATGTGAGTTATTTGATCCAGGCTGTTACAGCTGGGCTCGCTGGCTGGCTGTCTGATGGGATGGACGGCAGGCTGCTTTGATGAGGCAGTACGTTGGCTTAGGGTAGGCAGGCAGGCAGAGATGTTTTGACAGTTGTGGAGCCAGGCAAAATATCAATCTGCTGGAGTGGGGTTTGCCTTGGTTCATTCCTTGCTTCATACATTGTACCAGAACCCTCCTCTCACGACCATAACAGTGTGTGTGCATGCATGTGCGTGCGTTTGCGTGTTTTTACTTGACATATGTTTGGAAAAAAGACAGTGGATTGGAGCAAACCTGGACAGAAAATTGTTATACTTTGTATTGATTTTGAAAGAAAAAAAACTTTTTAAATACTTGAGGTTGTTGAATATAGTTTAAATAGAGTTTCAACTAAAATGCAACTATTTTCTTTGATATTCAAATACAGGTCTCAGAAAACCAAATAATATTTGAAGGTATTTGAATATATGTGAGTTATTTGAAAATCCCCAAATATGTATTTGATGGCTGCAAAATATTTGATGAAGAACAACTACAACTACAATAGTTTGTTGAATTAATCTAGATACAGTATATGATCATTAGCACATGGTTTGGAGGGCTCTTAGATATGAATCTTAATTATAGCCTATAGCCTAGAAGGAAATACATGAGGGACATGGAATCACCACAACATTAGACTAAATCACTTTTGAAGCTTCAAAATGACTAATAAATATATTTTAATAAATAAGTGACATAAGGTAATGCAGTAACACTTGAAATCAAGTTATTCTACATGTGTAGTAACTTAGTGATTATTAAAATAACAATGTTGTTACATAGGACTTTGGAAATGTCTTTATAATTACCTAGTAATTACCTAATAACAGAATTGTTACATAAGTGGAATAAGGAAGTCACTATTCTTCTTGTGTACAGTAGTTAATTGCTATGCAATTAAAATGCAATTGCCAAAGTATAATGTAACAACATGCTAATAGCATTATGCTCCAAAAGTTATTACACTTTTATTACACTGGCTGTCACATTCGTCATAACGAGGAGACCAAGGTGCAGCGGGAGATGAATACATTCTTCTTTTATTAAAACAAAGAACACTAAACAAACAAAATAACAAAACGAACATGAAGCTATAAACACGAGTGCTGACATGCAACTACATATAGACAATAACCCACAAAACCAAAATGGAAATCGCAACCTAAATAGGATCCCCAATCAGAGACAACGATAAACAGCGATTCAGGCCACCATAGACCTACATTTACCTAGACAAACCAAAACCCCATTGATGTACAAAAAAAAACCTAGACAAGACAAAAACACACATACCACCCTCGTCACACCCTGACCTAACCAAAATAATAAAGAAAACAAAGATAACCAAGGTCAGGGCGTGACACGGGCACAAGAACAGTTTAATGTTCAGCATTACTGAGAATGCTAACAGCAACAAAATATGGCTATTAAATGTAGAAAGGAAACTACACTGGGAAAAAAACATAAATGCAACACGAGTTACTGAGTTACAGTTCATATAAGGAAATTAGTCAATTTAAATAAATTAATGAGGCTCTATTGGAATAGTATAGGAGATTGTGTGTGCTCTAATCATTCAATTTCCATCTTCAACATGCAGTTCTGGACAGCCCTGTCATTGGTTGAAGGCAGCCAATCCAATAGTTTCTCAAAAAGTAGTCACTTCCTGGGGTATGTAATTCAACTAATGGCAGGGCATAATGTTTTTTTGGGGGGTCTGTATTTAAATAGTCTTAGTCACCTTAAAATGTACTATCTGTTCACAAAGCAGAGTTAAAACTATAGTTATCCCAGGCTGGAATGTGGTGACACACATGAAGGGGAGGGAGGGACTTGTGAAGATGAGGTGTGGGTACGAAGCAAATAGATACCAAAACTAGAGTAACATGACTACAAGAAAACAAAGACTCCCCCTCACGTCATGCACGCTGGCCATATTTTCTCTGAAAACTCACTCCAGGATGATCACATGTCCCCAATGCTCTCATTCTGTGGGCATCAATATTTTTTTCCGTAGAGTGGGTGGCAACTGGGGTCTAGAAAGCTTCAGTCTTTGTTTAATGCAATAGAATCAGTGTAATGATGAGACCACATGACCAAAACCAAGCCGGAGAACATGTGTTATCTAGGGAGAGCTGACTGAACACAACAAGTAATCATTTACACTTCCACCCACAAATACTGTAAAAAAAATGTAGAAATAGACATTATTTTTCTTACTCCATGGCCTTAAATCAAATCAAATCAAGTTGTATTTGTCACATGTCACCTTACAGTGAAATTATTACTTACAAGCCCTTAACCAACAATGCTTTATTAAGTAAAAATGTAATTTGAAAAAATGAAAGTAACTTAATAATTAAACAGCAGCAGGGTGTTAACTGCGAGGCTATATACAGGGGTACCGGTACAGAGTCAATGTGCGGGGGCACCGGTTAGTCAAGGTAATTGAGGTAATATGTACATGTAGGTAGAGTTAAAGTGACTATGCATAGATTATAAACAGAGAATAGCAGCAGCGTAAAAGAGGGGTCTGGGTAGCCCTTTGATTAGCTGTTCAGGAGTCTTATGGCTTGGGGGTAGAAGCTGTTAAGAAGCACTTTGGACCTTGACTTTAGCAGAGAGAACAGTCTTTGACTAGGGTGGCTGGAGTCTTTGACAATTTTTAGGTCCTTCCTCTGACACCGCCTGATATAGAGGTCTTGAATGGCAGGAAGGTTGGCCCCAGTGATGTACTGGGCCGTACGCACTACCCTCTGTAGTGCCTTGCGGTCGGAGACCGAGCAGTTGCTATACCAGGCATTGATGCAACCAGTCAGGATGCTCTCGATGGTGCAGCTGTAGAACCTTTTGAGGATCTGAGGACCCATGCCAAATCACTTCAGTCTCCGAATGAGGGAATAGGTTTTGTCGTGCCACTCTTCACTACCATCTTAGTATGTTTGGACCATGTTATTTTGTTGGTGATGTGGACACCAGGGAACTTGAAGCTCTCAACCTGTTCCACTACAGCTCCGGCGATGAGAATGGTGGCGTGCACGTGCCTCCTTTTCCTGTAGTCCACAATCATCTTCTTTGTCTTGATCACATTGAGGGAGAGGTTGTTGTCCTGGCACCACACGACCAGGTCTCTGACCTCCCCCCTATAAGCTGTCTCGTTGTTGCCGGTGATCAGGCCTACCACTGTAGTGTCACTGGCAAACTTGATGAGGGTGTTGGCGTCGTGCCTTGCCATGCAGTCATGAGTAAACAGGGAGTACAGGAGTGGACTGAGCATGCACCCCTGAGGGGTCTCCGTGTTGAGGATCAGTGTGGCGGATGTGTTCTTCCCTACCCTTACCACCTGGGGGCAGCCCATAAGGAAGTCCAGGATCCAGTTGCAGAGGGAGGTGTTTAGTCCAAGGGTCCTTAGCTTCGGGATGAGCTTTGAGGGCACTATGATGTTGACCGCTGAGCTGTAGTCAATGAACAGCATTCTCACATAGGTGTTCCTTTTGTCCAGGTGGGAAAGGGCAGTGTTGAGTGCAATAGAGATTGCATCATCTGTGGATCTGTTGGGGCAGTATGTAAATTGCAGTGGGTCTAGGGTTTCTGGGATAATGGTGTTTATGTGAGCCATGACCAGCCTTTCAAAGCACTTCATGGCTACAGACATGAGTGCTTTGGGTCGGTAGTCATTTAGGCAAGTTACCTTAGTGTCATTGGGAACAGGGACTATGGTGGTCTGCTTGAAACATGTTGGTATTACAGACTCAGTCAGGGAGAGGTTGAAAATGTCAGTGAAGTCACTTGCCAGTTGGTCAGCGCATGCTCGGAATACACGTCCTGGTAATCCGTCTGGCCCTGCGGCCTTGTGAATGTTGACCTATACTGTGTGATATTTCATTGTATGTATTTGCTGAAGGCCTGGCTTGTATAGAAATATGAAGACATAGTCACCATATCCTGGAGACATTACAATTCGAGAATTGGCATCATTGCAATGTCAGCAGAGCATTGAAGATATGAATCCTATCCATACTCAATTTGACATAGTCAATATGAATTCATAATTGATATGATTCATTGCTGTAAGTTCTAATGAGTTTCCTCCTCTCCTCAAGATCAGTGGTTACCAACCAGGGGTACTAGGACCCTGGGGGTTCATGGCCTATCCACAGGGGGTACATGGCCTATCCACAGGGGGTATATGGCCTATCCACAGGGGTACTAAGACCCTGGGGGTACATGGCCTATCCACAGGGGTACTAGAACCCTGGGGGTATTTGGCCTATCCACAGGGGGTACTAGGACCCTGGGGGTATATGGCCTATCCACAGGGGGTATTTGGCCTATCCACAGGGGTACTAGGACCCTGGGGGTACATGGCCTATCCACAGGGGTACTAGAACCCTGGGGGTACATGGCCTATCCACAGGGTGTACTAGAACCCTGGGGGTATTTGGCCTATCCACAGGGAGTACTAGAACCCTGGGGGTACATGGCCTATCCACAGGGGTACTAGAACCCTGGGGGTACATGGCCTATCCACAGGGTGTACTAGAACCCTGGGGGTATTTGGCCTATCCACAGGGAGTACTAGAACCCTGGGGGTACATGGCCTATCCACAGGGTGTACTAGGACCCTAGGGGTACATGGCCTATCCACAGGGGGTATTTGGCCTATCCACAGGGGTACTAGGACCCTGGGGGTACATGGCCTATCCACAGGGGTTATTTGGCCTATCCACAGGGGTACTAGAACCCTGGGGGTACATGGCCTATCCACAGGGTGTACTAGAACCCTGGGGGTATTTGGCCTATCCACAGGGGTACTAGAACCCTGGGGGTACATGGCCTATCCACAGGGGTACTAGAACCCTGGGGGTACATGGCCTATCCACAGGGTGTACTAGAAACATGGGGGTATTTGGCCTATCCACAGGGCGTACTATAACCCTGGGGGTATTTGGCCTATCCACAGGGGGTACTAGGACCCTGGGGGTACATGGCCTATCCACAGGGGGTACTAGGACCCTGGGGGTACATGGCCTATCCACAGGGGTACTAGGACCCTGGGGGTACATGGCCTATCCACAGGGGTACTAGAACCCTGGGGGTACATGGCCTATCTACAGGGGTACTAGAACCCTGGGGGTACATGGCCTATCCACAGGGTGTACTAGAACCCTGGGGGTATTTGGCCTATCCACAGGGGGTATTTGGCATTGAAGATATGAATCCTATCCATACTCAATTTGACATAGTCAATATGAATTCATAATTGATATGATTCATTGCTGTAAGTTCTAATGAGTTTCCTCCTCTCCTCAAGATCAGTGGTTACCAACCAGGGGTACTAGGACCCTGGGGGTACATGGCCTATCCACAGGGGGTACATGGCCTATCCACAGGGGTACTAAGACCCTGGGGGTACATGGCCTATCCACAGGGGTACTAAGACCCTGGGGGTACATGGCCTATCCACAGGGGTACTAGAACCCTGGGGGTATTTGGCCTATCCACAGGGGGTACTAGGACCCTGGGGGTATATGGCCTATCCACAGGGGGTATTTGGCCTATCCACAGGGGTACTAGGACCCTGGGGGTACATGGCCTATCCACAGGGGTACTAGAACCCTGGGGGAACATGGCCTATCTAAAGGAGTATTAGGTCCCTGGGGGTACTTGGCCTATCTACCGGGGTGCTAGAACCCTGGGGGTACATGGCCTATCCACAGGGGAGCTAGAACCCTGGGGGAACATGGCCTATCCACAGGGGTGCTAGAACCCTGGGGGAACATGGCCTATCTAAAGGAGTATTAGGTCCCTGGGGGTATTTGGCCTATCCACAGGGGTGCTAGAACCCTGGGGGTACATGGCCTATCCACAGGGGTGCTAGAACCCTGGGGGTACATGGCCTATCCACAGGGGTGCTAGAACCCTGGGGGTACATGGCCTATCCACAGGGGGTATATGGCCTATCCACGGGGGGTATTTGGCCTATCCACAGGGGTACTAAGACCCTGGGGGTACATGGCCTATCTACAGGAGTACTAGGTCCCTGGGGGTACTTGGCCTATCCACAGGGGTACTAAGACCCTGGGGGTACTTGGTCTATCCACAGGGGTACTAGAACCCTGGGGGTACATGGCCTATACACAGGGGTACTAGGACCCTGGGGGTACTTGGCCTATCCACAGGGGTACTAAGACCCTGGGGGTACTTGGCCTATCCACAGGGGTACTAGAACCCTGGGGGTACATGGCCTATCCACAGGGGTACTAGGACCCTGGGGGTACTTGGCCTATCCACAGGGGTACTAGGACCCTGGGGGTACTTGGCCTATCCACAGGGGTACTAGGACCCTGGGGGTACTTGGCCTATCCACAGGGGTACTAAGACCCTGGGGGTACATGGCCTATCCACAGGGGTACTAGGACCCTGGGGGCACTTGGCCTATCCACAGGGGTACTAGGACCCTGGGGGTACATGGCCTATCCACAGGGTGTACTAGAACCCTGGGGGTATTTGGCCTATCCACAGGGGTACTAAGACCCTGGGGGTACATGGCCTATCCACAGGGTGTACTAGAACCCTGGGGGTATTTGGCCTATCCACAGGGGTACTAAGACCTTGGGGGTACATGGCCTATCCACAGGGGTACTAGGACCCTGGGGGTATATGGCCTATCCACAGGGGGTACTAGGACCCTGGGGGTACATGGCCTATCCACAGGGTGTATTTGGCCTATCCACAGGGGTACTAGGACCCTGGGGGTATATGGCCTATCCACAGGGGGTACTAGGACCCTGGGGGTACATGGCCTATCCACAGGGGGTATTTGGCCTATCCACAGGGGTACTAGGACCCTGGGGGTATATGGCCTATCCACAGGGGGTACTAGGACCCTGGGGGTACATGGCCTATCCACAGGGGTACTAGGACCCTGGGGGTACATGGCCTATCCACAGGGTGTACTAGAACCCTGGGGGTATTTGGCCTATCCACAGGGGTACTAAGACCTTGGGGGTACATGGCCTATCCACAGGGGTACTAGGACCCTGGGGGTATATGGCCTATCCACAGGGGGTACTAGGACCCTGGGGGTACATGGCCTATCCACAGGGTGTATTTGGCCTATCCACAGGGGTACTAGGACCCTGGGGGTATATGGCCTATCCACAGGGGGTACTAGGACCCTGGGGGTACATGGCCTATCCACAGGGGGTATTTGGCCTATCCACAGGGGTACTAGGACCCTGGGGGTACATGGCCTATCCACAGGGGTACTAAGACCCTGGGGGTACATGGCCTATCCACAGGGGGTATTTGGCCTAGCCACAGGGGAACTAGGACCCTGGGGGTATTTGGCCTATCCACAGGGGTACTAAGACCCTGGGGGTACATGGCCTATCCACAGGGTGTACTAGAACCCTGGGGGTATTTGGCCTATCCACAGGGGTACTAAGACCTTGGGGGTACATGGCCTATCCACAGGGGTACTAGGTCCCTGGGGGTACATGGCCTATCCACAGGGTGTACTAGAACCCTGGGGGTATTTGGCCTATCCACAGGGGTACTAAGACCTTGGGGGTACATGGCCTATCCACAGGGGGTACTAGGACCCTGGGGGTACATGGCCTATCCACAGGGGGTACTAGGACCCTGGGGGTACATGGCCTATCCACAGGGGTACTAGGACCCTGGGGGTACATGGCCTATCCACAGGGGGTACATGGCCTATCCACAGGGGGTACATGGCCTATCCACAGGGGTACTAGGACCCTGGGGGTACATGGCCTATCCACAGGGGGTATTTGGCCTATCCACAGGGGGTACTAGGACCCTGGGGGTATATGGCCTATCCACAGGGGGTATATGGCTTATCCACAGGGGTACTAAGACCCTGGGGGTACATGGCCTATCCACAGGGTGTACTAGAACCCTGGGGGTATTTGGCCTATCCACAGGGGTACTAAGACCCTGGGGGTACATGGCCTATCCACAGGGTGTACTAGAACCCTGGGGGTATTTGGCCTATCCACAGGGGTACTAAGAACTTGGGGGTACATGGCCTATCCACAGGGGGTATTTGGCCTATCCACAGGGGTACTAGAACCCTGGGGGTATATGGCCTATCCACAGGGGTACTAGAACCCTGGGGGTATTTGGCCTATCCACAGGGGTACTAGGACCCTGGGGGTACATGGGACTGGATACACATTAGGTCTGGGACGACATAGTGGTATGAGTGAGAGAGACAGACAGAGGGACTGGATACACAGTAGGTCTAGTACATGACATAGTGGTATGAGTGAGAGAGACAGACAGAGGGACTGGATACACAGCAGGTCTAGTACATGACATAGTGGTATGAGTGAGAGAGATAGACAGAGGGTTTCTTTGGAAGGTAGGGGGAGACAGCCAGATGAATAGGGACTTTGAGAGCTGTGGGGAGACAGTGGGAGAGTCTGGGAAGGTATGTGGGTGAAAGGAGAGAGAGAGGTTTTGGGAGGTATGTAAATGCAAAATGGTTGAAGTGGAATACCAGCTGAGGCCGAGCAGGCCCATGAATCAGGCTGAAGCACCATGAAGTAACAGACATCACAGGAGCCAGATGTGCCTGCTGTGAGACCCCAGTAATGGAACACACACACACTTCAAAATGTATAAAATTAGTCTACAATATGGATCATAATGATTTAGAATGATTTATTATTTAGGCTTATAGGAAGCAGTAATGTCGTCTAATATTACAATTTAATTTATACTAATGAGTTTTGAAGAGAGGAATAGATCATGAGTATCTATGTAAAATCGTATAATTTGGCAGTAAATAGACCAATCAAAGACGAAATGTTCTCTAAATAAGCATCAAGCAATATGGTAATTGCCCGCATTTTATCTTCACATCAATTTGGCCTCGTTACTGTTTAATTGGGCCTTAAAGTGAGAGCTGTGTGGCGCAATAAATCGTTTGCCTAAGCACAGCATCCCTGTCGACTCGAAAGAGATCCGTCATTTTAGACTGTGACTGATTTCAACCCGTGACTGAACCCATATGATCCTAGTTTACGACCCACAAAAAAATAAGTGAAAAAACGTATTTGACTTCATGGAGTTGGATAATTATTGAATTGAACTTGATGGCTTGTCGACCAGAAAGTCATTGACTGAAAACACCACACGTTTTTTTCTTTGCCCTGGACAGCGATCTGCAGTTTCAGTGTCTCAGCAAAAAGTAAGAAAGACTACTGGCAGGAAGCCTGCACATTAGCAACGTTACCTCTATACGATCTGTGTTGTTTGCTGGGTAACTTCGTAGTTAAATGAAAACAGAAAAGAAAACTAGTCATATATTCCATAGTATTTTGTGGGCCTACCTTAGAAAAAAAGTTATTTGGTGTAGGCAACAAACGGGTATCCCAGTAAATGACGGAACCCTATAGGTTTAATGTGGTATAAATTAATACATAAAGCTACCTTGAATAAATTATAACCACATTGAGTTTTATTCAATATTTGTTGGTAGTTTTTGATATTTAGATATCCAGCTTTCACGAGGACATATCATAGGGGGAAATTATTTTGACCAGACTCGCATTGAAAAAATACTAATGGAATCATTTCCGTCAGTCTGCGCAGCTACTCACTTCAGTTATGTTCAGAATCATTTTCAAATAGCTTATTGAATTAATGATACAAAACGAAATTCCACTTCTTCATTTGATTTTTCCCGTCCATAAATAAAAACATGAGAACGTTTGATCACATCATGAGAAACAGGCTTATATGCATACAGCTATTTGAAATACATTTCGAAAACAGTTGCATCTTATTGAAAAAAAAAAGATAAAATATGGCCTAATTTTTCCATGTATGTCCATTATTTCCCCCACGCCACATTGGGCATCTAACACAGCCCAGAGAGGCTAACCCTCTTCCTTCACTGAAACAAAAACTCTGTGGTCTCTGACCCTAAACTCTTACCAAATGTAGCCAACATAGGTGTATATTGGCTACATCCCTTCACGGTTAATTATATCAGGTTTCCTTGAAACGTCCCTACCCTAACCCCTCACCTTAACTCTTACCTTAACTATATCACTTATTAACCCTTACCTTAACCGTTTTACTTTTACATTTCAATTGGGTGACGTACGGGTTGGGATGTCCCAAGGATCCGTTTAGACTTAAGCATCTCTTCAATCATTGAGGACATGTATTTCCATTGTTAGAGCGGTCATCTCGGCTATCTTTTCAATATAATAGATCATCTTAGTCAAAGGCGATGAGACAATTCACGACTAAACACTGACCTCTACTGACATGCTTGAGTTACTACACAACTACCTTTCATTTCCAGTCAGTGGCTTTGCCCGAAATTTGTCTTGACTACTACTTAAACTTATCGTAGTTAATGGCGATTTTAGCATGTAAATCTTTGTGGGGCAAAACAATAAAAAGTGTCATGCATACCAGCAAAGCCACAACACATGAATTGCACTATAACGGTGACAAACAGTGCCCACAAAATGTTAGGGCCTGCCTAAAGCTGTCCCAACAGCAGAGTCCCAACACCTGTCCCAACACCTTACCACTGCTCCCTCTGGCTATCACTGGAGCCTTGTCTGGCAGCGAAACAGTTCATTCAGCCTCATTCAGCCTCAAGAAAACAAAAAAGAGACCATGTTTGTATGTGGCTTTCTCAATTATATGTATTTTTTTTTACATTGTTTGCAAACTGATATGTGACAGTATCAATGCCAAAATAACATGCAAAACATGCAAGCCCAAAATTGTATTTTGCAAAATATGTAGGGCTCAAAACTTGTACTATATACTATTTAGAATGTACTGTTTGGTAAAAACGAATGTAGAAAGCAACAAATAACAGCATCTTACTGAGACTGCTTCATCTAACGCGCAATTGCGTTAGATGATTCCTGCCATTCGTTCATTTTGTAACGAGTCCCCTCAGTTGATTATCAGCTGTTGTCAGACATGTAGGTTTCGAAATACGATTATTTTCCTCAGTGGTGTGCAACGAATTCTACTAGATGAAAAGCTGAAATGAGAATGACATCCTGGCATTTAAACCATATTACATGTAGGGAGTTTCACATAGGCCTATTATAAAGCATTTTTTTGACATACAACAAGTAGCCGACGCGTATACAGACACGGCCAAGTTCTTTGCATATCTAATGTATAACCACTAGGTGGGAGTAAGAGACAGCATATCATCCTAGAGGCCCGCGACTTCACGCTCAACCTCCCAATGTGAGAATAACCTCAGATTCTCCTCAAAGGCAGATAGATGGCAGTTATGAGTTTAGTTTATGCTGTTTTATCTCCCATAAGGAATGAATACTGCAGTGAATGGTATATAGTGTTATGGTCTGTGTTGTATGATATGGAGTTGTCAAAGAAATGTTAAAAAGCCAGTCCCTCCCAGCTGCCATTCTCTCTTTCTCTCCTCTCCTCCCCCACCTCACCTCACCCCCAATCATCTCAGCCTGAACCTATGTGTTGTTCTCTCTTCTCTCTTTCTCTCCTCTCCTCCCCCACTTCACCTCACCCCCAATCATCTCAGCCTGAACCTGTGTGTTGTTCTCTCTTCTCTCTTTCTCTCCTCTCCTCCCCCCCCACACCTCACCTCACCCCCAATCATCTCAGCCTGAACCTGTGTGTTGTTCTCTCTTCTCTCTTTCTCCTCCCCCACCTCTCCTCCCCCACCTCACCTCACCCACCCCCAATCATCTCAGCCTGAACCTGAACCTGTGTGTTGTTCTCTCTTCTCTCTTTCTCTCCTCTCCTCCCCCACCTCACCTCACCCCCAATCATCTCAGCCTGAACCTGTGTGTTGTTCTCTCTTCTCTCTTTCTCTCCTCTCCTCCCCCACCTCACCTCACCCCCAATCATCTCAGCCTGAACCTGTGTGTTGTTCTCTTCTCTCTCTCTTTCTCTCCTCTCCTCCCCCACCTCACCTCACCCCCAATCATCTCAGCCTGAACCTGTGTGTTGTTCTCTCTTCTCTCTTCTCTCCTCTCCTCCCCCACCTCACCTCACCCCCAATCATCTCAGCCTGAACCTGTGTGTTGTTCTCTCTTCTCTCTTTCTCTCCTCTCCTCCCCCACCTCACCTCACCCCCAATCATCTCAGCCTGAACCTGTGTGTTGTTCTCTCTTCTCTCTTTCTCTCCTCTCCTCCCCCACCTCACCTCACCCCCAATCATCTCAGCCTGAACCTGTGTGTTGTTCTCTCTTCTCTCTTTCTCTCCTCTCCTCCCCCCACCTCAGCCTGAACACCTCTCTCTTTCTCTCCCTCTCCTCCCCACCTCACCTCACCCCCAATCATCTCAGCCTGAACCTGTGTGTTGTTCTCTCTTCTCTCTTTCTCTCCTCTCCTCCCCCACCTCACCTCACCCCCAATCATCTCAGTCTGAACCTGTGTGTTGTTCTCTCTTCTCTCTCCTCTCCTCCCCCACCTCACCTCCTCATCTCAGCTGAACCTCCCCCACCTCACCTCACCCCCAATCATCTCAGCTGAACCTGTGTGTTGTTCTCTCTTCTCTCTTTCTCTCCTCCCCCACCCCACCTCACCTCACCCCCAATCATCTCAGCCTGAACCTGTGTGTTGTTCTCTCTTCTCTCTTTCTCTCCTCTCCCTCCCCCCCACCTCACCTCACCTCACCCCCAATCATCTCAGCCTGAACCTGTGTGTTGTTCTCTCTTCTCTCTTCACCTCTCTCCTCTCCTCCCCCACCTCACCTCACCCCCAATCATCTCAGCCTGAACCTATGTGTTGTTCTCTCTTCTCTCTTTCTCTCCTCTCCTCCCCCACCTCACCTCACCCCCAATCATCTCAGCCTGAACCTATGTGTTGTTCTCTCTTCTCTTTTCTCTCCTCTCCTCCCCCACCTCACCTCACCCCCAATCATCTCAGCCTGAACCTGTGTGTTGTCTCTCTTCTCTCTTTCTCTCCCCCACCTCTCCTCCCCCACCTCACCTCACCCCCAATCATCTCAGCCTGAACCTGTGTGTTGTTCTCTCTTCTCTCCCCCACCTTTCTCTCCTCTCCTCCCCCACCTCACCTCACCCACCCCCAATCATCTCAGCCTGAACCTGTGTGTTGTTCTCTCTTCTCTCTTTCTCTCCTCTCCTCCCCCACCTCACCTCACCCCCAATCATCTCAGCCTGAACCTGTGTGTTGTTCTCTCTTCTCTCTCCTCTCCTCCCCCCCTCACCTCACCTCCCCCCAATCATCCAGCCTGAACCTATGTGTTGTTCACCTCACCCCCAATCATCTCAGCCTGAACCTGTGTGTTGTTCTCTCTTCTCTCTTCCTCTCCTCTCCTCCCCCACCTCACCTCACCCCCCCCAATCATCTCAGCCTGAACCTGTGTGTTGTTCTCTCCTCTCCCCCCCCACCTCACCTCACCCCCCCCAATCATCTCAGCCTGAACCTGTGTGTTGTTCTCTCTTCTCTCTCTTTCTCTCCTCTCCTCCCCCACCTCACCTCACCCCCAATCATCTCAGCCTGAACCTGTGTGTTGTTCTCTCTTCTCTCTCTCCCTCTCCTCCCCCACCTCACCTCACCCCCAATCATCTCAGCCTGAACCTCCCCCACCTCACCTCACCCCCAATCATCTCAGCTGAACCTGTGTGTTGTTCTCTCTTCTCTCTTCTCCCCCACCTCACCTCACCCCCAATCATCTCAGCATGAACTCTCTCCTCCCCCACCTCACCTCACCCCCAATCATCTCAGCCTGAACCTATGTGTTGTTCTCTCTTCTCTCTTTCACCTCACCCCCAATCCTCAGCCTGAACCTCCCCCTTCCTCTCCTCCCCCACCTCACCTCACCCCCAATCATCTCAGCCTGAACCTGTGTGTTGTTCTCTCTTCTCTCTTTCTCTCCTCTCCTCCCCCACCTCACCTCACCCCCAATCATCTCAGTCTGAACCTGTGTGTTGTTCTCTCTTCTTCTCTTTCTCTCCTCCCCCACCTCACCTCTCCTCAGCCTGAACCTGTGTGTTGTTCTCTCTCTTTTCTCTCCTCTCCTCCCCCACCTCACCCACCCCCAATCATCTCAGCCTGAACCTGTGTGTTGTTCTCTCTTCTTCTCTTTCCTCTCCTCTCCTCCCCCACCTCACCTCACCCCCAATCATCTCAGTCTGAACCTGTGTGTTGTTCTCTTTCTCTCTTTCTCTCCTCTCCTCCCCCACATCTCACCTGAACCACCCCCAATCATCTCAGCCTGAACCTATGTTTTGTTCCCCCAATCATCTCAGCCTGAACCTGTGTGTTGTTCTCTTCTCTCTCTCTCCTCTCCTCCCCCACCTCACCTCACCCCCAATCATCTCAGTCTGAACCCTCTCTTCTTCACCTCTCCTCTCCTCCCCCACCTCACCTCACCCCCAATCATCTCAGTCTGAACCTGTGTGTTGTTCTCTCTTCTCTCTTTCTCTCCTCTCCTCCCCCACCTCACCTCACCCCCAATCATCTCAGCCTGAACCTGTGTGTTGTTCTCTCTTCTCTCTTTCTCTCCTCTCCTCCCCCACCTCACCTCACCCCCAATCATCTCAGCCTGAACCTGTGTGTTGTTCTCTCTTCTCTCTTTCTCTCCTCTCCTCTCCTCCCCCACCTCACCTCACCCCCAATCATCTCAGCCTGAACCTGTGTGTTGTTCTCTCTTCTCTCTTTCTCTCCTCTCCCCCCACCTCCCCCTCAGCCTGACCTCACCTCACCCCCAAATCATCTCAGCCTGAACCTGTGTGTTGTTCTCTCTTCTCTCTTTCTCTCCTCTCCTCCCCCACCTCACCTCACCCACCAATCATCTCAGCCTGAACCTGTGTGTTGTTCTCTCTTCTCTCTTTCTCTCCTCTCCTCCCCCACCTCACCTCACCCCCAATCATCTCAGCCTGAACCTGTGTGTTGTTCTCTCTTCTCTCTTTCTCTCCTCTCCTCCCCCACCTCACCTCACCCCCAATCATCTCAGCCTGAACCTGTGTGTTGTTCTCTCTTCTCTCTTTCTCTCCTCTCCTCCCTCCCCCCCAATCATCTTAGCCTGAACCTATGTGTTGTTCTCTCTTCTCTTTTCTCTCCTCTCCTCCCCCCTCACCTCACCCCCCCCAATCATCTTAGCCTGAACCTGTGTGTTGTTCTCTCTTCTCTCTTCTCCTCTCACCTCCCCCCAATCATCTTAGCCTGAACCTATGTGTTGTTCCCACCTCACCTCACCAATCATCTCAGCCTGAACCTGTGTGTTGTTCTCTCTTCTCTCTTTCTCTCCTCTCCTCCCCCCCCACCTCACCTCACCCCCAATCATCTCAGCCTGAACCTGTGTTGTTCTCTCTTCTCTCTTTCTCTCCTCTCCTCCCCCACCTCACCTCACCCCCAATCATCTCAGCCTGAACCTTGTTGTTGTTCTCTCTTTCTCTCTCTCTCCTCCCACACCTCACCTCACCCCAAATCATCTCAGCATGAACCTATGTGTTGTTCTCTCTTCTCTTTCTCTCCTCTCCTCTCCTCCCCCACCTCACCTCACCCCCAATCATCTCAGCATGAACCTATGTGTTGTTCTCTCTTCTCTCTCTCCCTCTCCTCCCCCACCTCACCTCACCCCCAATCATCTCAGCCTCTCTCTTTTCTCTCCTCCTCCCCCACCTCACCTCACCCCCAATCATCTCAGCCTGAACCTATGTGTTGTTCTCTCTTCTCTCTTTCTCTCCTCTCCTCCCCCACCTCACCTCACCCCCAATCATCTCAGCCTGAACCTGTGTGTTGTTCTCTCTTCTCTCTTTCTCTCCTCTCCTCCCCCACCTCACCTCACCCCCAATCATCTCAGCCTGAACCTGTGTGTTGTTCTCTCTTCTCTCTTTCTCTCCTCTCCTCCCCCACCTCACCTCACCCCCAATCATCTCAGCCTCTCTTCTCTCTTTCTCTCCTCTCCTCCCCCACCTCACCTCACCTCACCCCCAATCATCTCAGCCTGAACCTGTGTGTTGTTCTCTCTTCTCTCTTTCTCTCCTCTCCTCCCCCACCTCACCTCACCCCCAATCATCTCAGCCTCTCTTCTCTCTTTCTCTCCTCTCCTCCCCCACCTCACCTCACCTCACCCCCAATCATCTCATTCTGAACCTATGTGTTGTTCTCTCTTCTCTCTTTCTCCTCTTCTCTTCCATCCTTCCCTGCCTAGACTACTAATACCTGGTTGTTCCTCATTAAAATGTCCCGTTTGACTTGGGCCATCTGTGCCAACCGGTGCTCTTCCTGCCAGCCGTTTGATGTTGATGAGCTCTCAGACAGACGGCTGGCCACTGGTTGGTTGATCTTCACCCACCGCCCGACAGACATAAAAGGGCTTTTTGCTTTGTAGTTTTGGGGGAAAGATGTGTTCTGTTAGTCTGTAAAGCTTACATGGTGTTCCAAGTCCCAACCCTGTCCCGTCGTTTTGTGCTGTCGGGTAAGTTGGAGACGTGTCTGTGATTCAGACGTCTTGCTTACCTTGTGAGATGTGATACGTACACACCTGTGTTGAGAAGTCAACAAAGACAAGATCACAAACCAGGGGTGTAAACTCATTCCATGGAGGGCTGATTGTCTGCGGGTTTCAGTTTGTTCCTTTCTATTAAGACCTAGACAACCAGGTGAGGGGAGTTCCTTACTAATTAGTGACCTTAATTCATCATTATAAGGGTGGAGCAAAAACCCTCAGACACTCGGCCCTCCGTGGAATGTGATATAAACCATGGAGGTATGGGTCATGTGAGAGGAAAGCATACTGCAAGACAGGGAGGGGGGGCAGCACTTTAAACACTGTAATGGTTGGAACTCCATCATGAATAGCCTCTTAAGGCCTAAAGCTTTAAGCCACTGCTGGTGCCCCACAGAAACATAGAACTGAATAAATGATTTACTTTCTCCCTCTTCACTCTCACTCTTCTCCTCCCTCAATCTCCCCTTTTTACTCCCCTGAACTTTCCTACCCATTCTATCTCTCTCTTCATTTTCATCCTGTAGTCCTCCTCTTTGTTCACCTCTTTTGCCTCCATCTCTCTTCCACTCCATTTGTCTCCCTTACCCCCATTTTACCCCCCTTTACTCTCCTGCCCTTTCTTTTCTCCCTCCCTTTATCTCCTGTTAAATCTTCCTCTGTCTGTGTGTTGTGGCCAGTGGTGACCCAGTTTAGTTGAGGTGGTGTACAGGCATCTTTCTGCGTGTTTAAAATTGTGTCTGGGCTAAGGCTGGGGCTCCTCTCTCATCTGCTCTCATGTCCCACCGTGCTATGTTTAAGGTAAATATTGTTATCGCCCTGCTGATCACAAGGACTGCTGGGACAGCACCTCCCCCTGCAGGATGAAATATTAATATGCCTTCCTCCTATTTCTGTCTGTCTCTCTCTCTCGCTCTCTCCTTTATGCAACCTCCCTATATTTTACTAAAAATATCTATGTATCCTTCACTCTCCTCCTCTCTCTCTCCATAGTTCTCTGTCTCTCATTCACCCCTCTGTCCCTCCTTCTCTCCCTCTCACCTGTCTCCTTCATAGTCCTCTCTCTCCTCCACCCCATTCTCTCTCCTTCACTCCCCCTCCTTCATAGTCCTCTCCCACCACCTCCACCCCATTCTCTCTCCACCCCATTCTCTCTCCTCTCCCCTCCACCCCATTCTCTCTCGTCCCTCACTCTCCCTCCTTCATAGTCTCCTCTCTCCTCCACCCCATTCTCTCTCCTTCACTCCCTCCTTCATAGTCCTCTCTCTCCTCCACCCCATTCTCCCTCCTCTCTCCTTCACTCCCCTCCTTCATAGTCCTCTCTCTCCTCCACCCCATTCTCTCTCCTTCACTCCCCTCCTTCATAGTCCTCTCTCTCCTCCACCCCATTCTCTCTCCTTCACTCCCCCTCCTTCATAGTCCTCTCTCTCCTCCACCCCATTCTCTCTCCTTCACTCCCCTGCTTCATAGTCCTCTCTCTCCTCCACCCCATTCTCTCTCCTTCACTCCCCCTCCTTCATAGTCCTCTGTCTCACCTTTACCCATTTCTCCCTCTCTTCTCCTTCATAGTCCTCTGTCTCATTATCACCCCTCTCTCTACTGCCCCTCTGTTCTCCTGCTACAGTTAATGTTGGTCTACTCTGTTCTCCTGCTACAGTTAATGTTGGTCTACTCTGTTCTCCTGTTACAGTTAATGTTGGTCTACTCTGTTCTCCTGTTACAGTTAATTTTGGTCTACTCTGTTCTCCTGTTACAGTTAATGTTGGTCTACTCTGTTCTCCTATTACAGTTACCCCCATTCTCCTCCTTCATGTTGGTCTACTCTGTTCTCCTGTTACAGTTAATGTTGGTCTACTCTGTTCTCCTGTTACAGTTAATGTTGGTCTACTCTGTTCTCCTGCTACAGTTAATGTTGGTCTACTCTGTTCTCCTGCTACAGTTAACGTTGGTCTACTCTGTTCTCCTGTTACAGTTAATGTTGGTCTACTCTGTTCTCCTGCTACAGTTAATGTTGGTCTACTCTGTTCTCCTGTTACAGTTAATGTTGGTCTACTCTGTTCTCCTGTTACAGTTAATGTTGGTCTACTCTGTTCTCCTGTTACAGTTAATGTTGGTCTACTCTGTTCTCCTGCTACAGTTCATGTTGGTCTACTCTGTTCTCCTGTTACAGTTAATGTTGGTCTACTCTGTTCTCCTGTTCCAGTTCATGTTGGTCTACTCTGTTCTCCTGTTACAGTTAATGTTGGTCTACTCTGTTCTCCTGTTACAGTTAATGTTGGTCTACTCTGTTCTCCTGTTACAGTTAATGTTGGTCTACTCTGTTCTCCTGTTACAGTTCATGTTGGTCTACTCTGTTCTCCTGTTACAGTTCATGTTGGTCTACTCTGTTCTCCTGTTACAGTTAATGTTGGTCTACTCTGTTCTCCTGCTACAGTTAATGTTGGTCTACTCTGTTCTCCTATTACAGTTCATGTTGGTCTACTCTGTTCTCCTATTACAGTTAATGTTGGTCTACTCTGTTCTCCTGTTACAGTTAATGTTGGTCTACTCTGTTCTCCTGTTACAGTTAATGTTGGTCTACTCTGTTCTCCTGTTACAGTTCATGTTGGTCTACTCTGTTCTCCTGTTACAGTTAATGTTGGTCTACTCTGTTCTCCTGCTACAGTTAATGTTGGTCTACTCTGTTCTCCTGTTACAGTTAATGTTGGTCTACTCTGTTCTCCTATTACAGTTAATGTTGGTCTACTCTGTTCTCCTGTTACAGTTAATGTTGGTCTACTCTGTTCTCCTGTTACAGTTAATGTTGGTCTACTCTGTTCTCCTGTTACAGTTAATGTTGATCTACTCTGTTCTCCTGTTACAGTTAATGTTGGTCTCCTCTGTTCTCCTGTTACAGTTAATGTTGGTCTGTTCTCCTATTACAGTTAATGTTGGTCTACTCTGTTCTCCTATTACAGTTAATGTTGGTCTACTCTGTTCTCCTATTACAGTTAATGTTGGTCTACTCTGTTCTCCTATTACAGTTAATGTTGGTCTACTCTGTTCTCCTATTACAGTTCATGTTGGTCTACTCTGTTCTCCTGTTACAGTTAATGTTGGTCTACTCTGTTCTCCTGCTAGAGTTCATGTTGGTCTACTCTGTTCTCCTGTTACAGTTAATGTTGGTCTACTCTGTTCTCCTGCTACAGTTAATGTTGGTCTACTCTGTTCTCCTGTTACAGTTAATGTTGGTCTACTCTGTTTACATTTACATTTACATTCTCCTATTACAGTTAATGTTGGTCTACTCTGTTCTCCTGCTACAGTTAATGTTGGTCTACTCTGTTTACATTTACATTTACATTCTCCTGTTACAGTTAATGTTGGTCTACTCTGTTCTCCTGTTACAGTTCATGTTGGTCTACTCTGTTCTCCTGCTACAGTTAATGTTGGTCTACTCTGTTCTCCTGTTACAGTTCATGTTGGTCTACTCTGTTCTCCTGTTACAGTTCATGTTGGTCTACTCTGTTCTCCTGTTACAGTTAATGTTGGTCTACTCTGTTCTCCTGCTACAGTTAATGTTGGTCTACTCTGTTCTCCTGTTACAGTTAATGTTGGTCTACTCTGTTCTCCTGTTACAGTTAATGTTGGTCTACTCTGTTCTCCTGTTACAGTTAATGTTGGTCTACTCTGTTCTCCTGTTACAGTTAATGTTGGTCTACTCTGTTCTCCTATTACAGTTAATGTTGGTCTACTCTGTTCCCCTGTTACAGTTAATGTTGGTCTACTCTGTTCTCCTATTACAGTTCATGTTGGTCTACTCTGTTCTCCTGTTACAGTTAATGTTGGTCTACTCTGTTCTCCTGCTACAGTTAATGTTGGTCTACTCTGTTCTCCTGTTACAGTTAATGTTGGTCTACTCTGTTCTCCTGTTACAGTTAATGTTGGTCTTCTCTGTTCTCCTATTACAGTTAATGTTGGTCTACTCTGTTCTCCTGTTACAGTTAATGATGGTCTACTCTGTTCTCCTGTTACAGTTAATGTTGGTCTACTCTGTTCTCCTGTTACAGTTAATGTTGGTCTACTCTGTTCTCCTGTTACAGTTAATGTTGGTCTACTCTGTTCTCCTGTTACAGTTAATGTTGATCTACTCTGTTCTCCTGTTACAGTTAATGTTGGTCTACTCTGTTCTCCTGTTACAGTTAATGTTGGTCTGTTCTCCTATTACAGTTAATGTTGGTCTGCTCTCCTATTACAGTTAATGTTGGTCTACTCTGTTCTCCTATTACAGTTAATGTTGGTCTACTCTGTTCTCCTATTACAGTTAATGTTGGTCTACTCTGTTCTCCTATTACAGTTAATGTTGGTCTACTCTGTTCTCCTATTACAGTTCATGTTGGTCTACTCTGTTCTCCTGTTACAGTTAATGTTGGTCTACTCTGTTCTCCTGCTACAGTTCATGTTGGTCTACTCTGTTCTCCTGTTACAGTTAATGTTGGTCTACTCTGTTCTCCTGCTACAGTTAATGTTGGTCTACTCTGTTCTCCTGTTACAGTTAATGTTGGTCTACTCTGTTTACATTTACATTTACATTCTCCTATTACAGTTAATGTTGGTCTACTCTGTTCTCCTGCTACAGTTAATGTTGGTCTACTCTGTTTACATTTACATTTACATTCTCCTGTTACAGTTAATGTTGGTCTACTCTGTTCTCCTGTTACAGTTCATGTTGGTCTACTCTGTTCTCCTGTTACAGTTCATGTTGGTCTACTCTGTTCTCCTGTTACAGTTAATGTTGGTCTACTCTGTTCTCCTGCTACAGTTAATGTTGGTCTACTCTGTTCTCCTGTTACAGTTAATGTTGGTCTACTCTGTTCTCCTGTTACAGTTAATGTTGGTCTACTCTGTTCTCCTGTTACAGTTAATGTTGGTCTACTCTGTTCTCCTGTTACAGTTAATGTTGGTCTACTCTGTTCTCCTATTACAGTATATGTTGGTCTACTCTGTTCCCCTGTTACAGTTAATGTTGGTCTACTCTGTTCTCCTATTACAGTTAATGTTGGTCTACTCTGTTCTCCTATTACAGTTCATGTTGGTCTACTCTGTTCTCCTGTTACAGTTAATGTTGGTCTACTCTGTTCTCCTGTTACAGTTAATGTTGGTCTACTCTGTTCTCCTGCTACAGTTAATGTTGGTCTACTCTGTTCTCCTGTTACAGTTCATGTTGGTCTACTCTGTTCTCCTGTTACTGTTAATGTTGGTCTACTCTGTTCTCCTGTTACTGTTAATGTTGGTCTACTCTGTTCTCCTGTTACAGTTCATGTTGGTCTACTCTGTTCTCCTGTTACAGTTAATGTTGGTCTACTCTGCTCTCCTATTACAGTTAATGTTGGTCTACTCTGTTCTCCTATTACAGTTAATGTTGGTCTACTCTGTTCCCCTGTTACAGTTAATGTTGGTCTACTCTGTTCTCCTATTACAGTTAATGTTGGTCTACTCTGTTCTCCTATTACAGTTCATGTTGGTCTACTCTGTTCTCCTGTTACAGTTAATGTTGGTCTACTCTGTTCTCCTGTTACAGTTAATGTTGGTCTACTCTGTTCTCCTGCTACAGTTAATGTTGGTCTACTCTGTTCTCCTGTTACAGTTCATGTTGGTCTACTCTGTTCTCCTGTTACTGTTAATGTTGGTCTACTCTGTTCTCCTGTTACTGTTAATGTTGGTCTACTCTGTTCTCCTATTACAGTTCATGTTGGTCTACTCTGTTCTCCTGTTACAGTTAATGTTGGTCTACTCTGCTCTCCTATTACAGTTAATGTTGGTCTACTCTGTTCTCCTGTTACAGTTAATGTTGGTCTACTCTGTTCTCCTGTTACAGTTCATGTTGGTCTACTCTGTTCTCCTGTTACAGTTCATGTTGGTCTACTCTGTTCTCCTATTACAGTTAATGTTGGTCTACTCTGTTCTCCTGCTACAGTTAATGTTGGTCTACTCTGTTCTCCTGTTACAGTTCATGTTGGTCTACTCTGTTCTCCTGTTACAGTTAATGTTGGTCTACTCTGTTCTCCTGTTACAGTTCATGTTGGTCTACTCTGTTCTCCTGCTACAGTTAATGTTGGTCTACTCTGTTCTCCTGTTACAGTTAATGTTGGTCTACTCTGTTCTCCTGTTACAGTTCATGTTGGTCTACTCTGTTCTCCTGTTACAGTTAATGTTGGTCTACTCTGTTCTCCTGCTACAATTCATGTTGGTCTACTCTGTTCTCCTGTTACAGTTAATGTTGGTCTACTCTGTTCTCCTGTTACAGTTCATGTTGGTCTACTCTGTTCTCCTGTTACAGTTCATGTTGGTCTACTCTGTTCTCCTGCTACAGTTAATGTTGGTCTACTCTGTTCTCCTGTTACAGTTCATGTTGGTCTACTCTGTTCTCCTGTTACAGTTCATGTTGGTCTACTCTGTTCTCCTGTTACAGTTCATGTTGGTCTACTCTGTTCTCCTGCTACAGTTAATGTTGGTCTACTCTGTTCTCCTATTACAGTTCATGTTGGTCTACTCTGTTCTCCTATTACAGTTAATGTTGGTCTACTCTGTTCTCCTGTTACAGTTAATGTTGGTCTACTCTGTTCTCCTGTTACAGTTAATTTTGGTCTACTCTGTTCTCCTGTTACAGTTAATGTTGGTCTACTCTGTTCTCCTGTTACAGTTAATGTTGATCTACTCTGTTCTCCTATTACAGTTAATGTTGGTCTACTCTGTTCTCCTGTTACAGTTAATGTGGGTCTGTTCTCCTATTACAGTTAATGTTGGTCTACTCTGTTCTCCTGTTACAGTTAATGTTGGTCTGTTCTCCTATTACAGTTAATGTTGGTCTACTCTCCTATTACAGTTAATGTTGGTCTACTCTGTTCTCCTATTACAGTTAATGTTGGTCTACTCTGTTCTCCTATTACAGTTAATGTTGGTCTACTCTGTTCTCCTGCTACAGTTCATGTTGGTCTACTCTGTTCTCCTGTTACAGTTAATGTTGGTCTACTCTGTTCTCCTGCTACAGTTAATGTTGGTCTACTCTGTTCTCCTGTTACAGTTAATGTTGGTCTACTCTGTTTACATTTACATTTACATTCTCCTATTACAGTTAATGTTGGTCTACTCTGTTCTCCTGTTACAGTTAATGTTGGTCTACTCTGTTCTCCTGTTACAGTTAATGTTGGTCTACTCTGTTCTCCTGTTACAGTTAATGTTGGTCTACTCTGTTCTCCTGTTACAGTTAATGTTGGTCTACTCTGTTCTCCTGTTACAGTTAATGTTGGTCTGTTCTCCTATTACAGTTAATGTTGGTCTGCTCTCCTATTACAGTTAATGTTGGTCTACTCTGTTCTCCTATTACAGTTAACGTTGGTCTACTCTGTTCTCCTATTACAGTTAATGTTGGTCTACTCTGTTCTCCTATTACAGTTAATGTTGGTCTACTCTGTTCTCCTATTACAGTTCATGTTGGTCTACTCTGTTCTCCTGTTACAGTTAATGTTGGTCTACTCTGTTCTCCTGCTACAGTTAATGTTGGTCTACTCTGTTCTCCTGTTACAGTTAATGTTGGTCTACTCTGTTCTCCTGCTACAGTTAATGTTGGTCTACTCTGTTCTCCTGTTACAGTTAATGTTGGTCTACTCTGTTTACATTTACATTTACATTCTCCTATTACAGTTAATGTTGGTCTACTCTGTTCTCCTTCTACAGTTAATGTTGGTCTACTCTGTTTACATTTACATTTACATTCTCCTGTTACAGTTAATGTTGGTCTACTCTGTTCTCCTGTTACAGTTCATGTTGGTCTACTCTGTTCTCCTGCTACAGTTAATGTTGGTCTACTCTGTTCTCCTGTTACAGTTCATGTTGGTCTACTCTGTTCTCCTGTTACAGTTAATGTTGGTCTACTCTGTTCTCCTGCTACAGTTAATGTTGGTCTACTCTGTTCTCCTGTTACAGTTAATGTTGGTCTACTCTGTTCTCCTGTTACAGTTAATGTTGGTCTACTCTGTTCTCCTGTTACAGTTAATGTTGGTCTACTCTGTTCTCCTGTTACAGTTAATGTTGGTCTACTCTGTTCTCCTATTACAGTTAATGTTGGTCTACTCTGTTCCCCTGTTACAGTTAATGTTGGTCTACTCTGTTCTCCTATTACAGTTAATGTTGGTCTACTCTGTTCTCCTATTACAGTTCATGTTGGTCTACTCTGTTCTCCTGTTACAGTTAATGTTGGTCTACTCTGTTCTCCTGTTACAGTTAATGTTGGTCTACTCTGTTCTCCTGCTACAGTTAATGTTGGTCTACTCTGTTCTCCTGTTACAGTTCATGTTGGTCTACTCTGTTCTCCTGTTACTGTTAATGTTGGTCTACTCTGTTCTCCTGTTACAGTTCATGTTGGTCTACTCTGTTCTCCTGTTACAGTTAATGTTGGTCTACTCTGCTCTCCTATTACAGTTAATGTTGGTCTACTCTGTTCTCCTGTTACAGTTAATGTTGGTCTACTCTGTTCTCCTGTTACAGTTAATGTTGGTCTACTCTGTTCTCCTGTTACAGTTCATGTTGGTCTACTCTGTTCTCCTATTACAGTTAATGTTGGTCTACTCTGTTCTCCTGCTACAGTTAATGTTGGTCTACTCTGTTCTCCTGTTACAGTTCATGTTGGTCTACTCTGTTCTCCTGTTACAGTTAATGTTGGTCTACTCTGTTCTCCTGTTACAGTTCATGTTGGTCTACTCTGTTCTCCTGCTACAGTTAATGTTGGTCTACTCTGTTCTCCTGTTACAGTTCATGTTGGTCTACTCTGTTCTCCTGTTACAGTTCATGTTGGTCTACTCTGTTCTCCTATTACAGTTAATGTTGGTCTACTCTGTTCTCCTGCTACAGTTCATGTTGGTCTACTCTGTTCTCCTGTTACAGTTAATGTTGGTCTACTCTGTTCTCCTGCTACAGTTCATGTTGGTCTACTCTGTTCTCCTGTTACAGTTAATGTTGGTCTACTCTGTTCTCCTGTTACAGTTCATGTTGGTCTACTCTGTTCTCCTGTTACAGTTCATGTTGGTCTACTCTGTTCTCCTGCTACAGTTCATGTTGGTCTACTCTGTTCTCCTGCTACAGTTAATGTTGGTCTACTCTGTTCTCCTGCTACAGTTAATGTTGGTCTACTCTGCTCTGTGTGTATATGTGAATGTACTCCACAATATGACTTTGTTGATGATGTGTGTGTGTGTTTTCCTAGTGATCCCTTGAGGTCTTATTCAGTTATATCCAGCCATCCTGGAATGAGTTTCCAGTTGTATTAGTCGTATGTACAGTATACACATGGTATACACTGGTCAACTAAATGCTTACTTGAGGGTTCCTTCTCTACAATGCAACAACAATAAGAAATACATTATAAGAATATGAACATAAAGTAAAAGGCTCAGTAGAATAAAATAAACATTTTAGCATCAGTATAATACAGGAATACACTATTTATTGTCCAATATCTACACATGTATCAGAGAAACGGGGGATTGGGCTCAGAATTGTTTAATTGTGCAGTATTTGCAATAGTAAATAACAGTCTGGTAGCAGTAATTGTGTGTGTGTGTGTGTGTGTGCGTGTGCGTGTGTGTGTGCGTGTGCGTGTGTGTGTGTGTGTGCGTGTGCGTGTGTGTGCGCGCGTGCGTGTGCGCATGTGTAATAAGGTGCAGAGAATCAGAGCAGGTGGTCAGTCCAGTTCAAGTGTTCAGCAGGATAATGGCTTGTAGATACCAACAGGCTCAGAGACTGTTTCTATCAGACCTTATGCTCCTATACCATCTTCCCGATTGTAAGTGAGTGTGCAGCTCGTGGCTGGGGTGTGTGGGGTCCTAGACGATGCTGTGGGTCTTCCTCAGGCACTGTTTTCAGTAGATGTCCTGGATGGGTTGGAGCACGTTCCAGTGATGTACTGGGACGTCTTCACCACACGCTGCAGGGCCTTGTGGTCGTGGACGGAGTAATTCCCGTACCAGGCCGTGATGCAACCGGTCAGGACTCTCTCGATTGTGCAGCATTATTATTCGGAGAGGCCCCCGGGTGGCATGCCAAATTTCTTCAGCCGCCTTGACAAGAGTGGTGGTGGTGTTGTTGCTTAATATCAAGTCCTCAGTGATGTGGAACCCAAGGAACTCAAAACTGCTGACTCTCTCTAGTGCAGTCCTGTTGATGTGGACGGGGTGTGTTCCCTCCTATGCTTCCTGAAGTCAACAATCAACACCAAGAGAGAGAGAGACTGGGAGAGAGAGAGTGACTGGGAGAGAGGACAGAGGGAGGAGAAGAGAGAGAGACTGGGAGAGAGGAGAGAGACTGGGAGAGAGGACAGAGAGACTGGGAGAGAGAGAGAGGGAGACTGGGAGAGAGGACAGAGAGACTGGGAGAGAGAGAGAGGGAGACTGGGAGAGAGGAGAGAGACTTAGATAGAGGAGAGTGACTGGGTTAGAGGACAGAGCGAGGAGAGAGACTGTGAGAGAGCAGAGGAGAGAGACTGGGAGAGAGGGAGGAGAGGATAGAGACTGGGCTAGAGGAGAGGGGGAGGAGAACAGAGAAACTGGAAGCGAGAAGAGAGGGAGGAGAGAGACTAGGATAGAGGAGAGGGGGAGGAGAGCAGAGAGACGAGGAGAAAGGGAGGAGCGAGAGACTGGGATAGAGGAGAGGGAGAGGAGAGAGACTGGGATAGGAGAGAGTGACGAAGAGAGTGGGAGGAGAGAGAGACTGGGATAGAGTGAGAGGAGAGAGACTGGGATAGAGGGAGAGGAGAGTAATTCGACCATTTAAAAAAAAGGAACACTTAAAATTTGAAAAAGCTGTACATGCTCATGAATAAAATCATTGAGGATAACACACAATAAAGGACTTATTTCCCTTATGGTCCTTGAGACAAGATTGCTAGGCAAGATCGAACATGGTTGAACACAATATGACAGCGAGGTAATAAAGCATAAAAACAAAGAAGAAGAACAACATCTATCTCATCATTGCAGTTACATCATATGGTACATTCATATGGGCGCAGAAGACATCAAACAGATTTTTATTTATTTTTAAAGCTGCCCAGAGAGGATGTCGTTTTTATGGGCAGCGGCAACTCATTCCACTCTGAGGCTCCAGTATACAAGACAGTACCTTTCCCATCATATACTCCTGTATAAGCACACGTTAGCAACACCTGATCTGGTGCTGTGATTGTGGTCATCCCTGTGGAAAGTAATCAGTTAGATATCTGGGTGCAGAACCATAAATACTCCGGTTAACCAAATCCAGTCTAATCTGGGACACCCTAGCCTCAACAGGCAGCCAGTTGAGTTTCTGAAAGCAGCTCCTGCCTATGTGAGTACGTGGATTCACCTTCAATACTACCCTGATCAGCTTATTCTGGGCTATCTGGAGCTTCACCTTCATAAACTGTGATAAGCCCCCAAACCAGGAAGTACAAGCATAGTCAAAATGGCATTGAATGAGGGCAGTGGCTTCTTGGACTTTTTAGCCAAAAACGTAGTCCTGACATGAACCTTCCCTAGCACTTTAGTGGCCATGCTCACATCTCCCAAGCTTCCATCGTGGATGCATCCCAGGGAGTTAAAACTTGTTGAGGATAGGGGGCAGTATTTTCACTTTGGATGAATTGCGTGCCCATAGTGAACTGCATCCTACTCTGTCCTAGATTGCTAATATATGCATATTATTATGACTATTGGATAGAAAACACTCTGAAGTTTCTAAAACTGTTTGAATTATGTCTGTGAGTATAACAGAACTCATAGGGCAGGCAATCTTCCAAACAAGAAGTGAAATTCTGAATGTGGGTCAACTTTGACGTATTCGCCCCCTCCTTTCCCAACAAGATATGGATCTGGTAGCACTTCCTTCGCCTTCCACTAGATGTCCTCATTCAGTAGAAAGTGTAATGGAGCATTTGCTGTGAACCTTGACTGAATGGGAGGGGAAATAGTCAGTGTCCCGACAGAATGCCATTTTACTGTGGCACATTTCTCTGTTGGTGCCACCGTCGTTCCATTTGGCTGCAACTGAAAACGTATGATCCGGTTGGAACGTTATTGGATATATATGAAAATAACATCCTGAAGATTGATTCTCTACTTAGTTTGACCAGTTTATTTGACCTGGAATATATCTTTTTGAAGTTTTCGTGCGAGTTGTCCTGGACCAGCAGTCAGTTTTTGGGCATGTGAGCTGAAAGTTATAGCAAATGCAGCTAATTGGACACTAGTATTGGACATTATGGAACAAAACAACAATTTATTGTGGAACTAGGACTCCTTGCACTGCATACTGATGAAAGATCATCAAAGGTAAGGGAATTGTCACACCCTGGTCTATATTTATTATGTTATCTTCATGTATTGGGTCAGGCCAGGGTGTGACATGGGTTTATTTGTAGTGTGTTTCGTCTTGGGGTTGTGTGGGGTGTATAGATTAGTCTATGGCTACCTGAGGCGGTTCTCAATCAGAGTCAGGTGATTATCGTTGTCTCTGATTGGGAACCATATTTAGGTAGCCTGGGTTTCACTGTGTGTTTGTGGGTGATTGTTCCTGTCTCTGTGTTTGTTGCACCAGTCAGGGCTGTTTCGGTTTTCGACGTTTGTTGTTTTGTATTGTTCGTGTTCTTCTTCATTAAAGATGTATCGAACGAACCACGTTGCATTTTGGTCCGATCCTTGTTCCACCTCTTCGTCAGAGGAGGAGTTGGAAGAAAGCCGTTACAGAATCACCCACCACAAACGGACCAAGCAACGTGTTAACAGGCAGAAGCCACAGGAGAAGCAACAAAGGCAGCAACAGCGGCGCAATGAGGAAAGGACATGGGAACAGTTTCTGGACTACACTACGTGGGAAGAAATAGACAGGTGGGCGGCCGACCCAGGAGGAGTGCCCGAGCCCGCCTGGGATTCGCTGGAGCAGTGAGAAGAGGGGTATAGAAAAATTGAGTTGTTGAAGCAAGCACGGCGGCGCGATAGGAAGCCCGGGAGTCAGCCCCAAAAATGTATTGGGGGGGCTAACAGGGAGTATGGCTACGCCAGGTAGGAGACCTGCGCAAACTCCCTGTGCTTACTGGGGGGCTAGAGAGACCGGGCAGGCACCGTGTTATGCTGTGGTGCGCACGGTGTCTCCAGTGCGGGTGCATAGCCCGGTGCGTTCTATTCCAGCTCCGCGTATCGGCCGGGCTAGATTGAGCGTCGAGCCAAATGCCATGAAGCCGGCTCTACGCATCTGGTCCCCAGTGCGTCTCCTTGGGCCAGCTTACATGGCACCAGCCTTACGCTCGGTATCCCCGTTTCACCTACATAACCCAGTGCGGGCTATTCTACCATGCCGCACTGGCAGAGCGACCGGGAATATTCAACCTGGTAAGGTTGGGCAGGCTCGGTGCTCAAGAGCTCCAGTGCGCCTGCACGGTCCGGTCTACCCAGTACCACCTCCACACCCCAGCCCTCCGGTGGCAGCTCCCCGCACCAGGCTTCCTGTGCGTGTCCTCGGCCCAGTACCACCAGTGCCAGCACCACGCATCAGACCTACTGTGCGCCTCGCCTCTCCAGCGCTGCCGGAACCTACCTCCTATCCTGTGCTGCTGGAGCCTCCCGCCTGTTTAGCGCTGCCAGAGCCTTCCGCCTCTACAGCGTTGCCGGAGTCTCCTGCCCTTTTAGCGCAGCCAGAGCTGCCAGTCTGCATGGAGCAGCCAGAGCTGCCAGTCTGCATGGAGCAGCCAGAGCTGCCAGTCTGCATGGAGCTGCCAGTCTGCAAGGAGCTGCCAGTCTGCAAGGAGCTGCCAGAGCTGTTAGTCTGCTTGGAGCAGCCAGAGCTGTCAGTCTGCAAGAAGCCGCCAGAGCTGTCAATCTGCATGGAGCAGCCAGAGCCGCCAGTCAGCATGGAGCAGCCAGAGCCGCCAGTCAGCGTGGAGCAGCCAGAGCCGTCAGTCTGCCAGGATCCTCCAGTCAGCCAGACTCTTCCAGATCTGCCAGTCAGCCAGACTCTTCCAGATCCGCCAGTCAGCCAGACTCTTCCAGATCTGCCAGTCAGCCAGACTTTTCCAGATCTGCCAGTCAGCCAGACTCTTCCAGATCTGCCAGTCAGCCAGACTCTTCCAGATCTGCCAGTCAGCCAGACTCTTCCAGATCTGCCAGTCAGCCAGACTCTTCCAGATCTGCCAGTCAGCCAGACTCTTCCAGATCTGCCAGTCAACCAGACTCTTCCAGATCTGCCAGTCAACCAGACTCTTCCAGATCTGCCAGTCAACCAGACTCTTCCAGATCTGCTAGTCAACCAGACTCTTCCAGATCCGCCAGTCAGCCAGGATCTGCCAGAACTGCCAGCCAGCCAGGATCTGCCGGATTCAACTACCTGGCTGGGCTTCCTCTCAGTGCTGGGCTTCCTCTCAGTGTTGAGCTTCCTCTCAGTGCTGGGCTTCCTCTGTTTCGAGCTGCGCCTCTGTCCCGAGCTGCCCCTCTGTCCCGAGCTGCCCCTCTGTCCCGAGCTGCCCCTCTGTCCCGAGCTGCCCCTCTGTCCCGAGCTGCCCCTCAGTCCAGTGGGGTTCTGGGTGAGGACTACTAGGCCATGGTTGGCGGCGAGGGTGGACAATCCTAGGACGTGAGGAGGGGGGACTAAGACATTCATAGAGTGGGTTCCACGTCCCGAGCCGGAGCCGCCACCATGGACAGACGCCCACCCGGACCCTCCCTATTGTTTTTGTTGTGCGTCCGGGAGTCCGCACCTTAGGAGGGGGGTTCTGTCACGCCCAGGTCTATATTTATTATGTTATCTTCATGTATTGGGTCAGGCCAGGGTGTGACATGGGTTTATTTGTAGTGTGTTTCGTCTTGGGGTTGTGTGGGGTGTATAGATAGTCTATTGCTGCCTGAGGCGGTTCTCAATCAGAGTCAGGTGATTATCGTCTATTGTCTCTGATTGGGAACCATATTTAGGTAGCCTGGGTTTCACTGTGTGTTTGTTGTTGATTGTTCCTGTCTCTGTGTTTGTTGCACCAGTCAGGGCTGTTTCGGTTTTCGACGTTTGTTGTTTTGTATTGTTCGTGTTCTTCTTCATTAAAGATGTATCGAACGAACCACGTTGCATTTTGGTCCGATCCTTGTTCCACCTCTTCGTCAGAGGAGGAGTTGGAAGAAAGCCGTTACAGGAATATTTATGAAGTAATTTCGTATTTCTGTTGACTCTAATATGGCGGAGAAATACTTTTACGTCTGAGCGCTGTCTCAGATAATTGCATGGTAGGCTTTTTCCGTAATGTTTAAAAAAAAATCTGACACAGCGGTTGCATTAAGAACCAGTGTATCTTTAATTATATGTAGAACGTGTATCTTTAGTCAAAGTTTATGATGAGTATTTCTGTTATCTGGCGTAGCTTTCTATAATTCCTCTGGATATTTTGGAGGCAGTTCTGAACATGGCGTCAATGTAAACCGAGATTTGTGGATATAAATATGCATATTATCGAACAAAACATAAATTTATTGCGTAACATGTCATATGAGTGTCATCTGATGAAGGTTAGTGATTCATTTTATCTCTAATCCTGCTTTTGTGACTGGAAAAAATGGCTGCGTTTTCCCTTTGATTTGATGGTGGTCTAACATAAATATACGTTGTGTTTTCGCTGTAAAACATAAAAAAAAACGGACATGATGTTTAGATGAACAAGATGTTTATCTTTCATTTGAGGTATTGGACTTGTTAATGTGTGAAAGTTAAATATTTCTAAAGAATATTTTTTAATTCCCTGCGCCACCTTTTCAGCTGAATGGGGGGGGTGGAGTTCCCCTCGGGGAACCCCTCCTTGCCATAACAAGTTTTAACAGAGATTTTAGTAGTCCGCCCCTCACCCCTTAACTCCACTCTTATTTTAGAGGACCTACACCATTTAAGTTTGGACCCAAAAACATTTGCCTCAGTTTTACCTAAGTGCAGAGATAGCTTATTATCTCCAAGCCATTTGCTAATGTTAGGCAGCTCTGTGCTAAGTATGCTCTCCAACATAGTTTTACTTTTGTGAGACATCAGAAGTGTGGAGTCATCTGCATAAAGGAAAAGTCAACAAGAACAGGCATCTTTCATAGTGTTTATATACAGTAAAAACAGTAGAGGCCTAAGCCCGCTCCCTGAGGAATGCCACAACTCATTGGTTTTGCCTGAGACAGTGAACCATTAACCTCTAACACTTGCTCTCTACCTGACAAATACAACTTTACCCAGCCTAGAGGCTGGGAGAGAGGAGAGAGGGAGGAGAAAGAGAGGCTGTGAGAGAGGACAGAGGGATGAGAGAGAGAGGACAGTGGGAGGAGAGAGAGAACCAGCCGACCCTTCCTTCTCTCCTCTATGAATATTTGATGGGGGATGACTAAAGCCAGCACGGTGAACTCTGAACGAGTGTGACAGCTGCAACTGCTCAGAGAAGAGAGGGTTATGGCGGAGACCAGCAACAGGAAGAGCAGGGGGATTTGGGGAATAACAGAACATACAGTATACAGACCTGCAGACTAAACACTGTTTTCATCCTGGCTGAACACATAGAGAGAGAGAGAGTAATGATAATCTGTGATAGTATGTTGGGGTTGCCGGAAGACAGGGAAACAGCAGCCTATGGTTCTATGTTACTCTAGCCTTAAACAAACAAACATATGCTCACACAGACAAGCTGACACACAAGCTTTCATACACACATGCAGACACACACACACGCACGCCTAAAATGGGCACATTGAAATATTGATGGAGGCTCTTTCCTTGGCTTGATGAAAAATCACCCTGTGATAAATGTTTCATCGGTCATGATGCATCACCTCCCATTTCTAAAGGATACAGCAATAGCTGAGGATACACAAACACAGGATGTCTGAGAGAAGAGAAAGATGCTGAAAGAGAGGAAAGATGCATTTATGTCTCTGACAGAGCTTTATCTATGTCTCTACCTTGCTCTCTATGTCCCTCTCTCTCCTCCGCTAGTTATAAACATATTACATGTGATTGTTGTTTAGGTACAGTAGTTCTTCCTTCAAAAGTTGCGTCGTACTGCAGCTCACCTACCGTGGTGCCGCAGAATTCTATGGCACGTTATTTAAGTGTCAGTCATTGTTGCCATTAATGCTAGTTAGTGCTAGTTTGACCACCAGAGGGCGTCTTTGAAAAGCGTTTGACTTTTTAATATTGACTGTACTAGAGAATTTAAAACCTTTTTTGTAAGAACATAGCATATGGGATTGATTTGAAGAAATGTTGCTTAATTACTTTGATTAAATATTATGGTGTTTCTATTCCAAGAAAAAGAATACCCTCAGGGGTTCCTTTAGGGAAGTATGTCACTGTACAACGTGACCATTCGGGAGTAGATTTATCAAGACCAGTCCCCATGCTTGTCTCAGAACAGTGCGAAACGGTGTTGAAATAGTTCACCACACGTGGGTAGGCTATTGCTTCAAATCCTATTATAACAATTAGATGACTTTGGGTGTTGCAGTAAGCAACAATTTGTTGCCTTCATTAGCCTACTTTATTCCAATATTTCTGTTATTCTGTGATATTTATTCCCATAGTAATTCGTTATGAATCCATCCAGATGTGGTTAGAAAACAATGCATTTGGTGTATTGTCCTGCTGATAGCCCATCAAGGTTGGATAGAATGATAGAATTGTTCAACGAGCGTTTTGTACTCATAAATTCATATTTCATTAATCTTGGCTTAACAAGTCTGTATAATTCACCATATCACAATACATTCACTCCATTACAATACGCTGACATATATTTAACATGAAACAATAATGCAGTGCACCATCATTTGCTCATTTCCTCATTATTCAGTTGAGGAATGAATCTTTAATAGATGTTGGAGATGCACCTCACCAAACGCTGCATAAATATGTTTTACATATGACTGTGACTATTAACGTGTAACTGTTTTAATCATTGCAGACTGTCGTCTACATTTGACATAGCTCATGAAATCCCATGGTAAAACAGAGCGGAGTTGTTCTAGATTCTCCTGAGACAAACGCGTGTACTGTATTTGTACAGTATGCAGTGCTGATCATGCATGAAGCGCATTGGAATGAGAGACTTGGGGCTACTGAAGAAGTGTCAGCCAGCGCAGAGAGTATGGGAGAGCGGGAGAAACAGAGAGTAAGGGAGAGCGGGAGAAACAGAGAGTGAATAAACCTCAAGAGATGAATAAATCTCAACATGTCGGATAAAGAAATTGAATTCAGGAATACATTTAACTGTTTTTAATATTAGGAAAATATGGTGCTGTAGAGCAAAATAATCCTAACATTTCCAAACCAAAACGGTGCTGCAATAGTTGACCACACGTGGGTAGGCTATTTCTTCAAATCCTATTATAACAATTAGATGACTTTGGGTGTTGCAGTAAGCAACAATATGTTGCCTTCGCTAGCCTACTTTATTCAAATTTTTTGGGAAATTCTGTGATATTTATTCCCATTTGTTATTGATCCATCCAGATGTGGTTAGAAAACAGTGCATTTGGTGTATTGTCCTGCTGATAGCCCATCAAGGTTGGAAGACTTATTTTGTAAAATACTATTAGACTTGGGGATTATGGTCATGGACAGTGCTATTCGCAAACACTATCATCAGATGCCTGTGTTACGAGAGAAAGCCCAGGAAAATGATCAGGTACAGTAGGCTACAATACTGTACTGTAGGCCTGATAATGCCAAAAATAATGCTTAAATAAATCTACTGCTGGTCTTTACTGTCTGCTGCACATTTTGACATTGTATTCCATTTCCAGCAAGAGTATTCAAGCCATCGACCCACTGATGGATGAAGATGATGAGCGATCGGCAAAGGCCTTCTGGAGTCCCAAGCATCCCCTCAAACTCCATGTGTGGGGGGCAATGTCTCGCCAGTGACCAGGCCCATATTACATTTTTGATGACAAGTTTAGCTATTTACAAAGCAAAAGGTACATAAAATATTGTAGCCTACACCTCATGGACTGCTATGTTCCACAATAATTCACCACATACAGTGCCTTGCGAAAGTATTCGGCCCCCTTGAACTTTGCGACCTTTTGCCACCTTTCAGGCTTCAAACATAAAGATATAAAACTGTATTTTTTTGTGAAGAATCAACAACAAGTGGGACACAATCATGAAGTGGAACGACATTTATTGGATATTTCAAACTTTTTTAACAAATCAAAAACTGAAAAATTGGGCGTGCAAAATTATTCAGCCCCTTTACTTTCAGTGCAGCAAACTCTCTCCAGAGGTTCAGTGAGGATCTCTGAATGATCCAATGTTGACCTAAATGACTAATGATGATAAATACAATCCACCTGTGTGTAATCAAGTCTCCGTATAAATGCACCTGCACTGTAATAGTCTCAGAGGTCCGTTAAAAGCGCAGAGAGCATCATGAAAAACAAGGAACACAACAGGCAGGTCCGAGATACTGTTGTGAAGAAGTTTAAAGCCGGATTTGGATACAAAAAGATTTCACAAGCTTTAAACATCCCAAGGAGCACTGTGCAAGCGATAATATTGAAATGGAAGGAGTATCAGACCACTGCAAATCTACCAAGACCTGTCCGTCCCTCTAAACTTTCAGCTCATACAAGGAGAAGACTGATCAGAGATGCAGCCAAGAGGCCCATGATCACTCTGGATGAACTGCAGAGATCTACAGCTGAGGTGGGAGACTCTGTCCATAGGACAACAATCAGTCGTATATTGCACAAATCTGGCCTTTATGGAAGAGTGGCAAGAAGAAAGCCATTTCTTAAAGATATCCATAAAAAGTGTTGTTTAAAGTTTGCCACAAGCCACCTGGGAGACACACCAAACATGTGGAAGAAGGTGCTCTGGTCAGATGAAACCAAAATTGAACTTTTTGGCAACAATGCAAAATGTTATGTTTGGCGTAAAAGCAACACAGCTCATCAACCACAACACACCATCCCCACTGTCAAACATGGTGGTGGCAGCATCATGGTTTGTGCCTGCTTTTCTTCAGCAGGGACAGGGAAGATGGTTAAAATTGATGGGAAGATGGATGAAGCCAAATACAGGACCATTCTGGAAGAAAACCTGATGGAGTCTGCAAAAGACCTGAGACTGGGACGGAGATTTGTCTTCCAACAAGACAATGATCCAAAACATAAAGCAAATCTACAATGGAATGGTTCAAAAATAAACATATCCAGGTGTTAGAATGGCCAAGTCAAAGTCCAGACCTGAATCCAATCGAGAATCTGTGGAAAGAACTGAAAACTGCTGTTCACAAATGCTCTCCATCCAACCTCACTGAGCTCGAGCTGTTTTGCAAGGAGGAATGAGAAAAAATTTCAGTCTCTCGATGTGCAAAACTGATAGAGACATACCCCAAGCGACTTACAGCTGTAATCGCAGGAAAAGGTGGCGCTACAAAGTATTCACTTAAGGGGGCTGAATAATTTTGCACACCCAATTTTTCAGTTTTTGATTTGTTAAAAAAGTTTGAAATATCCAATAAATGTTGTTCCACTTCATGATTGTGTCCCACTTGTTGTTGATTCTTCACAAAAAAATACAGTTTTATATCTTTATGTTTGAAGCCTGAAATGTGGCAAAAGGTCGCAAAGTTCAAGGGGGCCTAATACTTTCGCAAGGCACTGTATTTTCTTTCAAGGTAGGATTATAGCAATATTTTGTTATGTTTAGGCCTACAGTATTTACATGTATATTTCTAGTATTGTACTGTACCTAATGTTGGCTGTTATGCTAAATGTCTGTTTTTCTTCTCCAAATGCAGACAATGACCCAAAACACACTGTGTTTGCATTGCAAATGAGGGCATAAACTGGGTCAAGACGCCAGCAGAGTAAGTAGACCTTTATGTAGTAAAACAAAGGTTAAATAAAAAATAAATAATAAACTAAATAATAAATAATAATAAACTATCAATTCCAAGATGGTGTAGCAGTCAGACATCTTTGTCTTTGTCCTGTCGTGTCCCTTGTATATATCTTTTTGCATAGTTTTCTTCGCATAACTTTTAAAAATATTTTCCTATACTTCAACTTCTAAATACTCTCCTGCAACCCACCTCACCCAATGTGGCGTGGACCTGTTTTTTTCTAAAGTATTTCTATTTTCTTTGGATCTGGACTCCATCAACTGAAGCTAGCCAGCTACCTAGCTACCAGATATCAGTCAGCTAACCTTTAGCCTGGAAAGCTCTCGCCAGTTCGTACAACGTGACTCAAACCAGAGCATAACGTACCTATTTTCTCTCCATATCCCCGGATTCCTACCTCAAACTCTGAACATTTTCATCTGGATCTTCACAACTAGCTAACCGTAATCCCGGGTGACCACTCCTGGCTAGCGTTTCCATCCCGGAGCAAGCACCAATTTGCCTGAAGCTAGCCCGACTAGGGCTCCTGGGCTACCACCGAAGCCCACTCCTGGGCTACAATATCTGGACCCCTTCTACTGCCGGTACGGCCCATCCTCTACAACTGGAATACCGACATAATCTGCCCGAGGATTCCAACAGGCCCCTCAGGCACGGCGTCCGCTGAAGGCCCATTCTGCTAACCGTGGCCTGCTAGCTATCTAGAGCTTCTTGGAACCCTACTAATCCACGAATGGTCTATCGACATCACCGCACGAGGAGGTAAAAACAGTTTTACCTCCATCCAACGACCCCCAAAGGCCCTTCTGCTAGCTTGCTAGCCCCGGTCTCTTAACTGCAGCTTGCTAGCCATGGTCTGCTAACTGCTAGCTTGCTAGCCATGGTCTGCTAACTGCTAGCTTGCTAGCCATGGTCTGCTAACTGCTAGTTTGCTAACCCCGGTCTGCAAACTGCTAGCTTGTTAGCCCCGGCCTACTAACTGCGAGCTTGTTAGCCCCGGCCTGCTAACTGTCTGAATCGCTGTGTTCCCAGCCAGCCCAACCACTCACTGGACCCATATGATCAGTTGGCTACGTATGCCTCTCTCTAATATCAATATGCCTCGTCCATTACTGTCCTGGTTAGTGATTACTGTCTTATTTCACTGTAGAGCCTCTAGCCCTGCTCAATATACCTTAACCAACCATGTTGTTCCACCTGTTACATATGTGATGACATCACTTGGTTTAAACAACTCTAGATACTATATCTCTCTCATCATTACTCAATGCCTAGGTTTACCTCGCATCCTACCTTACCTTTGTCTGCACACTTGAATCTATGCTATTGTGCCCAGAAACCTGCTCCTTTTACTCTCTGTTCCGAACATGCTAGACGGCCAGTTTGTATGGCCTTATTCTACTTATCCTCTGTTCCTCTGGTGATGTAGAGGTTAATCCAGGTCCTGCAGTGCCTAGCTCCACTCTCACTCCTCAGGTGCTCTCATTGTTGACTTCTGTAACCATAAAAGCCTTGGTTTCATGCATGTTAACATTAGAAGCCTACTTCCTAAATTTGTTTTGCTCACTGCTTTAGCACACTCTGCCAACCCGGATGTCTTAGCCATGTCTGAATCCTGGCTTAGGAAACCCACCAAAAACCCTGAAATCTCCATCCCGAACTATAACATTTTCCGCCAAGAGAGAACTGCCATAGGGGGCGGTGTTGCAATCTACTGCAGAGATAGCCTGCAGAGTTCTGTCTTACTATCCAGGTCTGTACCCAAACAATTTGAGCTTATACTAAAATTCACATTTCCAGAAACAAGTCTCTCACCATTGCCTCTTGCTATAGACCACCCTCTGCCCCCAGCTGTGCCCTCGACACCATATGTGAATTGATTGCCCACCATCTATCTTCTGAGCTCGTGCTACTAGGTGACCTTTACTGGGACATGCTTAACACCCCGGCCATTATAATCTAAGCTTGATGCCCTCAATCTCACACAAATCATCAATGAACCTATCAGGTACAACCCCAAAGCCGTAAACACGGGCACCCTCATAGATATCATCCTAACTAACTCGCCATCCAAACTAATTCGCCCTCTGCTGATTTCAAGATCTCAGCGATCACTGCCACATTGCCTGCATCCGTAATGGGTCTGCGATGAAACAACCAACCCTCATCACTGTCAAAAGCTCCCTGAAACACTTCTGCGAGCAGGCCTTTCTAATCGACCTGGCCAGGGTATCCTGGAATGACATTGACCTCATCCCGTCAGTAGATGATGCCTGGTTATTCTTTAAAAGTGCTTCCCTCACCATCTTAAATGGGCATGCTCCATTCAAAACATGTAGAACTAGGAACAGAAATAGTCCTTGGTTCACTCCAGACCTGTCTGCCCTTGACCAGCACAAAAACATCCTGTGCCATTCTGCACTAGCATCGAATAGCCCCCGTAATATGCAACTTTTCAGGGAAGTTAGAAACAAATATACACAGGCAGTTAGGAAAGCTAAAGCTAGCTTTTTCAAACAGAAATTTGCATCATGTAGTACAAACTCAAACAGTTCCGGGACACTGTAAAGTCCATGGAGAATAAGAGCACCTCCTCCGAGCTGCCCACTGCTCTGAGGCTAGGAAACACTGTTACCATCGATAAATCCACAGCCACCCTCCCAAGCCCCCACCATTTCTCCTTCACCCAAATCCAGATAGCTTTACCCCTACAAATCAGCAGGGCTAGACAATCTGGACCCTTTCTTATCTGCTGAAATTGTTGCAACCCCTATTACTAGCCTGTTCAACCTCTCGTTTGTATCATCTGAGATTCCCAAAGATTGGAAACCTGCCGCGGTCATCCCTCTCTTCAAAGGGGGTGACACTCTAGACCCAAACTGCTACAGACCTATATCTATCCTACCCTGTCTTTCCACCGTACCTTTTCAATAAGAGACATTACTGTGCAGCCGTATTCGTCGACTTGGCCAAGGCTTTCGACTCTGTCAATCACCACATTCTTATCTGCAGACTCAACAGCCTTAGTTTCTCAAATGATTGCCTCGCCTGGTTCACCAACTACTTCTCTGATAGAGTTCAGTGTGTCTAATCGGTGGCCTACAACTGCACTTAAATGCAAGTTAAACTAAATGCATGCTCTTCAACCGATCACTGCCCGCACCTGCCCGCCAGTCCAGCATCACTCCTCTGGACGGTTCTGACTTAGAATATGTGGACGACTACAAATACCTGGGTGTCTGGTTAGACTGTAAACTCTCCTTCCAGACTCACTTTAAGCATCTCCAATCCAAAATTAAATCTAGAATCGGCTTCCTGTTTTGCAGGAGTGTTCCTTCACTCATGCTGCCAAACATACCCTCGTAAAACTGACCATCCTACCGATCCTCGACTTCGGCGATGTCATCTTTAAAATTGCCTCCAACACTCTACTCAACAAATTGGATGCAGTCTATCACAGTGCCATCCGTTTTGTCACCAAAGCACCATACACTACCCACCACTGCGACCTGTACGCTCTTGTTGGTTGGCCCTCGCTTCATACTCATCACCAGACCCACTGGCTCCAGGTTATCTACAAGTCTCTGCTAAGGAATGCCCTGCCTTATCTCAGCTCACTGGTCACAATAGCAGCATCCACTCGTAGCACGCGCTCCAGCAGGTATATCTCACTGGTCACCCCCAGTTCTCTGCTGCCAATGACTGGAACGAACTGCAAAAATCACTAGCTTTAAGTACCAGCTGTTAGAGCAACTCACAGATCACTGCACCTGTACATAGCCCATCTGTAAGCAGTTCCATCTATCTACCTCATCCCCATACTGTATTTATTTAGTTATCCTGCTCTTTTGCACCCCAGTATCTCTACTTGCACATTCATCTTCTCCACATCTACCATTCCAGTGTTTAATTGCTATATTGTAATTACTTCACCACCATGGCCTGTTTATTGCCTTAGCTCCCTTATCTTACCTCATTTGCACTCACTGTATAAAGACTTTTTTGTTTTATTTTTTTCTACTGTATTATTGATTGTATGTTTATTCCATGTGTAACTCTGTGTTGTTGTATGTGTCGAATTGCTATACTTTATCTTGGTCAGGTCGCAGTTGCAAATGAGAACTTGTTCTCAACTCGCCTACCTGGTTAAAAAAAGGTGAAATACATATTTTTTAAAGACCGACAGTTGAAGTCGGAAGTTTACATACACTTAGGTTGGTGTCATTAAAACTTGTTTCGGTTAGGACATCTACTTTGTGCATGACAGAAGTCATTTTTCCAACAATTGTTTACAGACCGATTTTTTTCACTTATATTTCACTGTATCACAATTCCAGTGGGTCAGAAGTTTACATACACTAAGACGACAGTGCCTTTAAAAAGCTTGGAAAATGTTGTCATGGCTTTAGAAGCTTCTAAGACTTCTAAAGGCTATTTGACATCATTTGAGTCGATAGGAGGTGTACCTGTGGATACATTTCAAGGCCTACCTTCAAACTCAGTGCTTGGCTTGACATCATGGGAAAATCAAATCAAATAAATCAATAAAGACTTCAGAAAAAAATTGTAGACCTCCACAAGTCTGGTTCATCCTTGGGAGCAATTTCCAAACACCTGAAGGTGCCACGTTCATCTGTACAAACAATAGTACGCAAGTATAAACACATGGCACCACGCAGCCTTCATACCGCTCAGGTATGAAGGCTGAGATTAATGTAGAGATGAACGTACTTTGGTGTGAAAGGTGCAAATCAATCCCAGGACAACAGCACAGGACCGTGTGAAGATGCTGGAGGAAACAGGTACAAAAGTATATCCACAGTAAAACGAGTCCTATATCGACATAACCTGAAAGGCCACTCAGCAAGGAAGAAGCCACTGCTCCAAAACCACCATAAAAAAGCCAGACTACGGTTTGCAACTGCACATGGGGACAAAGATTGTACTTTTTATAGAAATGTCCTCTGGTCTGATAGAAAAAAAATAGAACTGTTTGGCCATAATGACCATCGTTATGTTTGAAGGAAAAAGGGGGAGGCTTTCAAGCCGAAGAACAGCATCCCAACCGTGAAGCACTGGGGTGGGGGGGGACAGCATCATGTTTTAATTCCAGGACGTAAGGCAACAAAATAGGAAAAATGCCAAAGGGGGTGAATACTTTTGCCACTGTTTTATTGACTATGAAAACAAAATGCACATAATGCTCGTTTACATTCTTCATTGTAACCACAATGTCACAAATAATTAAACATACAACAACATGATCAGATTTACCTGGTCAAAACATTTCTTTATTAAAGCTCATTAAGAGGTGGCTTCTAAATGAAAATAATTGCAGATCACTAAAATGTTGCTGTACTGTAGATCTAATAGAAACTGAAAAGAAACATCTTGTCTTTATACAACTATTGTTTCATGTCAGTACCCCTTCCCTCCACTTGTTGAAGGTGCTCCTTGGGGAGCTATCCACATAGATGAAATGGCTGTCGAGGTCTATGTCGTTGATGCCAATGTACACCCCCCGGCTCAGGCCCACCTCTGTGATGTACCCAGCATTGGCCGTATTGGCCTCCTCGTCCTTGGGCATGGCCAAGTGTCCACCCCTCCCCTGACAATAGACTTCTACGTCGGTTTAGCATTTCTCCTCCTTGACCAGCAGATAGACCTTGCTGTTGGACTCTTTGGAGCCTGCAACAGCTGCAGGGGAGGGCAATGCTGAAATGTTTCCAAGATGGGCTATTAGCAGGACAATAGACTCTTCAACCTTGACAAAAGGATAGTCTAGTAGCGCCTTATTTTTTTTACTCATTTATTTTATCTCCAGCGCCTGCATCACTCATGACCTCAAACTGCACCATTTTGTTTCTCTCCATCACCCACACGCACTTTAAATATTTTTAGTAATAAAGCATTTAAAGCATATTGAAGATAAAAGCCACCTCTTAATGAGTTCCGAGAGCCGATCTGTTATCCAAGGATTATTATTATTAACCCTGCATTATAATTCTATAAAAGCCCCTTAGATATTCATTTAGAATCCTCCAATCCTGGAAATGTTGTTTGCAGAATTCACAGCCCGCTACGCTTGTGAAAAACAAAATGCCTCCACCTGTCCATCACTACTATAAATAAAAACACAGAGTAGCTAAGGGTCTTTTATATAATTATAATGCAGGGTTAATAATAATAATACATTTTTCATCATGGATCTCTCTGTACTTTGCTCCATTAATCTTTCCCTGAATCCTGACTAGTCTCCCAGTCCCTGCCACTGAAAAACATCCCCACAGCATGATGCTGCCAGCACCATGCTTCACTGTAGGGATGGTGCCAGGTTTCCTCCAGACGTGACTCTTGGCATTCAGGCCAAAGAGTTCAATCTTGGTTTCATCAGACCAGTGAATCTTGTTTCTCATAGTCTGAGAGTCTTTAGGTGGCTTTTGGCGAACTTCAAGCGGGCTGTCATGTGCCTTTTACTGAGGAGTGTCTTCCGTCTGGCCACTCTACCATAAAGGCCTGATTGCTGGAGTGCTGCAGAGATGGTTGTCTTTCTGGAAGGTTCTCTCATCTCCACAGAGGAATTCTGGAGCTCTGTCAGAGTACCATTGGGTTCTTGGTCACCTCCCTGACCAAGGCCCTTCTCCTCCAATTGCTCAGTTTGGCTGGGCGGCCAGCTCTAGGAAGAGTCTTGGCGGTTACAAACTTCTTCCATTTAAGAATGATGGAGGCCACTGTGTTCTTGGGGGACCTTCAATGCAGCAGCCATTTTTGTGCCTCTACACAATCCTGTCTCAGAGCTCTACAGACAATTCCTTCAACCTCATGGCTTGGTTTTTGCTCTGTCATGCACAGTCAACTGTGGGACCTTATATAGACAAGTGTGTGCCTTTCCAAATCATGTTTAATCAATTTAATTTACCACAGGTGGTCTCCAATCAAGTTGTAGAAACATCTCAAGGATGAACCTGATCTCAGTTTTGTCTGTCATAGCAAAGGGTCTGAATACTTTTATTATGTATTTATTTAACCTTTATTTAACTAGGCAAGTCAGTTAAGAACAAATTCTTATTTACAATGACGGCCTACCCTGGCCAAACCCTAACCCGGACGACGCTGGGCCAATTGTGCGCCGCCCTATGGGACTCCCAATCACGGTCGGTTGTGATACAGCCTGGAATCAAACCAGGGTCTGTAGTGATGCCTCTAGCACTGTGATGCAGTGCCTTAGACCACAGCACCACTCAGGAGCCCCATTTACTTAAGTGAATAAGGTATTTCAGTTTTTTAAATGCATTTGCAGACATTTCTAAAAACCTGTTTTCACTCTGTCATTATGGGATATTGTGTGTAGTTTGAGGATTTTTTTAATATGTCAAATCTAAGTTTTAAGCACAGGATACATAAGGTGTAAATGGTACAGTGAAGTTGATACTTGAAATCCCTGAGCGGTTTCCTTCCTCTCCGGCAACGTAGGAATAATGCCTGTATCTTTGTAGGGACTGTGTGTATACAACATCCAAAGGGTAATGAATATCTTCACCATGCTCAAAGGGATATTTTTACTCATCTACCAATAGATGCCCTTTGCAGGGCATTGGGAAACCTTTGTGGTTGAATCTGTGTTTGAAATTCACTGCTCGACTAAGGGATTTTACAGATAATTGTTTGTGTGAGGTACAGATATGAGGTAGTCAATAAAAAAAAATGTTTAACACTATTATTGCACAGAATGAGTCCAGGCAACTTATTATGCAAATGTTTACTACTGAACTTATTTAGGCTTGTCATAACAAAAGGGTTGAATACTTATTGAATGAAGACATTTCAGCTTTTCATTTGTAATTAATTTGTTACATTTTATACAAACAAATTTTAACTTTGACATTATGGGGTATTGTGAAGGCCAGTTACACACACAGCATGATTATTTTTTTATAAGCATGGTCTCATTTCTATTACAGCATATTGGATGACTGTCATTCATATTCCATTCCTTCCGTTTGCTTCTGTTTTAAGAAACGTTTTCAACAGAATCGGTGGAATGAATACACCCCTGATTACACTCAAACACAGTTAATTTTCATAGCAACCACATACAAACAACATGGTCACTTTGTTCGTTAATTCCTTATCGCAACTACACTCTCCTCCTCTCACCGTTTTCCTTTGCTTGTGGACTTCAGTGCACAACACATCAGCTGTCTGTGACCAGGGGAAAAAACCTTTCCAAGCCAAACCTTCATGTCATAACCACTAACCACTACACATAGCCTAAATTGTTTTCACCATATTTGCTAACGTTATAATCAACATAGCTATTAGATCTAACGCAAGCAGTTTATCAGTTACACCAGCGGGCCCAGTAGCAATAAATTAATAAAATCCAAAAGCTAACCTTGACTTGGAAAAGTTCCAGTGTTTGATAGCCTTAGCCAACTAGCTAACATGGCATCCCTCTCTGTTTGTTTGAGCGGGGTGATTGAGTAGGCTGAACTAACTAGCTGCATTCGCTAGCCAAGTAAGTGAAAGTAAAAGTTGAAAAACAAATACAACAAGTTATAGCTCTCTCTCTTTCTCGCTTTCTCTTGCTTCTTATTCATGTTTGAAGAAATGTAGTTGTTCAAAACTATTGTCTTTCTCTCTTTCACCACATGTTATGCACTGCTGTGGAGTTGCTTTCAGTACTAGATTCATTCTCTGATCCTTTGATAACTTTTTTTATGTTTCACTATTTTTTATTTTTATAAAATTCACAGAGGAGGATGGTCCTTCCCTTCCTCATCTGAGGAGCCTCCACTGTTGAAGGCACTGTTGGTACCATTGACCTGCACTGAATTTGTGACACCAATGGTAAGCATATTAAACAGTGGCCAGGTAAACAAAACCAAAGCATGAGTTACTGTCATACCTGGTCCATAGACTGCTTACAGGGTAAGGAAACCATTAGTTTGTAATTTTGCCAACTGTCCTTGTAATTATCCATATGGTGCTTTTCCTAATGGCAGGAACAGCACCATACTGTGGTCAGTACTTGGTAATGTCAGGATGTAGAATGGGACATAAACCCAACAACTTCAATGACTAATTTCTCTGAACAGAGGGGGGGAAAAAAAATCACAATTTTCACTGAGAATACATTACATAGGATGAAGAAACAATACTGAGAGCCGTAGCTCCATACCACCTGTTAAACATAGAGAACTGATACTATATACTGGGATTAGCATGGGGTGTGGGAGGGTCCGTGGGTGGCATTTGACCATTTCTGTGGACTCTTCATTTGTAACTCATTGTTAGAAAAAGAATTGGTCCAAATTGTATGTTAAGTATTATATTTATTGAATATTATATGAATTCTATAAATTAAAATGGCCAATTTGGGTGCAATCAATTATCCTAATTTCTCAGAGATCAAATCCTATTTCAACAAATTAATGTTGCAGGAATGCTAATCTTATTGGTTTCTAACAACAGAAATGATTTCTGAACAATCTGGTGGGTGTCAAAATCCTCTTTCTTGTGCTTTTTGAGGTGGAACGGCCCTCATGGAATGCAATATTATAAGATACAGTAGTAGAAACTGAAGAGCAGAGAAGCAGCAGGCTTGACTCTGTTCCCAAAAAGCAGATATCCACTCAGATATGGAATGGAAAATGAAGAGATGCCGTAATGCATTTCAATGGGGTCTACTCTGCATGTTATGGCCTGCTATGTTAAACACTTTGCCTCTCTTTCCATCAGATCCTCTGATTGCCTCTCTGTGCTTGCTATGGTCACACTCACACAACTCCTGAAAGTGACATTGTCATCATGAATGTAGAGTACTAAAGCGTGGGTGTGGCTTGTCCGCACACACACACGCACACACACACTCCACCCTCTCTCATCATAGTCAGATAACTGAGAAAATACACACCTTTTCCGTCCCTCTCTTACTAATCTGTAAATGACTGCAACTTGATTAATTGACAGCTTTATGTGTGTCTCCTGTGAGCATTGGTGGGCATGTTTCTGTACAGAATCATTCATTTCTGTTGAATTGTTCTCCATCAGCCACCAGGGATTTCATCGGTCTCATTTATAGTCCTTCTTCATTCTCATTGAGCTAGAAACCCATTAGAGCCTGGGTGAGACTTGGCTGCACGATTCAGAAAACAACAACTTTATTGACTACCTTTTGGTAGATACCCCAAGTCTAATTTAGAATTAAAATGTTTCAAATTAAAGTAATTTCCCCTGACACCAGCAAAGATGCTCTCTCCTAGCCCTAGCTGTGGGTGAGCACAATAACAAAGGCCACACAGAAGACTGGAGCTAACAAATGCTATCCGGAATCCTTGGGACGTCCCTACCCCCATTGAAGTTTACATTTAAAATGGTTAAAGTAATGGTGTAGGTAAGGGTTATGATTAAGGTTTGAGTTCAGGTTTATGCCAGGGATGTCCCAAGGATCCCAGCCAGTACTAACCATCCAGAGAAAGGCTTAGTGCACCAACAAGGAAGGATGCTGACAATGACGGTTCCCTGAATATCTGCTGTAAGTGCCACAACCTTCGCTTTAGCACAAAACCCAGTTAATATTATGCTTATACCAGGTGTTGGATAAGGAGGAGGCTTGAAATGGTAAGAAGCAAATCATCCTTTCAGGAAATAAGGGACCAACACTGAGGCTCTGTGACTGACACCGTGGATTGATGGCAGCATTCGTGTGAAACTGAAAGCGCGAACCACTGCTTTCAATCAGGGCAAGGTGTCTGGTAACATGACTGAATACAAACAGTGCAGCTATTCCCTCCGCAAGGCTATCAAACAAGCTAAGCGTCAGTACAGAGACAAAGTAGAATCTCAATTCAACGGCTCAGACACAAGAGGCATGTGGCAGGGTCTACAGTCAATCACGGACTACAGGAAGAAATCCAGCCCAGTCACGGACCAGGATGTCTTGCTCCCAGGCAGACTAAATAACTTTTTTGCCCGCTTTGAGGACAATACAGTGCCTGCAACGGAAACATGCGGTCTCTCCTTCACTGCAGCCGAGGTGAGTAAAACATTTAAACGTGTTAACCCTCGCAAGGCTGCAGGCCCAGACGGCATCCCCAGCCGCGCCCTCAGAGCATGCGCAGACCAGCTGGCTGGTGTGTTTACGGACATATTCAATCAATCCCTATACCAGTCTGCTGTTCCCACATGCTTCAAGAGGGCCACCATTGTTCCTGTTCCCAAGAAAGCTAAGGTAACTGAGCTAAACGACTACCACTCACTTCCGTCATCATGAAGTGCTTTGAGAGACTAGTCAAGGACCATATCACCTCCACCCTACCTGACACCCTAGACCCACTCCAATTTGCTTACCGCCCAAATAGGTCCACAGACGATGCAATCTCAACCACACTGCACACTGCCCTAACCCATCTGGACAAGAGGAATACCTATGTGAGAATGCTGTTCATCGACTACAGCTCGGCATTCAACACCATAGTACCCTCCAAGCTCGTCATCAAGCTCGAGACCCTGGGTCTCGACCCCGCCCTGTGCAAACTGGGTACTGGACTTCCTGACGGGCCGCCCCCAGGTGGTGAGGGTAGGTAACAACATCTCCTCCTCGCTGATCCTCAACACTGGGGCCCCACAAGGGTGCGTTCTGAGCCCTCTCCTGTACTCCCTGTTCACCCAAGACTGCGTGGCCACGCACGCCTCCAACTCAATCATCAAGTTTGCAGACGACACAACAGTGGTAGGCTTGATTACCAACAACGACGAGACGGCCTACAGGGAGGAGGTGAGGGCCCTCGGAGTGTGGTGTCAGGAAAATAACCTCACACTCAACGTCAACAAAACTAAGGAGATGATTGTGGACTTCAGGAAACAGCAGAGGGAACACCTCCCTATCCACATCGATGGAACAGTAGTGGAGAGAGTAGCAAGTTTTAAGTTCCTCGGCATAAACATCACAGACAAACTGAATTGGTCCACTCACACAGACAGCATCGTGAAGAAGGTGCAGCAGCGCCTCTTCAACCTCAGGAGGCTGAAGAAATTCGGCTTGTCACCAAAAGCACTCACAAACTTCTACAGATGCACAATCGAGAGCATCCTGGCGGGCTGTATCACCGCCTGGTATGGCAACTGCTCCGCCCTCAACCGTAAGGCTCTCCAGAGGGTAGTGAGGTCTGCACAATGCATCACCGGGGCAAACTACCTGCCCTCCAGGACACCTACACCACCCGATGTTACAGGAAGGCCATAAAGATCATCAAGGACATCAACCACCCGAGCCACTGCCTGTTCATCCCGCTATCATCCAGAAGGCGAGGTCAGTACAGGTGCATCAAAGCTGGGACCGAGAGACTGAAAAACAGCTTCTATCTCAAGGCCATCAGACTGTTAAACAGCCACCACTAACATTGAGTGGCTGCTGCCAACACACTGACACTGACTCAACTCCAGCCACTTTAATAATGGGAATTGATGGGAAATGATGTAAATATATCACTAGCCACTTTAAACAATGCTACCTTATATAATGTTACTTACCCTACATTATTCTTCTCATATGCATACGTATATACTGTACTCTATATCATCGACTGCATCCTTATGTAATACATGTATCACTAGCCACTTTAACTGTGCCACTTTGTTTACATACTCATCTCATATGTATATACTGTACTCGATACCATCTACTGTATCTTGCCTATGCTGCTCTGTACCATCACTCATTCATATATCCTTATGTACATATTCTTCATCCCCTTACACTGTGTATAAGTCAGTAGTTTAGGAATTGTTAGTTAGATTACTTGTTGGTTATTACTGCATTGTCGGAACTAGAAGCACAAGCATTTCGCTACACTCGCATTAACATCTGCTAACCATGTGTATGTGACAAATAAAATTTGATTTGATTTGACTAAGATATGTCATTTCAGCTAACTATTTGTATGTCCAACTTAAGTTGTATGCTTGTGTACACTGCCCCAGTGCTTGTATGAGAAATGGCCTCTGGCTTGTGACAAGCTCCAATAGGAGCTGGAGTTAGAGCCCACTGGGCAAAAACTGGTAGAATCAATGTTGTTTCCACGTCATTTCAACCAAAATGATCTATGTGATGACGTTTAATCAACAAGAAAAACTGATTGGATTTTCTAAAAGTCATCAACGTAAGGGCATTTAGTATTTTTTTCATCCAACTTTGTACCTAAATCCAATGACATGGTGACATGTTTTGTTGAGTTCACGTTAGTTCAATTCTCATGTAAATCAAAAAAAGACGTTGAACTGACGTCTGTGCGCAGTGGGATGTTATCACTAGGCAGAGTCGGTGTCAGTGTGAGGTAGAGACTGTGGGAGGTAAAGGTATAGACACAAATGGACCCATCACCTCCCTGACTTCACCTCCCCTTTCTCCCACCCCATCACCTCTCTCAAAGAACCACTCTCTGCCCAAACCTAAAAAGAGGGTGCGGTGATAGCAAGGGAAGGTTATTAAGTGTGTATGCTGCTATGGCATAGCACAGCAGACAGTTGTTGGGACCCTCTGTTCCTCCATCCTAAACAACCCTCAGTGTCTTCCACAGTTTGTTTCAAACAGCTGAAGAAGAGAGGACATAGTGACCACACTGAGTCGTGTGCCTAGCAACACCTTGCCTCCAGGGTGGCCCACGTGAAGCACACCACACAGTGGAGAACAAATCCATATGAATGAGTTGTCACTCGTTTGTCATGTTGTTGGAGTGATTTCAGCTGTTAAATATTCTGTGCAGAGGGTTGTCTTGGCAACCATCACTGGTGTATATTAAACATATTGGAATAAGACTAGGTTGTGTTGCTATAAATCCACACAGGAGATTATATTCATGTCAGACAATAATCCTGACATTGTGAGCCTATTTCGTCTATCAGCTAAGGATAAGTAATTGCTGGATCATTTATCACTCAGACACTCACATCCCCAGGGGACATTTAAGGAGCATCATGGGAGACATCATTGTAAAACTCTGGTCTTCACCAAAACCAGAAACCAGCAGACAATTATTATGCATTATCATAATATAATAATAATAGCTGACAACACTGGAACCATATTGACACTGTATCACAGCAGTAGGAAGGCTAGTTGGCATGCCATGTCCACACAGTCACTGAGATGGTAAACGTTGGCATGCCATGTCCACACAGTCACTGAGATGGTAAACGTTGGCATGCCATGTCCACACAGTCACTGAGATGGTAAACGTTGGCATGCCATGTCCACACAGTCACTGAGATGGTAAACATTGGCATGCCATGTCCACACAGTCACTGAGATGGTAAACATTGGCATGCCATGTCCACACAGTCACTGAGATGGTAAACGTTGGCATGCCATGTCCACACAGTCACTGAGATGGTAAACGTTGGCATACCATGTCCACACAGTCACTGAGATGGTAAACGTTGGCATGCCATGTCCACACAGTCACTGAGATGGTAAACGTTGGCATGCCATGTCCACACAGTCACTGAGATGGTAAACGTTGGCATGCCATGTCCACACAGTCACTGAGATGGTAAACGTTGGCATGCCATGTCCACACAGTCACTGAGATGGTAAACGTTGGCATGCCATGTCCACACAGTCACTGAGATGGTAAACGTTGGCATGCCATGTCCACACAGTCACTGAGATGGTAAACGTTGGCATGCCATGTCCACACAGTCACTGAGATGGTAAACGTTGGCATGCCATGTCCACACAGTCACTGAGATGGTAAACGTTGGCATGCCATGTCTACACAGTCACTGAGATGGTAAACGTTGGCATGGCGTGGGCTATGATAGGAGCTTCGGGTATTGAGCTCTCTCTGTCTGTGTGTGTGTGTGTGTGTGTGTGTATCGAGACCTGCATGGCTTGGCATTTATAGTGTTGGTGTAATGACTGCGTGATTGACTGGCTCCACAATGGGGACTCATGTTCTGAACACATACATCTCATCCAGGAGTCAGGACACCCCCCGGCGGGACGGCTAGCTGCTAGCTGCAACTGGATTACTGTTCCCCTGGGCACAGACCCAGATTAAAGGGTTCAATTAAACAGCATGAATAAAATATTGAAATGATTCTCTTTGGGACATGCCCAGTGGACATGGGTTTTAGTGGGGTTTGCTTTGCGTGGCATGGCGCCTGCTGCTGCTGGGGTTCCTATTTGATGTTTCTTTTTGAAACAGAGGCTACTTGTGTGCATAAGGTTTTTAAAGCGTTCACGGGCAATAGGAATTAAAACGTTGACTAATGACAGTGGTTCCAAATAGGACACGCGGTCTGGACTCACCATTATGCAGACAATCGAGCCACAGAGTTCAGCTAATTACTGTATAATGCTAAACCCCGAGGCCTCGTTCTCATTGAAGAGACAAATCCCCCAAAAAGTTAGTCAGCACCTGTACCAGGTTATTGAGGAAGAGGCGAAGTGCTTAATGTTATCATCATTTAATGGGAACATTTGGGCCTTGGTCAACATCATTTTGCTTAAACCTTAAGAGGGACGGCCGGGGGCCGTTTTTTTATTTTAATCTTTCTAATTGTCTGTTAGGTTCATGCACTTATGTAATGAAAGAGGATGTTCCTTCTTAATCAACTCAAGGGAATGTACGGTGGTGAGGCGGTTGGGTGTGTCCCCGGCGGTTCAACTCTCCCACTATTTCATTCCCAACTCTCCGCTCACTTAACCAAATTAATAGTCCCCTCGCATCTCGTCACAATAATGTTTCACTTTTTTTTACCAGACCCATAAATATATATATTTTTATTTTCCCTTAATTATTTATTTACATTACATTACATTTAAGTCATTTAGCAGACGCTCTTATCCAGAGCGACTTATAAACATTTGCAGCTTAAGCAATGTTTTACAATTATTTTAGGGCGCTTCGTACCCGCTGTTGCCAAGGCCGAGAAATATCCACCACAGGACACATAAACGTAATTTAACTTGAGAGCTGTGGCTCGTAAAATAATTTGATTTATTGCAAACACCGGAGTGTCGGGAGATAAAATCCTCATCCTTGCCATCTCGATCAGGGATTTATTGAACTGTGTTCTATTGATCTGTGATTTATTATTCAGAAAGAAGCAATTTGGGCCAACGCAAGCAGAACAAGCCCAGGCTCAGATACAGATAATGAGACCTACATTCATTCCCAGATAATCCTTATTCCTCAGTATTAACAGCTGGCACATTCTGTGCCTCCTCCTCCCATCCTTTCTGGTGGCTCAAATTAACAGCGGCCATGCAGTTGGCCAGGAATTAACTCATACTGGACCATTCAAGCGCTTAATTCAAAGACTCAATCATGGACACTTACTGACAGTTGTGACTGCTTTCTGTGATGTGACTGCTTTCTGTGATGTGACTGCTTTCTGTGATGTGACTGCTTTCTGTGATGTGACTGCTTTCTGTGATGTGACTGCTTTCTGTGATGTGACTGCTTTCTGTGTTGTGACTGCTTTCTGTGATGTGACTGCTTTCTGTGATGTGACTGCTTTCTGTGATGTGACTGCTTTCTGTGATGTGACTGCTTTCTGTGATGTGACTGCTTTCTGTGATGTGACTGCTTTCTGTGATGTGACTGCTTTCTGTGATGTGACTGCTTTCTGTGATGTGACTGCTTTCTGTGATGTGACTGCTTTCTGTGATGTGACTGCTTTCTGTGTTGTGACTGCTTTCTGTGATGTGACTGCTTTCTGTGATGTGACTGCTTTCTGTGTTGTGACTGCTTTCTGTGATGTGACTGCTTTCTGTGATGTGACTGCTTTCTGTGATGTGACTGCTTTCTGTGATGTGACTGCTTTCTGTGATGTGACTGCTTTCTGTGATGTGACTGCTTTCTGTGATGTGACTGCTTTCTGTGATGTGACTGCTTTCTGTGATGTGACTGCTTTCTGTGATGTGACTGCTTTCTGTGATGTGACTGCTTTCTGTGTTGTGACTGCTTTCTGTGATGTGACTGCTTTCTGTGATGTGACTGCTTTCTGTGATGTGACTGCTTTCTGTGATGTGACTGCTTTCTGTGATGTGACTGCTTTCTGTGATGTGACTGCTTTCTGTGATGTGACTGCTTTCTGTGATGTGACTGCTTTCTGTGATGTGACTGCTTTCTGTGATGTGACTGCTTTCTGTGATGTGACTGCTTTCTGTGATGTGACTGCTTTCTGTGATGTGACTGCTTTCTGTGATGTGACTGCTTTCTGTGATGTGACTGCTTTCTGTGATGTGACTGCTTTCTGTGATGTGACTGCTTTCTGTGATGTGACTGCTTTCTGTGATGTGACTGCTTTCTGTGATGTGACTGCTTTCTGTGATGTGACTGCTTTCTGTGATTGTGACTGCTTTCTGTGATGTGACTGCTTTCTGTGATGTGACTGCTTTCTGTGATGTGACTGCTTTCTGTGATGTGACTGCTTTCTGTGATGTGACTGCTTTCTGTGATGTGACTGCTTTCTGTGATGTGACTGCTTTCTGTGATGTGACTGCTTTCTGTGATGTGACTGCTTTCTGTGATGTGACTGCTTTCTGTGATGTGACTGCTTTCTGTGTTGTGACTGCTTTCTGTGATGTGACTGCTTTCTGTGATGTGACTGCTTTCTGTGTGACTGTGACTGCTTTCTGTGATGTGACTGCTTTCTGTGATGTGACTGCTTTCTGTGATGTGACTGCTTTCTGTGATGTGACTGCTTTCTGTGATGTGACTGCTTTCTGTGATGTGACTGCTTTCTGTGATGTGACTGCTTTCTGTGATGTGACTGCTTTCTGTGATGTGACTGCTTTCTGTGATGTGACTGCTTTCTGTGATGTGACTGCTTTCTGTGATGTGACTGCTTTCTGTGATGTGACTGCTTTCTGTGATGTGACTGCTTTCTGTGATGTGACTGCTTTCTGTGATGTGACTGCTTTCTGTGATGTGACTGCTTTCTGTGATGTGACTGCTTTCTGTGATGTGACTGCTTTCTGTGATGTGACTGCTTTCTGTGATGTGACTGCTTTCTGTGATGTGACTGCTTTCTGTGATATGACTGCTTTCTGTGATGTGACTGCTTTCTGTGATGTATGTCTACCTTGCCCTTTGTGCCCAGTAATGTTTCTACCATGTTCTGTACTGCTACCATGTTGTTGCTAACATGCTGTGTTGTCATGTGTTGCTGCCTTGCTATGTTGTCTTAGGTCTCTCTTTATGTAGTGTTGTGATGTGTGTTTTGTCCTATATTTAATATATTTTTTTAAATCCAAGGCCCCCGTGAGCGGCTTTTTGGTAGGCCGTCAATGTAAATCAGAATTTGTTCTTAACCGACTTGCTTGGTTAAAGGTTAAACAAAAAGGCTCTACTGTGGTCCCATGGGACAGTGACATGAGTGGGTTGGAGACCTGGGTTTAGGGCCTGATAGCAGTGCTGGTAGGCCTATGGACAGATACCTAGAGAAATGGTAGATATTCCAAGTGCATTTTAGTTTATTTTTTAACAAAGAAAATACAGGTGTTTCATTAATAATCAAATGAAGCTAAGCACCATTTACAATCTGCTGTTGTTTGTAGTTAGAAAAACACACAAAAAAGAAACACGTTAAAAGTGTTGTATTAGGGCAAAGGGAGAGACCCAGATGCAGACACGGGAGGCAGATGGTTTTAGTCTCTGATATTTATTTTAATCCAAGGGGCAGGCAAGAGAATGGTTGTGGACAGGCAAAATATCATAACAAGAGTGGCAGGCAGGCTAGAGGTCAGGGCAGGCAGTATGGTCAGGCAGCCACGTTCAGAGTCAAGGCAGTGTCGTGTCTTTGGCTATGCCGGATTAAGTGATATGACATGCTATTCTATAAAATAATTTCTCCGTAATTAATATCACCTGATTGAGCTAATCATGTAAATGTAATTAACTAGAGAGTCGGGCACCACAAAATAATATTTATAGAGCTGTTATCTTCTGAATAAACTCTTAAAGACCTGGTAATATTTGACATCAATAGCCGTCAATATCAATTATCGTCTTAATTCAAACTCATCTGAAAGTTGTAAATTATTTTATCTGCAATAACCCTGGCTAAGAATTAGAATCAGCAATACAAAATTGGGTTTAATTATTGATTTACTAAATACCTAACTAATCACACAGAATTAAATCATAACTTGATTACAAATTACATCATAAAGGAGAACGTCCCTAGCGGGCGGAACAGATATGACAGCTTGTTACACAAAGGAAAAGGGGCTGGGTTGAGTGAGAGCGAGAGAGCGAGAAGACAGGAACAAAGGCGAAGCTGTGCTATCGTAAATACAGTATCTTATGCATTCTAAATTACCGCCCATTTGGAAAAGGAAAATGCAATAAATATTTACTCTGAGCTGCGCTTCAGTAGGTTGGTGATAGATGGAAGGCCGTTTTGCCAACCCGAGTCCTTTGTCCTTTGAAGAATGTTTCTGGTGGTCAATTGGATACGTTGTAGTAACGTTGTTGTGTGGTAGACGGGATACTCTGTCTGTTCCTTCCTAACCTGCGTTTGCAGCTGCGGTTGCTAACTCAACGGCTAGGAGGTATCACTTCTGTAGTGAATAAGAGTTCAAAGTTCATACCATCCGCAACCAAAGCTCACGCTGATGTTGGCTTTGTTCTGTAGTTATTATCTGAACCATTCTGACATAGGACCGTCGTCCTCATATCCTCGGAACAGGAAGTTATGTTGTCATCAAGGGCTTATATAGGAAAGGAGAGGAGGGTGTGTTTGAAAAGTTTTATAGCCCTTGTCCCTTCACAGGGGAGGGCCACTGATTGAGCAGCCCTATCTTACGAAAATCCAAATCTCACACATTAAAAGTAGGGTGAACATGGAGGGTATGGGGTTACAGCAGTGGGATTAAAGACTCTAGAAGTGGGAAAAGGTCCAATGAAATGGGGGGGGGGGCAGTTTGCGGGATTCCACCCAGAGGGGAAGATCCCGTGTGGACAACCTTACCCTCTGCTTGACCCGATAGCGGGGAGCCAGAGTCCGGTGATGGTCTGCTTGTCGACGATACCTGGAGGTGGTCTTGAGAAGAGCCACCCGAGTGCTTTTCCAGGTACGCTGACAGCGGTGAATGACCCGCTGGGCTGAGAGTTTGTTGACCTCAACTTCTTGTTCTGGGAAGAGTGGAGGGTGATTACTCTTTCAAATACTCCAAGTGCTGAGTCCAGTAGTCAAGCAGGGAAGAGTGTTCCTAGCATATTCCACCCAGACCAGTTGCTGGCTCCAGATGGGGGGGTTACTAGCAACGAGACACCGACGTGTCGTCTCTGTGTCTTGATTGGCTCGCGCCGACTGGCTGTTGGATTGGGGATGAAACCCGGAGGACAGACTGCCCAATGACCCGATTAGGATGCAGAATGTCTTCCAGAATCGGAACCCAGATCCGAGACCATGTCGACCGGGAGTCCATGGTTTTGGAAAACGTGCTGCACCATGAGCTGGGCCATCTCCTTGGTTGAAGGTAACTTGGGAAGAGGGATGAAATGGGTGGCTTTGGAAAACCTATCCACCATCGTTAGAATGGTGTTGTTACCATCTGACGGGGGATGCCCAGTGACAAAATCCAAGGAAATATGGGACCAGGGGCGATGAGGGAAAGGGAGTGGCTGAAGGAGGCCAGACGGAGCTTGCCACGGAGTCTTAATTTGAGCAGACACCATGCATGCAGCGATGAAGGCCGAGACATAAGGAGCCATGGTGGGCCACCAGAAGTACTGTCGGAGGAAAGCCATGGTACGACGAGCACCAGGATGACAGGTAAGCCTGGAGGAGTGAGCCCATTCCAGGACCTGAGGCCGGGCCGAATCAGGAACGAACATCCGGCATTTCCATTGAAGAATGGCTGTATGGGACCATATATAGCATATATAGCAGTCTCCCGCAGAAAATCTAGCGTAAAATACTGAGGTACCCATTTTTCCAATCGCTTCTTATGTGAAACCAATTGCCTCAACGGATATATTATCGAATATATATGTTAAAAACACCTTGAAGATGGATCCTAAACAACGTTTGTCATGTTTCCGTCGATATTATGGAGCAAATTTTGAAAAAAAGTTTGCCGTTATAGTTGCAGCATTTTTCGGTCGATTTCTCAGCCAAGCATGATGAAGAAATGGGAGCTATTTCACCTACAAAAATAATATTTTTGGAAAAAGGAACATTTGCTATCTAACTGGGAGTCTCCTGAGTGAAAGCATCTGAAGTTCTTCAAAAGTAAATTATTTAATTTGGTTGCTTTTCTTATTTTCGTGAAAATGTTGCCTGCTGCCAGCAGAGCCTAGCATAGCATTATGCCATGATAAACTTACACAAATGCTTGTCTAGCGTTGGCTTTAACACATATTTTGAAAATCTGAGATGACAGTGTTGTTAACAAAAGGCTAAGCTTGTGTTTGAATATATTTATTTCATTTGCGATTTTCATGAATAGGAAAAGTTTATGTCCACTGCGTTATGCTAATGCATTTGAGGCTATGATTACGCTCCCGGATACGGGTTTGCTCGTCGCAAGAGGTTAACATTAGGAGTTCCCAGTTCCCAACGTCATAGTTCCTCTTCGCAGGGTTGAGATGATGGGACATGAAGCTTTTTGGTCCTGGACGGATTGCTGGGAAAGGAAGGCCCCTACTCCCACGTTGGAAGCGTCAACCTCAATCAAACTTACGAGTAAAGGTACGGATGGATGAGGATGGGGCAGTAGTGAGTCGCTGCTTTAGATCCCCAAAGCCTTGTCCGCTGCTGGAGACCATGTGAACAGTACCTTTGGAGAGGTGAGTGCAGAGGAGAGCCGCCAGGTTGCTGAAGCTCTGAATGAAACAGCGGTAGAAATTAGCAAACCCCAGAAGCCATTGTAGCTGCACCCTGGACGTGGGCTGGGGCCAATCCACCACCACTCTCACCTTTTCCAGATACAGAGAATGTTCAGATGTATGTTCAGATGTATCCCAGAAAGGAGATAGTGGAGCGGTGGAACTCGCACTTCTCAACAACTGATTTTCCAGGAGACGCTGAAGGACCTGTCGAACATGGAGAATGTGTCCCTGGGCAGAACGAGAGGAAACCAGTATGTCATTGAGGTAGACAAAACAAACCGATTCAACATGTCCCGGAGCACATTGTTAACCAGGGCCTGGAAGACAGCTGGCGAGTTGTTGAGTCCAAATGGCATGACCAGGTACTCAGTGTCCACTGGCAGTGTTGAAAGCCGTCTTCCACTCATCTCCTTTGCATATCTGCAACAAGGTGGTAGGCATTCCGAAGGTCCAGATGGTAGCCCCCTGGAGAGGTTCGAAAGCCGAGGAGAGTAGTTGAGGGTACTGATTTTTGATCGTAACGTCATTGAGGCCCTGGTAATCAATACATTGATACAGGGTCTTGTCCTTCTACCCCACAAAGACGAACGCTCCCAACAGCCAGGAAGTCCTCGATGTACTCTTCCATGGACTTGGTCTCAGGACCAGACAGGGAATATAGCTGGCCTCATGGCAGTGTGGTGCCCAGGAGAAGGTCAATAGCACAATCATAAGGACGATGTGGAGGAAGGTAAGTAGCACGAGCCATGCTGAAGACCTCCTGGAGGTTATGGTACTCTGCGGGAATGGAAGAGAGATCCAAGGTTGTACTCAACCTTGGAGGCAGATGTTCCAGGGAAGGCTGCGCCACTTTAAGGGGGTCCAACACATGATTGAGCCAGTGGTCCAGTCAATATCTGGGTTGTGCTTCTGGAGCCAAGAAAATCCCAAAACAATAGGGATGTGGGGAGACTCAATGAAGAGAGGCTGTGTTGACTCATTGTGGTTTCCAGATACCCGCATATTAATGGTAACTGTGCTCTGCGTGACTCTTCCAGTGGAGCGGCCGTCCAGTGCCCTGGCATCCATGGGAATGGAGAGAAGTTGAGTAGGGATACTTAGTTCCGATACCAGGGTAGCGTTGATGAAACTCTCATCAGCCCCAGAGTCAATGAGCACCCGAAGAGACTTTGACTGGTCACAGCAAGATCACATAAAAAAGGAGTTCAGATAATGGTAATTAGAGGGATCCCAGTCAGGCTCACCAGTGTACCTAGTAAGGATTCAGGTGGGCAGGTGGATATATAATGCCCTACGGCACCACAATACAGACAACTATTGGAGCTTAGCCTGCGTAAACGTTCATTAGGTGATAAGTCTAGCTTTTCCCAGTTGCATAGGTTCCACTGTATCCGACCACCTGTCGTCGATGATTCGAGGGAGCTCGGGTGTTCTCAAATCCTCTTGGAAAACAGCCTTCGGGGACTTCCGGATTCCTTCGGCGGTGAGCGAGCCGCAGCGTATGGACGAGTGTGACCTAGGCCAGACCTCTCACTCCTGCGTTTCAGTAGACGTCCGTCAATCCTAATGGTGAGGACGAGGAGGGAATCAAGGTCCACTCCAACTCCCAAGCAGCTAGCTCATATTTAATCATCTCTGATAACCCGCGAAGGAAGGTATTGAATAGGGACTCTAAGTATTTTTGTAAATAACAGCTGGTGCACTATAGCTAAGGAGGTCTCGAGCTTTGCTCACCTGATGTTGAGTGATCATGATATCATGATAAGCTGTAGACCACACTACCTACCGAGAGAGTTCTCATCTGTATTCTTCATAGCTGTTTACATGCCACCTCAGTCAGATGCTGGCATGAAGATAGCATTGAATGAGCTTTATTCCGCCATAAGCAAACAAGAAAATGCTCACCCAGAGGTGGCGCTCCAAGTAGCTGGGGACTTTAATGCCAGTAAACTTAAATCAGTTTTACCAAATTTCTATCAGCATGTTAAATGTGCAACTCGAGGGAAAATAACTCTGAACCACCTATAATCCACACACAGAGATATAAACAAAGCTCTCCCTGGCCCTCCATTTGGCAAATCTGACCATAATTCCATCCTTCCAAATTAACCTCTCTTGGGCAGGGGGCAGCATTCGGAATTTTGGATGAAAAGCATGCCCAAATTAAACGGCTTGCTACTCGGGCCCAGAAGATATGATATGCATATAACTGGTAGATTTGGATAGAAAACACTCTAAAGTTTCCAAAATTGTTAAAATAGTGTCTGAGTATAACAGAACTGAAAACCTGAGAAAAAAATCAATTTTGGAAGTTTTTTGTTGTTGTTGGTTTTGTAGTTTTATATTCAATGCCATTACAGTATCCATTGACTTAGGACTCAATTTGCAGTTCAAATGCCTTCACTAGATGTCAACAGTCTTTAGAAATTGTTTCAGGCTTGTCTTCTGATAAATGAGGGAGTAAGACCACTCTGAATGAGTGGACCCTGACGTGTCACAGAGCTTTTTCATGTGCAATCCCTAGATAGTGCAAAACGGAGGTTTTTGGATATAAAGAGACTTTATCGAACAAAATGAACATTTATTGAGTAAATTTCCGGTTCCGGTTGGAGCGAGCGGTCGCATCTACACTTCGGTCCGCAGGTAGTATAACTTTTCATTACATTTCGTTATAGTACAACGGTTTGATTTGTCTAATCTTAGCAATTTCTTCTTAGCCAGCTACATAGCCGTCTTTGTATCAACGACAATTGCATAATTATCGTATTTCGTCGTCCTAACATATCTGCCCAGCAGCTAGCTAAGCAGCTAGCTAACATCCACTGTCCACTAGCACTGTAGAAACTATTACACTCTACTGAACGACTCGATTAGCGTAGTGTCAGCTAGCTACATAGTTGTCTTCGTATCCAAGATAATTGTGCAGTTTAGAGTGTGTAGACTTAGAGTGATTATCTTAATTTACCGAGGTTAGCTAGCCAGCTATTTGTCGTCCTTAACGTTTGTTTGATCGTAGCTAGCCAGCTACATAGCCGTCTTTGTATCTAAGACAATTGTGTAGTCTAGAGCGATTTTCTAGGTTAGCTGGCCAGCTATTGTCGTTCTTCTAACGTAGCTAGCCAGCTAGCCCCGAATAGCAGCACTGTAGTAACTATTACAGTACAACGGTTTGTTTTGTTTGATCGTAGCTAGCTAGCTACATAGCCGTCTTTGTATCTAAGACAATTGTGTAGCCTAGAGCGATTTTCTAGGTTAGCTGGCCAGCTATTGTCGTTCTTCTAACGTAGCTAGCCAGCTAGCCCCCGAATAGCAGCACTGTAGTAACTATTACAGTACAACGGTTTGTTTTGTTTGATCGTAGCTAGCTAGCTACATAGCCGTCTTTGTATCTAAGACAATTGTGTAGCCTAGAGCGATTTTCTAGGTTAGCCAGCCAGCTATTGTCGTTCTTTTAAAGTAACGGAACGCAATCAACCTTGCTAGCTAGCCAGCTAGCCCCGAATAGCAGCACTGTAGAAACTATTACACTCGACGGAACGACTTGATTAGTGTAGTGTCAACATCGCAGCCACTACCAGCTAGCCTACTCCAGCAGTACTGTATCATTTCAATCATTTTATTCAATAAGATTCTTGCTACGTAAGCTTAACTTTCTGAACATTCGAGACGTGTAGTCCACTTGTCATTCCAATCTCCTTTGCATTAGCGTAGCCTCTTCTGTACCCTGTTAACTATGTGTCTATCTATCCCTGTTCTCTCTCTCTGCACAGACCATACAAACGCTCCACACCGCGTGGCCGCGGCCACCCTAATCTGGTGGTCCCAGCGCGCACGACCCACGTGGAGTTCCTGGTCTCCGGTAGCCTCTGGAACTGCCGATCTGCGGCCAACAAGGCAGAGTTCATCTCAGCCTATGCCTCCCTCCAGTCCCTCGACTTCCTGGCACTGACGGAAACATGGATCACCACAGATAACACTGCTACTCCTACTGCTCTCTCTTCGTCCGCCCACGTGTTCTCGCACACCCCGAGAGCTTCTGGTCAGCGGGGTGGTGGCACCGGGATCCTCATCTCTCCCAAGTGGTCATTCTCTCTCTCTCCCCTTACCCATCTATCTATCGCCTCCTTTGAATTCCATGCTGTCACAGTTACCAGCCCTTTCAAGCTTAACATTCTTATCATTTATCGCCCTCCAGGTTCCTCGGAGAGTTCATCAATGAGCTTGATGCCTTGATAAGCTCCTTTCCTGAGGACGGCTCACCTCTCACAGTCCTGGGCGACTTTAACCTCCCCACGTCTACCTTTGACTCATTCCTCTCTGCCTCCTTCTTTCCACTCCTCTCCTCTTTTGACCTCACCCTCTCACCTTCCCCCCTACTCACAAGGCAGGCAATACGCTCGACCTCATCTTTACTAGATGCTGTTCTTCCACTAACCTCACTGCAACTCCCCTCCAAGTCTCCGACCACTACCTTGTATCCTTTTCCCTCTCGCTCTCATCCAACACTTCCCACACTGCCCCTACTCGGATGGTATCGCGCCGTCCCAACCTTCGCTCTCTCTCCCCCGCTACTCTTTCCTCTTCCATCCTATCATCTCTTCCCTCTGCTCATACCTTCTCCAACCTTTCTCCTGACTCTGCCTCCTCAACCCTCCTCTCTTCCCTTTCTGCATCCTTTGACTCTCTATGTCCCCTATCCTCCAGGCCGGCTCGGTCCTCCCCTCCCGCTCCGTGGCTCGATGACTCATTGCGAGCTCACAGAACAGAGCTCCGGGCAGCCGAGCGGAAATGGAGGAAAACTCGCCTCCCTGCGGACCTGGCATCCTTTCACTCCCTCCTCTCTACATTTTCCTCCTCTGTCTCTGCTGCTAAAGCCACTTTCTACCACTCTAAATTCCAAGCATCTGCCTCTAACCCTAGGAAGCTCTTTGCCACCTTCTCCTCCCTCCTGAATCCTCCTCCCCCCCCCCCCCTCCCTCTCTGCAGATGACTTCGTCAACCATTTTGAAAAGAAGGTCGACGACATCCGATCCTCGTTTGCTAAGTCAAACGACACCGCTGGTTCTGCTCACACTGCCCTACCCTGTGCTCTGACCTCTTTCTCCCCTCTCTCTCCAGATGAAATCTCGCTTCTTGTGACGGCCGGCCGCCCAACAACCTGCCCGCTCGACCCTATCCCCTCCTCTCTCCTCCAGACCATTTCCGGGGACCTTCTCCCTTACCTCACCTCGCTCATCAACTCATCCCTGACCGCTGGCTACGTCCCTTCCGTCTTCAAGAGAGCGAGAGTTGCACCCCTTCTGAAAAAACCTACACTCGATCCCTCCGATGTCAACAACTACAGACCAGTATCCCTTCTTTCTTTTCTCTCCAAAACTCTTGAACGTGCCGTCCTTGGCCAGCTCTCCCGCTATCTCTCTCAGAATGACCTTCTTGATCCAAATCAGTCAGGTTTCAAGACTAGTCATTCAACTGAGACTGCTCTTCTCTGCATCACGGAGGCGCTCCGCACTGCTAAAGCTAACTCTCGGATTGGATTGCGTCCTACCTGACAGGTCGCTCCTACCAGGTGGCGTGGCGAGAATCTGTCTCCTCGCCACGCGCTCTCACCACTGGTGTCCCCCAGGGCTCTGTTCTAGGCCCTCTCCTATTCTCGCTATACACCAAGTCACTTGGCTCTGTCATAACCTCACATGGTCTCTCCTATCATTGCTATGCAGACGACACACAATTAATCTTCTCCTTTCCCCCTTCTGATGACCAGGTGGCGAATCGCATCTCTGCATGTCTGGCAGACATATCAGTGTGGATGACGGATCACCACCTCAAGCTGAACCTCGGCAAGACGGAGCTGCTCTTCCTCCCGGGGAAGGACTGCCCGTTCCATGATCTCGCCATCACGGTTGACAACTCCATTGTGTCCTCCTCCCAGAGCGCTAAGAACCTTGGCGTGATCCTGGACAACACCCTGTCGTTCTCAACCAACATCATGGCGGTGGCCCGTTCCTGTAGGTTCATGCTCTACAACATCCGCAGAGTACGACCCTGCCTCACACAGGAAGCGGCGCAGGTCCTAATCCAGGCACTTGTCATCTCCCGTCTGGATTACTGCAACTCGCTGTTGGCTGGGCTCCCTGCCTGTGCCATTAAACCCCTACAACTCATCCAGAACGCCGCAGCCCGTCTGGTGTTCAACCTTCCCAAGTTCTCTCACGTCACCCCGCTCCTCCGCTCTCTCCACTGGCTTCCAGTTGAAGCTCGCATCCGCTACAAGACCATGGTGCTTGCCTACGGAGCTGTGAGGGGAACGGCACCGCAGTACCTCCAGGCTCTGATCAGGCCCTACACCCAAACAAGGACACTGCGTTCATCCACCTCTGGCCTGCTCGCCTCCCTACCATTGAGGAAGTACAGTTCCCGCTCAGCCCAGTCAAAACTGTTCGCTGCTCTGGCCCCCCAATGGTGGAACAAACTCCCTCACGACGCCAGGACAGCGGAGTCAATCACCACCTTCCGGAGACACCTGAAACCCCACCTCTTCAAGGAATACCTAGGATAGGATAAGTAATCCTTAATGATTTAGATGCACTATTGTAAAGTGGCTGTTCCACTGGATGTCAGAAGGTGAATTCACCAATTTGTAAGTCGCTCTGGATAAGAGTGTCTGCTAAATGACTTAAATGTAAATGTAAATGTAAATGAATATCTTCTGAGTGCCACCATGAAGTTTTTTATTTTATCTCTATTTCTGAGTTTTGTAACGCTTCTGCTTGGCTGGTTACTGTTTGTAATAAGTTGTCAACTGGGCTATGTTCTCAAATAATCTTAAGGTATGCTTTTGCCGTAAAGCATTTTTAAAATCTGACACGGTGGTTGGATTCACAAGAAGTTAATCTTTAAACCTATGTAAAATATGTTTTGTTTTCTGAATTTGTATAAATGAGTATAGCATTCCACATACCCTAGAGAGGCTAGCGTCCCACATACCCTAGAGAGGCTAGCGTCACCACATAACCTAGAGAGGCTAGCGTCCCACATACCCTAGAGAGGTTAAGGCAGGAAGCACCAGTGACAAGATCAATAAAAAAAGGGGTCAGATGAAGCAGATGCTAAGCTACAGGATTGTTTTGCTATCAGACTGGAATATGTTCCAGGATTCCTCCGATGGCATTGAGGAGTACACCACATCTGTCTTTGGCTTCATCAATAAGTGTATTGATGACGTCGTCCCCACAGTGACCTACACCAACCAGAAGCTATGGATTACAGGCTGCATCCGCACTGAGCTAAAGGCTAGAGCTGTCGTTTTCAAGGAGCGGGACTCTAACCCGGAAGCTTATAAGATATCCCGCTATGCCTTCCGACGAACCATCAAACAGGCAAAGCATCAGTACAGAACTAAGATCGAGTCGTACAACACTGGCTCTGACACTTGTCGGATGTGGCAGGGCTTGCAAACCATTTTAGACTATAAAGGGAAGCACAGCCGAGAGCTGCCCAGTGACACAAGCCTACCAGATGAGTTAAACTACTTCTATGCTCGCGTCGAAGCAAATAACACTGAAACATGCATGAGAGCACCAGCTTTACTGGAAGAGTGATCACGGTCTCCGCAGCCGATGTGAGTAAGACCTTTAGACAGGTCAACATTCACAAGGCCGCAAGGCCAGATGGATTAGCAGGAGGTGTACTGCGAGCATGCGCTGACCAACTAGCAAGTGTCTTCACTGACATTTTTAGCCTCTCCCTGTCTGAGTCTGTAATACCAACATGTTTCATGCAGACCACCATAGTCCCTGTGCCCAAGAACACTAAATTAACCTGCCTAAATGACTACTGACCCTTAGCACTCACGTCTGTAGCCATGCTCATGGCTCACATCAACACCATCACCCCAGAAACCCTAGACTCACTCCAATTTGCATTCCGCCCCAACAGATGATGCAATCTTATTGCACTCCACACTGCCCTTTCCCATCTGGACAAATGGAACACCTATGTGAGAATGCTATTCATTGACTACAGCTCATCGGTCAACACCATAGTGCCCTTAAAGCTCATTAATAAGCTAAGGACTCTGGGACTAAACAGCTCCCTCTGCAACTGGATCCTGGACTTCCTGACGGGCTGCCCCCGGTTGTAAGGGTAGGTAACACATCCGCCACGCTGATCCTCAACACAGGGGCTGCTCAGGGGTGCATGCTCAGCCCCCTCCTGTACGCCCTGTTCACTCATGACTGCATGGTCAGGCACGACTCCAGCACCATCATTAAATTTACTACAGAGGGTAATGTGAACGGCCCAGTACATCAGTGGGCCAAGCTTCCTGCCACCCAGGACCTCTGTAGCATGCAGTGTCAAAAGAAGGCCCTAAAAATGGTTAAAGAGTCCAGTCATCCCAGTCTTAGAATTCTCTGCTACTGCACGGCAAGCGGTACCGGAGCACCAAGTCTAGATCCAAGAGGCCTCTAAACAGTTTCTAACCCCAAGCCATAAGGCTCCTGAACATGTAATCAAATGGCTACCCAGACTATTTGCATTGCCCCCCTCCACTCTCTGTTGTCATCTATGCATAGTCACTTTAATAACATACTAACTCAACTAACCTGTGCCCCCGCACATTGACTCTGTGCCGGCAGGTTCCAGGATCCCCAGAATGTCGCTCTGGAGGTGGTAAGCGGGGTTCCCGGGGAGCCAGTGTAGGCTGTACAAACCCACCACTAATACGAACAAGGTTACTGGGTGGTTGGGGGTTCTCAGAGGTGGCGGGCTGCCTTTGAGCTAATTCACTGATTTGCTCCATAATAGCCTTGAACCAAAGGTCGTGGCGTTCTGTCAGGGAACGAAGCCCTTCCAAAAGGTCCAGCAGTAGCTCCTCATGCCTCCCAATGGTGGCTCCCTGCGGGGAGACAGCGTGGCGGAGCTGGTCCAAGTCTGCTGGGTCTGTCATGGCCAGTTCGTGCTATAAGTGCACAGGCCGAGACCCAGATGCAGACAAGGGAGGCAGATGGTTCGAGTCTCTGATATTTATTTTAATCCAAGGGTCAGGCAAGAGAATGGTCATGGACAGGCAAAAGATCATAACAAGGTCAGAGTCCAGGAGGTACAGAGTGGCAGGCAGTATGGTCAGGCAGGCGGGTTCAGAGTCAAGGCAGGCAAGGGTCAAAACCGGGAGGACTAGAAAACAAGAGACTAAAAAACAGCAGGTGCACGGAAAACCACACTGGTTGACTTGACAAGACGAAATAAATACCCAGGGACTAATGGGGAAAACGGGTGACACCTGGAGGTGGGTGCAGACAATCACAAAGACAGGTGAAACAGATCAGGGCTTGACAGTTGTGATGCTGCAGCAAATACTTGGCTCATGACTGCCTTCCTCCCTCTCTCTGTTTCGGCTCCTCTCTTTCTCTCCTTTCTGTATTGAAGGCTTATTTCGTGAGTTTGAAGCCCTGTCAAACTGTGGCATGTGTAGTAGTGTGAGGAAAACTATTTTCCTTTATTTTCTTTCGTGTATGTTGACTAAACGCATCGCAGGGAATACACACATTTTTGCATCTCATTCATTAATACATACTTTAAAATGGAATAACCTACCAAAACACAAAACACACATGCACTAGGTCAGTAGGTGATGGCTGGGCTGTACTATGGAGCACAGCTGGCAAATTAGTCTGGAAATTAGGTCAGGTGAAATGATGGTATGACATTTTTCCACGACACCACAACGTAAAAAAAGCAGGAATATTAATCTAGTTAATGACAACAACAAAAAATAATATTTTATTGTCACATACAACGGATAGGTGCAGTGAAATGAGTTGTTTTACAGGGTCAGCCGTAGTGGTACGGCACCCTGGAACAAATTAGGGTTAAGAGCCTTGCTCAAGTGCACATATTTTTCACCTTGCCTTCTCGGATATTGGAACCAGCGAACTTTTGGTTACTGGCCCAACGCTAGGCTACCTGCCGCCCCAAATCAACATGCTCCCAAAATCGTATTGCCACCTCTCACCTCCTCACGATCTCTATGTCTCAGAGGAGTCCCTCCGGACAGCTCCAGATGATCTGTCTGCTCTGTCAGGGGACCTCTGGAGGGGGCGGGACTTACAGACTAACAGCCTCGCCTTAATGAATCACTGCTAACAGACATGCCACTCTGACCTCAAGAGTTATGAAAAATATCAATCAGAAAGGAGACCTCTTTTTCTGTCACAATGTTAATTTTTAAATTTTAAATTCACCTTTATTTAACCAGGTAGGCAAGTTGAGAACAAGTTCTCATTTACAACTGCGACCTAGCCAAGATAAAGGAAAGCAGTTCAACACATATAACAACACAGAGTTACACATGGAGTAAAACAAACATACAGTAGAAAAATAAGTCTATATACAATGTGAGCAAATTAGGTGACATAAGGAAGCTAAAGGCAATAAATAGGCCATGGTGGTGAAGTAAATACAATATAGCAATTAAAACACTGGAATGGTTGATTTGCAGTGGAAGAATGTTTGTTCCAGTCATTGGCAGCAGAGAACTGGAAGGAGAGATGACCTGGAGCCAGTGGGTTTGGTGACGAGTATGAGGCGAGGGCCAGCCAACGAGAGCGTACATGTCGCAGTGGTGGGTAGTATATGGGGCTTTGGTGACGAAACGGATGGCACTGTGATAGACTGCATCCAATTTGTTGAGTAAGGTGTTGGAGGCCATTTTGTGAATGACATCGCCAAAGTTGATGATCGGTAAGATGGTCAGTTTTACGAGGGTATGTTTGGCAGCATGAGTGAAGGATGCTTTGTTGCGAAATAGAAAGCCAATTCTAGATTTAACTTTGGATTGGAGATGTTTTGTGTGAGTCTGGAAGGAGAGTTTACAGTCTAACCAGACACCTAGGTGTTTGTAGTTGTCCACATATTCTAAGTCAGAACCGTCCAGAGGAGTGATGCTGGACGGGCGGGCAGGTGCAGGCAGTGATCGTTTGAAGAGCATGCATTTAGTTTTACTTGTATTTAAGAGCAGTTGTAGGCCAAGGAAGGAGAGTTGTATGACATTGAAGCTCGCCTGGAGGGTTGTTAACACAGTGTCCAAAGAAGGGCCAGAATTATACAGAATGGTGTCGTCTGCGTAGAGATGAATCAGAGACTCACCAGCAGCAAGAGCGACATCATTGATATATACAGAGAAGAGAGTCGGCCCAAGAATTGAACCCTGTGGCATCCCCATAGAGACTGCCAGAGGCGAGGACAAAAGGCCGTGAGATTTGACACACTGAACTCTGTCGGAGAAGTAGTTGGTGAACCAGGTGAGGCAATCATTTGAGAAACCAAGGCTGTTGAGTCTGTCGATGAGGATGTGGTGATTGACAGAGTCGAAAGCCTCGGCCAGGTCAATGATTACAGCTGCACAGTATTGTTTCTTATCGATGGTGGTTAAGATATCGTTTAGAACCTTGAGCGTGGCTGAGGTGCACACATGACCACCTAGAAAGGCAGGGTAGGATAGATATAGGTCTGTAGCAGTTTGGGTCAAGAGTGTCCCCCCCCCCCTTTGAAGAGGCGAATGACCGCAGCTGCTTTCCGATCTTTGGGAATCTCAGACGACACGAAAAAGGTTAAACAGGCTAGTAATGGGGGTTGCAACAATTTCGGCAGATAATTTTAGAAAGAAAGGGTCCAGATTGTCTAGCCCGGCTGATTTATGGGGTCCAGATTTTTGCAGCTCTTTCAGAACATCAGCTGACTGGATTTGGGAGAAGGAGAAATGGGGAAGGCTTGGGCAAGTTGCTGGGGGGGTGGGGGTGCAGTGCTGTTGAAAGGGGTAGGAGTAGCCAGGTGGAAAGCATGGCCAGCCGTAGAAAAATGCTTATTGAAATTCTCAATTATAGAGGATTTATCGTTTCCTTTCCTCAGTGCAGTGGGCAGCTGGGAGGAGGTGCTCTTATTCTCCATGGACTTTACAATGTCCCAGAACTTTGAGTTTGTGTCGCAGGAAGCACATTTCTGCTTGATAAAGCTTGCCTTGGCTTTTCTAACTGCCTGTGTATATTGGTTTCTAACTTCCCTAAAAAGTTACATTTCACGGGGGCTGTTCGATGCTAATGCAGAACGCCACAGGATGTTTTTTTGTGTTGGTTAAGGACAGTCAGGTCTGGAGTGAACCAAGGGCTATATCTGTTCCTGGTTCTAAATTTATTGAATGGGGCTTGCTTATTTAAGATGGTGAGGAAGGCATTTACATTTTTTTACCAGGCATCCACTACTGACTGGATGAGGTCGATATCCTTCCAGGATACCCGGGCCAGGTCGATTAGAAAGGCCTGCTCAATGAAGTGTTTCAGGGAGCGTTTGATAGTAATGAGTGGACGTTGTTTGACCCCTGACCTATTAAGGATGCAGGCAATGAGGCAGTGATCGCTGAGATCTTGGTTGAAAATAGCAGAGGTGTATTTAGAGGGCAAGTTGGTTAGGATGATATCTATGAGGGTTCCCGTGTTTACGGATTTGGGGTGGTACCTGGTAGGTTCATTGATCATTTGTGTGAGATTGAGGGCATCAAGCTTAGATTGTAGGATGGCCGGGGTGTTAAGCATGCCACAGTTTAGGTCACCTAGCAGCACAAGCTCTGAAGATAGATGGAGGGCAATCAGTTCACATATGGTATACAGAGCACAGAAGGCAGCAACGATGAGAGACTTGTTTTTAGAGAGGTGGATTTTTAAAAGTAGAAGTTCAAATTGTTTGGGTACAGACCTGGATCATAGGACAGAACTCTGCAGGCTATCTCTGCAGTAGATTGCAACCCCGCCCCCTTTGGCAGTTCTATCTTGTCTAAAAATGTTGTAGTTGGGGATGGAGATTTCAGAGTTATTGGTGGTCTTCCTAAACCAGGATTCAGACACGGCTAAGACATCCGAGTTGGCAGAGTGTGCTAAAGCAGTGAGTAAAACAAACTTAGGTTTGTAATGTAATAATGCATGAAAGATTATAAATGATAATGATGATGAATAGAAGTCATGTATGGTAATACATGAACATTTTTAATGACTGCTTTTTGTACCCTGCATCTGAAACACAGGATGTTGGTTGCACCTTAATTGGGGAGGACAGGCTCGTGGTAATGACTGGAGTGGAATAAGTGAAATGGTATCCAATACATCAAACACAAGGTTTCCATGGTTTCCATGTGTTTGAAAACATTTCATTCGCTCCGTTCCAGCCATTATTATGAGCCGTCCTCCCCTCAGCAGCCCCCACTGATCTGAATGTAACTGGATGTTCCTACACCAGGCCTTACTTCTGAAAATTTGATAATACAGTCATTCAGCTCTGATTTGATGTGGGCATAATGTTTGGATTACTCCTGATTGAATCAAGAGCTAACATCCAGTAATTAGGCTTAATATCTCCTCACTGAATCAATATTGAACATGGATGATGATTTTTCCAGTATGCATGCCAAGGAATCTCACGGTCCCTTAATACAACAAACTGCGCTCTTCAGTTACTTGTTATGCTATTGACTTACTCTAGTCTATTTCCTCCTCCTTGTTGAGTTTTGTCAATCTCCTTTTACTGCCTCAGTACACACAACATTATAGCGATCAATCTACTGAAGACAACATAGCACAAATATTTTGTTGTTTCACAGTGTTACTCCACAACCCCTACTACCACAACCTACCACCAGCCTTAATTTGTTAAAGTTAGCTCTGTCTACACTGTCTCTGACATTCTTGTACTTTATCAGTGGGACATTGTGCACCTGGACACTGGGCACCCGTATGTGTGTGTGTGTGTGTGTGTGTTTGTCGTATGTCAAAGGTTGAATTGAGGTTTAAATGAGGTGACAGCCACATGAACGTCCCCCGTCTCCCTTACTCCCCTTTTCCTGCCAAGGGAAGAAGGAAGAATGTCATTTTTCACTCCTGTCCGTTCGATGTTCCCGTTTGAGTTTGCAGTGCAAACATGACCCCTGTGTGAAAGATGGTGTTTATACAGGATCAAGGTGACTGTAATGTCGTGGCAATTAATAGAGAGAGAGTGGGGGGAGAGAGAGAAGGGGAGAGAGAGAGTGGGGGAGAGGGGGAGAGAGAGAGGGGGAGAGAGAAGGGGGAGAGAGAGAAGGGGAGAGAGAGAGAAGGGGAGAGAGGGGGCAGGGGGAGAGAGAGGGGGAGAGAGAGAAGGGGAGAGAGAGAGTGGGGGGAGAGAGAGAAGGGGAGAGAGAGAGTGGGGGGAGAGAGAGAAGGGGAGAGAGAGAGTGGGGGAGAGAGAGAAGAGGGAGAGAGAGTGGGGGAGAGAGAGGGGAGAGAGAGAGTGGGGGGAGAGAGAGGGAGGGGAGAGAGAGAGAGGGGGGGGGGAGAGAGGGAGAGGGGCAGGGGGAGAGAGAGAAGGGGAGAGAGAGAAGGGGAGAGAGAGAGTGGGGGAGAGAGAGGGGGAGAGAGAGAAGGGGAGAGAGGGGGAGAGAGAGGGGGGGGGGAGAGAGAGGGGGAGAGAGAGAGAAGGGAGAGAGAGTGGGGGGAGAGGGGGAGAGAGAGGGGCAGGGGGGGAGAGAGAGGGGGGAGAGGGGGAGAGAGAGAGTGGGGGAGAGGGGGAGAGAGAGGGGCAGGGGGAGAGAGAGGGGGAGAGAGAGGTGGAGAGAGGAGTGAGAGGGTAGTAGAGAGAGGGGGAGAGAGGGGCAGGGGGGGAGAGAGAGGGGGAGAGAGAGGTGGAGAGAGGAGTGAGAGAGGTAGTAGAGAGAAGGGGAGAGAGAGTGGGGGAGAGGGGGAGAGAGAGGGGCAGGGGGAGAGAGAGGGGGAGAGAGAGAGAGGGGAGAGAGAGTGGGGGGAGAGGGGGAGAGAGAGAGGGGGGGAGAGAGAAGGGGGGAGAGAGAGAGTGGGGGAGAGGGGGAGAGAGAGGGGGGGAGAGAGGGGGGAGAGAGAGAGTGGGGGGAGAGGGGGAGAGAGAGAGGGTGGGAGAGAGAGGGGGGAGAGAGGGTGGAGAGAGGGGTGAGAGGGTAGTAGAGAGGGGGAGAGAGAGACGGGGAGAGAGAGAGGGAGAGAGAGAGTGGGGGGAGAGGGGGAGAGAGAGGGGGAGAGAGAGAAGGGGAGAGAGAGAGTGGGGGGAGAGGGGGAGAGAGAGAGGGGGGGAGAGAGAGGGGCAGGGGGAGAGAGGGGGGAGAGAGAGGTGGAGAGAGGAGTGAGAGAGGTAGTAGAGAGAGGGGGAGAGAGACGGGGAGAGAGAGAGTGGGGGGAGAGGGGGAGAGAGAGAGGGAGAGGGAGAGAGAGAGAGAGAGAGAGATAGGGAGAGAGAGAGAGAGAGAGAGAGAGGGAGAGAGAGAGAGAGAGAGAGAGAGAGAGAGAGATGATGAAGGGGTGATTTTGAGGGGATGAGAAGAATCAAGCCAGAGGGAAAAAAAGAGAGAAAGGGGGGTGGGGGGTCATGTGGTTGTCACTTCGTTTAAACCCCCCTTCAACCTTTGACCAACAAGAGAATCTGGGAATGTTTGGAGGCCATTCTTATCTCTGTGAATAAAGAAAATCCCCAGACAGCTGAAGACGTGCAGTGGAGAGGAAGGAACGACAAATCCATTGGCAGGTTTGATTCTCCCCTCTTGTCTGGGGGGAAAAAGGGGCTTTTGGGCTGTGGGCGGGGAGACTCCCCTGGTGACCTATAGAATTCCCTCCTGCACTTTGAGCTCCAGGGGCCTGGGGAACCACTCTTAAACCCCCATACCCCTCTACCTCCTCCTCTCGCACCCAGCCGGCCTGTCCACCCATTCCCCACCGCTCTCCTTTCAGATGGGGGGAGGTTGTATGTGGGTGTACCTGGAGGAGTTGGGCCTGAATGAGGCTGGTATGCTAATGCCAGCCGGTAAGGCTTGGTAAGCTGTCTTCCTTTTGAATGAAGGAAATCTCTGAGGGCCTCAGCAGTTTAAAGTCAGCCCGAAGGGAAGCCTATAAGCCTCAGGGTTTACCCAACGGCACAGAAGATTGGAGTTAAAACAAAGAGCAATGGATGAATAGGGAAACAATCATGCTACCCTTGGAGCTTTGCTTGATAAAATACTTAGATCTTCCATCAATACTTGCCTGTGATGAAGATATATTGATTACAGATTGAAGTTGGTGTTTGATATTGTTTGAGTAAACATAGTACTGATTTTGATGTGTTTTGACAGTTTGCCTTCTTGATGATAGTAATTGACCAATAAAGTCATCTTGTCTTAACATATTTGAAGATATACAGAAAATGGTCTATTTTGGCATTCATTGAAAAAGCCTTTGGGTTGAATTGCCCTTGATATTTGTGATTCATACGAAACACTTCTTGGAGCTGAGCTTGTGTACAGACTTTTTCTAATCTCGCTCTTTTCTCTCTAATGCGCACACACACACACACACACACACACACACACACACACACACACACACACACACACACACACACACACACACACACACACACACACACACACACACACACACACACACACACACACACACACACACACACACACACACCCCTTGGCTGACCCCTGCTCTCTGGCCCTTAATCGTCATGTGGTAGTGTCATGTCTGTGTGTGTCCAGAGGATCCATGATAACAGTGTTTCAGGAAAAGAAAATCTAAATAATCATCATCATCATTCTGAACCAATTAAGACTGATAAGCTTCCTCATGATGACTAGTCTGCTCCTCTCTTCTGACTAATACAGATAGTCATAGACACACACACACAGGCAGAAAACACTATTGTTTATTTATTGTTTTGTATTGTTTATTGTGTAACATTTTGACCCCTTGAGTATATCCGAGAAGGTTTCTGTCCTCCAGACTCAAAGAAGGTTCGGACATTTCTGATGCTAAATAAGACCAGGAGATAGGGACAAGAAGATGGCAATGGTGGACGGTTGGTGTAATTGTTGGTTGGTGTAATAAGCGTCTAATTGTCATCTGTCAGTATCCACTCTGTCCCCTCTAGCTGGACTGGGCGGCTGGGTTGGGACGTGTGTGAGTGACACCCACAGCCACTCTGTAGACAGGACCATATGGCCATGTAACAACACCTTAGTCTCCTCCCTGTGTATTTGTAAAGGACTCTAAATACAGACAGACAGACAGACAGACAGACAATAATTTCTACAGTATCACTCCAACTGCCTCAATAATTTCTACAGTATCACTCCAACTGCCTCAATACTTTCTACAGTATCTCTCCAACTGCCTCAATATTTTCTACAGTTTCTCTCCTTGCCTTTTTATCTTTGGTGTTTCTCTCACAATAACCATCCATTCCTCCAGAAAACAGAAACAGGACAACACATTTAAAAGTTATAACTATTATATAACTCCATTAATACTACTAGACAAAACGTTCTGAAGGTCTTCAAAGCCACACATCTCAGGGTGTATTTTAGCTTCACCAGTCATGTAGAGGGAGTATCCAGACTGCAGAAGGAGAGAGAGTGTTTCTGGCCAGTCATTTAGCATGGTTTCTAGTTGATAAATGACCTTGTCTTATTGACTGTGGATTATGTGTGCTTGCGGGATGGAGTCAGAGTTCCACAGTTACAGTGCTGTGGAATGAGCTCTGGAGAACAGACCTCTATAAATTACTTTAAGCCTGGGAGCAGGACAGCGCTGTCATTAACTAGACCACGATACCATCATAATACCAACACTGAGACCTACCAGACAAGGACATGGCCGATACTGAATATGGGACGTGGCGCAACAGACATTGTGCGCTATAGACTCTCTCAATCCCTCTGTTCCTCTTTCTCCTCTCTCAATTCCTCCGTTCCTCTCTCTCCTCTCCCTCTCTCTATCCCTCCATTCCTCTCTCTCCTCTATCTCTCAAGCCTTCTCTCCGTTCCCTTCGGGGCCCTGCCTCTCTCTTCCTCCCTCTGTCCCACCGTCCTCAAACCCCTGTCTATCTGCTAGTCAGTCTGTTTCTTTGTACATTTGATTTTTTATTCATTTTATTTAACCTTTATTTCATTTTTTATTTATTTATTGAACTAGGCAAGTCAGTTAAGAATAAATTCTTATTTACAATGACTGCCTACACTGGCCAAATCAGGACAACACTGGGCCAATTGTGCACCGCCCTATGGGACTCCTAATCACGTCTGGTTGTGATACAGCCTGGATTCAAACTAGGGTGTCTGTAGTGACGCCTCTAGCACAGTCTAAGGATGCAGTTCCTTAGACCGCTGCGCCACTCGGAAGCCCACTCGGGAGGAGTTGACTCGGGAGCCCATTTAACTAGGCAAGTCAGTTAAGAACAAATTCTTATTTACAATGACGGCCTACCCTGACCAAACCCTAACCCGGACGATGCTGGGCCAATTGTGTGTCGCCCTATGGGACTCCCAATCATGGCCGGCCGTGATACAGACTGGAAATAGGCTCTTGATAGGTGGCATTGTGGATGATTTCATACATGTCATATAACACAATTAGATGAATCATTTCATGAATGGATTTCACACAGAGCCAGTCTGATTAGTATGCAGACGTTTTGGTGCAGTTGAAAAGCTGTCATCTTCGTTTGGCACTAGGAAGGGAAGTTCCTATTAAAGGATAAGTAGAGGAATGTGATGGGACAGTGTTATTAGCAATCAGAATAACAATTTCTTCATTATAACAACATCAGAATGTGTTACCTCCTGGCTGGTCTATTTGTCTCTAGCCTGGTAGGAGATCTGTAGGTGCTTACCTCCTCTGTTTGTTAATAAATACTAGTGTGGAATGAGAACCCTAGTCAGAGGAGTTGACACAGATCTGAGACCAAGCTAATGTATCAATTCAATTCAATTCAAGGGCTTTATTGGCATGGGAAACATGTGTTAACATTGCCAAAGCAAGTAAGGTAGATAATATATAAAGTGTATACATAAAGTGAAATAAACAATAAAAATTAACAGTAAACATCACACATACAGAAGTTTCAAAACAATAAAGACATTACAAATGTCATATTATATATATATATACAGTGTTTTGACAATGTACAAATGGTAAAGGACACAAGATAAAATAAATAAGCATAGATATGGGTTGTATTTACAATGGTATGCGTTCTTCACTGGTTGCCCTTTTCTCATGGCAACAGGTCACAAATCTTGCATCTCTGTCTCTGTCAGTTTGTCTGTGAGGTAGCTATCTCCCTGTCTGACTGTAGAGTGGTGGGGGGTCTGGGTGGAGGCTGGATGGGGTTAAGCGGTAGTAAGGGTCTGGAGGCCAGACGGGGTTAGGGGACTTCCTCTCTCTGGATCCCCTGCAAAAGGTCATCGTTTCAGGGGGGAGATGCCTTAAAGCCCCCTTCTTCCTCCCTCCTCACCCTGACACCTCCCTTGTCAGAGGCTACAGGGACTCAGTTGGGAGAGCATCAGGGGAACTCTACTAAATTAGAGTGGGGGTTAACTTCCAAAAAAGGAAGATTGGGGTGCAGGTACTGGTCAACGGTACGGCCCTCCTTCCATGGAACAAGAGGGGTAAGTAAGGGGAAATCATTGTGTGTGTGAGCACGAGAGAAAAAGAGATGAGCGTGCTGAGGTGATTAAACGTTCTTTCTCCCCTGACCCCACTCCCATCTGTCAAGGTAGGTAAGCAGCTTCCTGACACTCCTAGGACCCTCATCCCCCACCATGTGGACTTTGGAGTTATGGGTGGGCTACTGTGGCATATGGTGATGTGTACATATGACATGTGGACACATCAACACATGCAAACACACACACACACTTCCACCTGTGTCAGAGTACCCCCCTCTTCCAGATGCATTATCTCCACACACACACACACACACACACACAATGAGGGGATCTAGATAGAGGGACTAAGGAGACAGAACAGCTCAGAGTAGGAGCGTGACATGCATGATTGAATGAATGAAGCATCTGTTCTCCCCTTGGCCTCTGCAATAACAAAGCTTGATTTGAAAAGCCACTGCCTGAGCCTTGGAGCACTGCATCCTAAAACGTCAATGACTGGAGCTCTGCCCTGTGCAGTAAAACCTCACAGTCTCCCTTGTTGCCATGTAGATTTCTTCATGGAACATTCCTCTTTTACATTCACAAGTCACAACTTTTAATGTCCCTTTTTACAAGTCTATCTGCTCTGTAACTGAGGGTGAAATTACAACATAAGATTTAGTCATGAATCCCTGACAGTCTTGCAAGTCATTCATCTCCTTCCAAAGGAATATTTTGTGCAGAACTATGACTTGTGTGTTTCTTATATTGTCAAGATAATGTTCTTTGAATAACCCAAACACAGTTTATATTTAATCATAATAAAAAAAAAATAATGTTTGAATTAAATGCTTTAAAGAATGACATTGAGATTTGTAATTGAAGCCAAAAAGTGAAGGGTAGGCAGCAGTTTGAATGTCTGTGTGACCTTCAGTGTGTGTGTGTGTGTGTGTGTGTGTGTGTGTGTGTGTGTGCCATAGCCTGAGGCAAGGGGCAAACTCCCAGACGGCTGTGCAAACAGCAGCAACTATGACCACAGCCCCAAGGAAGAGAGAGGATATGTGCACCTACAGAGAGATGAACCTGGAGAAGAGTCCTCTAAGCAAGGTGGTCCTGGGGCTCTGTTCACAAACACAACAGACCCCACAGAGCCCCAGGACAGCAACACAATTAGACCCAACCAAATCATGAGAAAACAAAAAGATAATTACTTGACATATTGGAAAGAATTAACAAAAAACAGAGCAAACTAGAATGCTATTTGGCCCTTAACAGAGAGTACACAATGGCAGAATACCTGACCAATGTGGCTGACCCAAACTGAAGGAAAGCTTTGACTATGTACAGACTCAGTGAGCATAGCCTTGCTATTGTGAAAGGCCGCCATAGGCAGTCCTGGCTCTCAAGAGAAGACAGGCTATGTGCACACTGCCCACAAAATGAGGTGGAAACTGAGCTGCACTTCCTAACCTCCTGTCAAATTTATGACCATATTAGAGACACATATTTCCCTCAGATTACACAGATCCACCCATAACTCGAAAACAAACCCGATTGGATGAAATACCTGTCACGACTTCTACCGAAGTCAAAGCCTCTTGTAACGGTTGTCTTTGGGTGAAAGAGAGGACCAAAATGCAGCGTGATGATACTCCTTGCCGCACACCTAACACTATAAGGGAGGGTCTGGGTGGGCATAAATCCGAGGTGGCGGTTCTGGCTCGGGACGTGGTCCCCGCTCCATTTCTGAATCGTCACACTTAACGTCTCTGGAGCGAGAACCCTCACCGCCGACCACAGATTAGAGGATGCCACTTGACTGATGGTCGAGTCTGGAGTGAGTGGCGTCTCTGGACTGGAGGGAGACTCTGGCGAATCCGGACTGGAGGGAGACTCTGGCGGATCCGGACTGGAGGGAGACTCTGGCGGATCCGGACTGGAGGGAGACTCTGGCGGATCCGGACTGGAGGGAGACTCTGGCGGATCCGGACTGGAGGGAGACTCTGGCGGATCCGGACTGGAGGGAGACTCTGGCGGATCCGGACTGAGGCCCGTCGCGGTAGGTTCCGGACTGCGACCCGTCGCGGTAGGTTCCGGTCTGCGGCCCGTCGCGGTAGGTTCCGGTCTGCGGCCCGTCGCGGGAGGTTCCGGTCTGCGGCCCGTCGCAGGAGGTTCCGGTCTGCGGCCCGTCGTAGGAGGTTCCGGTCTGGGCTCGTCGTGGGAGGTTCCGGTCTGTAGACTGTTGCCGGACGCTCTGGACTGGGCACTGTTGCCGGACGCTCTGGACTGGTGAGGTGCACTGTAGGCCTGGTGCGTGGTTCCGGTACTGGTGGTACTGGGCCGAGGACACGCACCTCAGGGCGAGTTCGGGGAGGAGGAACAGGGCGTACTGGACTGCCGAGGCGCACTATAGGCCTGGTGCCTGGTGTCAGCACTGGCGGTACCGGGCTGGGGACACGCACCTCAGGGCGAGTGCGAGGAAGAGGAACAGGATGCACTGGGCTGTGGAGGCGTACTGGAGGTCTGGTGCGTGGTGTTGGCACTGGTGGTACTGGATAGACCGGACCGTGAAGATGCATTGGAGGTCTCGAGCTAATGGCCTGCACAACCCGTTCTGGCTGGATGGTGACTCTAGCCCAGCACGTGCAGGGAGGCAGGACGCACTGGGCTGTGCAGACATACGGGAGTCACAGTGCGCAACGCCAGCGCAGGATATCCTGGCCCGAGGAGACCCACTGGCTGTCTGGAGAGCAGGTCTGGCACCATCTGCCCTGGCTGGATCCTCACCCTAGCTCGGCAGATGCGGGGAGCTGGGATGTAGTGCACCGGGCTAAGCACGCGTACTGGGGACACCGTGCGTTCTACCGCATAACACGGTGCCTGATCAGTATGACTCCCTCTCTCTCCACAGTAAGCACGGGGATTTGGCGCAGGTCTCCTACCTGGCTTCGCCACAATCCCCGTGTGCTCCCCCAATACATTTTTGGGGCTGCCTCTTGGTCTTCCAGCCGTGCTGCCATGCTGCCTCTTCATACCGCCGCCTGTCCGCTTTGGCTGCCTCCAGCTCTGCGTTGGGGCGGCGATATTCCCCTGGCAGCGTCCAGGGTCCATCTCCATCCAGTATCTCCTCCCAAGTCCAATAATCCTGATAGCGCTGCTCCTGCTGCTGCTGCCCGTTACCACGCTGCTTGGTCCTTTGGTGGTGGGTGATTCTGTAACGATTGTCTTCAGGTGAAAGAGAGGAGGACCAAAATGCAGAATGATGATAATCCATATTTTAATGGGATACTTAAACAACTAACAAAACAATAAACCGACAAAAATCAACGACAAAGAAACAGTCCCGTAACGTGACCACTAACACATAGGAACACTGGAAACAGGAACAATCACCCACAAAATACCCAAAGAATATGGCTGCCTAAATATGGTTCCCAATCAGAGACAACGATAGACAGCTGCCTCTAATTGAGAACCAATCTAGACAACCAAAGACTTACAAAAACACCTAGATAGGGAAACACCCCCATAAACATACAAAACCCCTAGACAAGACAAAACACATACATCATCCATGTCACACCCTGACCTAACCAAAATAATAAAGAAAACAAAGAATACTAAGTTCAGGGTGTGACACCTCTCCTTGTTCGGGCGGTGCTCGGCGGTCGACGTCACCGGTCTTCTAGCCATCATTGATCCATTTTTCATTTTCCATTGGTTTTGTCTTCCTACACACCTGGTTTCAATCCCATTCATTACCTGTTGTATATTTAACCCTCTGTTTCCCCTCATGTCTTTGTCAGAGATAGTTTGTTATTCAGTGTTGGTGTTTGTATTGGTGCGCGACGGGTCCTTCTACCCACTTTATTTATTGTTACATTTAGTGTTTGGAGTATGTTTAGTTTATTTGTTATTCAATACTCCATTACACTCCATTTTATTCTCCTGCGCCTGACTTCCCTGCCACCTATACACACGACTCTGACAATACCACAGTGTGCCATCACAGCAGCAAGATTTTTGACCTGTTGCCACAAGAAAAGGGCAACCAATGAAGAGCAAACACCATTGTAAATACAACCCATATTTAGGTTTATTTATTTTTCCTTTTGAACTTTAACCATGTGTACATCGTTACAACACTGTATATATATATGTACATAAGATGACATTTGAAATGTCTTTATTCTTTTGGAACTTCTGTGAATGTAATGTTTACTGCTCATTTTGATTGTTTATTTAAATGTTCTTTATCTGCTTCACTTGCTTTGGCAATGTTGACATATGTTTCCCATGTCAATAAAGCCACTTGAATTGAGAGGTGCATGCTGTGTGTGTTTGTGGCACCCTCCCCACCCTACTGTCTGTCATCCAGCCTGCATGTGAACTGACACCGGGGTGAGAACCCTTCGCAAATTATCCTGTTTAATACATTTACCCCTGTCATCATCAGACATGAGGTAATGATGGAGGCTATAGCTGTAGTGTCCATCACTATGTAATAGAAACCATAATAATGTACACACCATCATTAGAGGCTACAGCCATGTCATAGATTTAGATGATACTGTATATTGTACAAAAAAGAAAGGGTTCTTTGTCTGTCCCCATAGGAGAAACCATTGAAGAACTCAATTTGGTTCCAGATAAAACCCTTTTGTTTCCAGGTAGAACCCTTTTCGGTTCCATGTAGAACCCTTTCCACAGAGAGTTATATATGGAACCCAAAAGGGTTCTCCCATATGGACAGCTGAAGAACCCTTTCCACAGAGAGTTATATATGGAACCCAAAAGGGTTCTCCTATATGGACAGCTGAAGAACCCTTTCCACAGAGAGTTATATATGGAACCCAAAAGGGTTCTCCTATATGGACAGCTGAAGAACCCTTTCCACAGAGAGTTATATATGGAACCCAAAAGGGTTCTCCTATATGGACAGCTGAAGAACCCTTTCCACAGAGAGTTATATATGGAACCCAAAAGGGTTCTCCTATATGGACAGCTGAAGAACCCTTTTGGAACCCTTTTTTCTTAGAGTACATTGTTTAATATGTCTGATCCTCTTACAGTGTATTTCCCATCAGTTGGATCAGGGGCCTCATTTATCCAACTAGCTCTCACAGTATCAAGTCAGAATTAAACGGCCATCCATGTTTCTCAAATGTAAAATTTAAAAGTTGCTGCAAATGTCAAATTTCAACGTGTTTAAGGTTAAGTTTAGGCATTAACTCTGAATGTTTAAGATTAGGGTTAAGGAATAACTCCGAAATCTTAAGGTTATATATTACTCTGAATGGTCAAGTTTTGGGATAGGCTTAAAATAAAAATCTCAAAAACAACTTGCTATCACTGGATTTAAACTTGCGACATTTGGAATCCGAGGCAGATGCTTACACCCATCTGTCATTCCCTTCCACAATGCCCTAGCATCTCCCGATGTCTGCATCCATGGATGGATGTCAAATACTGACTTTTATCACAGGTGACCTGGATGAATTTATCAGTACTGTGTAGAAACTGTTCTAAAATACTACTTATGAACAGAGTTTATGTTCGTAAGCATAGAAAAACATCAAACAATCCGACGAGTGTCATACACACAGTGGTAGGAGATTACGGTTGATAAATACATATTATTCTCAGCCTCAGTGCTTGTGCTCGACCTTGGCTATTTGCATTTTTAAACACCCCTAATTAACCATATTATGGTAAAAAAAACATCAATTTTAAGCCTGTGGGAAATATACAACTGTTACCATGAAATACAACGGCACAACCAAATAAAGAAAAAAACACTTTTATGAGAGCGAAATAGTGGTGGTGGTGTCAGATTGAAGACAACAAAAAGGTTGCCCAGCTTGCTCAGATGTGGTCTGACCAGTAAAAATAAAACATAGCTACAAAGCAAGGACCATTAGGACAATTCAAGTTGCTTTAGCAATGACACATATACTTCAAATGAGTAGGCAACACTCACCAATAAAGTTAAATCTAGAATTGGCTTCCTATTTCGCAACAAAGCATCCTTCACTCATGCTGCCAAACATACCCTTGTAAAACTGACCATCCTACCGACCCTCGACTTCGGCGATGTCATTCACAAAATGGCCTCCAACACTCTACTCAACAAATTGGATGCAGTCTGCCACAGTGCCATCCGTTTTGTCACCAAAGCCCTATACACTACCCACCACTGTGACCTGTACGCTCTCGTTGGCTGGCCCTCGCTTCATACTCGTCGCCAAACCCACTGGCTCCAGGTCATCTACAAGACCCTGCTAGGTAAAGTCCCCCCTTATCTCAGCTCGCTGGTCACCATAGCATCTCCCACCTGTAGCACGCGCTCCAGCAGGTATATTGCTCTGGTCACCCCCAAAACCAATTCTTCCTTTGGCCATCTCTCCTTCCAGTTCTCTGCTGCCAATGACTGGAATGAACTACAAAAATCTCTGAAACTGGAAACACTTATCTCCCTCACAAACTTTAAGCACCAGCTGTCAGAGCAGCTCACAGATTACTACACCTGTACATAGCCCACCTATAATTTAGCCCAAACAACTACCTCTTTCCCTACTGTATTTATTTATTTATTTTGCTCCTTTGCACCCCATTATTTATATCTCTACTTTGCACATTCTTCCACTGCAAATCTACCATTCCAGTGTTTTACTTGCTATATTGTATTTTCTTCGCCACCATGGCCTTTTTTTGCCTTTACCCCCCTTATCTCACCTCCTTTGCTCACATTGCATATAGACTTATTTTTCTACTGAATTATTGACTGTATGTTTGTTTTACTCCATGTGTAACTCTGTGTTGTTGTATGTGTCGAACTGCTTTGTTTATCTTGGCCAGGTCGCAATTGTAAATGAGATCTTGTTCTTTACCTGGTTAAATAAAGGTGAAATAAAAAAATAAAAAATAATCCATCCATCCTCAACAGCTTCCTCCTGTAGGTGTATAGGCCAACATTGCTGTTCTGCAGAATGAACGAGTAGTGCTTTGGGATTCGTCTATTGCTCCGTTTGATTTGGTTACCCATTGATGGCAAAGAAACCCCTCTTGACTTCAACCTGTTGTGCGATGGTGTATGGAAATTGTTTGTTAGAGCTCGTTTTGCTGATGATTGCATCCAAAATATTTCCTCATCGAGGGAAGTGAGATGGCGATCGGCAGGCTCCTGCTGAAGGTGCCCTTTGTCAAACACCTGAGGGTTGATGTCCACCGGAATGGCATGTGTTTGACTTTCTAAAGTAATTTAAAAAAAATACAATTCAAAAAATATATATATATTACTGACAATATCACACATATATTTTCCCTATTCTACGCTTGACAAACAATTCCCTTATTCAAACACTTGGCATGGTGCGGTCTTGGCTGTGAGTGAATTTACTCTCAAGCAAATGTTTATATTGATAAATCACACACTTTGCATGGAAATGATCCCACGCATGATTTAAGCACAGATTTGTGCCTACATATGATTGATAAATGAGGACCCTGGACTTCTCCTTCCCCTGTGTTCTAACTTTAGGTTTACTTCAGCTTTTTAAATACAAAAAACATTCAACCTTTATTTAAGTAAGTCAGTTAAGAACAAATTCTTATTTACAATGACAGCCTACTCTGGCCATACAGCCAATTGTTGTATACACCCAGCTGGTTGTGATACAGCCTGGATTTGAACCAGGGTGTCTGTAGTGACACTTCAAGTACTGAGATGCAGTGCCTTAGACCGCTGCGCCACTTGGGAGCCTTATGTGAAGATCCGGACTACCCTTTCCCCTGTGTTCTAACTTTAGGTTTTACTTCAGCTTGATGTGTATTGATCCAGGCTGGTTTACACATGACTGTCCTACACTACAGGAAATAACACCTGAGGTGTCTCGCTCTCTCCTCTCTCTGCCAGACGGAGGACAAGACCCAGACTACTCTCTTCTCCTCTCTCTCATGCTGGCTCCAATCCTCAGCTCGTTACAAAGCAATCAGCCCCCACTGATCTTCAAAAGACTGGGTTTAACGTCCTCCTTCTCCCCCCTCTTTGCTCCTCTCCTCCCGTACCCAATAAACATTCTCCTGGTTGAAGTTGCCTGTAGCTACAGATCTAGGATCATTTTTACCTCCCTGAATCCTAATATTTACCATTTAGGTGGGGTAAACTTTACAACTGAACTTAGATCAGTGACTGGGGACAACTCTATCCTTGTCTAATAAACACTCTCCAATCAGACTGGTCTATTGGTTGGACTCGTAACTGTGGGAGACGCTAAAGAGAACCCATCTGTAGCTCATACAGGAAGACAAAGGCCAAACTGATGGGACAACATGAACTAGGCCATTAAAGGGGGAGAAATGTGATGGCATACTGAAACAGACATAACACTCTCAGTCACAATCAAAGGAGTTAGCAGTGTTAGCTCTTTATTTGTCATTACGTATATGGGTGTTATATGAAGGGGGATGAAGACATTAGGTGCGAAAGGACTAAGGTTTCGTTGACAGGTACTTACGCTTAGAGGTTAAGGGGGGGGGGGGGACATGGCCAGTCCTTTGGGGGGGCAGGGTAGCCTTGTGGTTAGAGCGTAGGACTAGTAACCAGAAGGTTGCAAGCTCAAACCCCCGAGCTGACAAGGTACAAATCTGTCATTCCGCCCCTGAACAGGCAGTTAACCCACTGTTCCCAGGCCATCATTGAAAATAAGAATGTGTTCTTAACTGACTTGCCTGGTTAAATAAAGGTAAAAAAATAAATAATAATAATTGAAAAGCCATCTGTAAAGTACTGTATAATAAGTACTTTAGTGAATGTAAGTAAAGGAAGTAAGGACAGATGTTGACTGTTGTGATGAGGCACTACTGGGATATAGGAAGCTCTTGTCATGTGTTGAAGTCCACTGCGTTGTTTTTAAATAAAACAATTAAAAAAGCATTTTAATGATTCAGCAGAAGAGCTAGACAAAACAGAAATAACATGTCATGAAGTTTCCTGTTTTTAATCAAGTATTTGAATAGTAACATACTCATTGTATTCCCAGGCTGTGTTAAACTGATTCCTGGATTAAAATTTAAAAATAGTGTTCTTCACTGACCTTGAGTGTACGGTTGGTGTTTTTGTTGTTGCTAGTGTTGATGGTTTAGTGTGTACTGAAAGCTCCTCCATTGAAACGCAATCCATGGCCCATATTACAGTCTTGAGTGAAACAGTCAACGGCCGTGTCTCAAGAAAGCAGTGAAGCTTTAACACCTTCACCCTGCCTGTTTCCTGCATGGGATTACATCTACTTACTGTATGTCACACACACACACACACACACACACACACACACACACACACACACACACACACACACACACACACACACACACACACACACACACACACACACACACACACACACACACACACACACACACACACACACACACAACCCTCTCTCGTCACATATTGAAGCTTTAGAAAAGGAAAGCCCTCTATTAACCACTGGCCTCCTCAGTACTTACCATTAGGAGTGTGTAATGGTTGTCCATCCCCTTAAAACTCTCTCTCTCTCTCTCTCTCTCTCTCTCTCTCTCTCTCTCTCACACACACACACACACTTGAAACACAAACCCCTATTCAAGGCTACACACATATATTTCCCATTGGAGTCCCTCCCCCAAAATACACACAAACACACTGTCAGGTTAACGGTCATATGTTATCAGTTAAGATTAATCCTGTCATTCCTGCCTGTTGCTTCAAGCCTGTGTCCCAGAATCCCATAAGATAAGGCTGTGTGTGTGTGTGTGTGTGTGTGTGTGTGTGTGTGTGTGTGTGTGTGTGTGTGTGTGTGTGTGTGTGTGTGTGTGTGTGTGTGTGTGTGTGTGTGTGTGTGTGGTATGTGAGTGTGTATGTGTGTGTGGTATGTGAGTGTGTATGTGTGTGTGGTATGTGAGTGTGTGTGGCTGTCCCATGATTGTGTGTGTTTGTCTCTCTGACCATTCATCCTGCTGAAGAGTTTCCCACATTGTAATTATTGTAATTATTCGCCTACCTCCTCATGCCTTTTGCACACAATGTATATAGACTCGCCTTTTTTTCTACTGTGTTATTGACTTGTTAATTGTTTACTCCATGTGTAACTCTGTGTTGTCTGTTCACACTGCTAAGCTTTATCTTGGCCAGGTCGCAGTTGCAAATGAGAACTTGTTCTCAACTAGCCTACCTGGTTAAATAAAGGTGAAATAAAAAAAATAAAATAAAAAATTTCACTAGCGGAGTGTAGCCGTCCCCCAGCCTTGGGCCACCCCACCTCTCAGTACACTCCATCAGGGATAAAGAGGCCCTGTGTACCACACCATACATACCACAGTGGGCCAGGACTGAGAAACACCCTAACACACACACACACAGTACTCCACACAGTACTCCAATGAGTACACACGTTACTTCAATAAAATCCAATAAGCACGTTTTATTGTCATTGAAATATAATGATGATCAATAGAGAGTTACAGTGATACAGAGGTCGGGTACAACACCAGGAAGGTAGGTTCATTAGGTTGATGATTGATCGCTGGACATCATCTGATGCCCAGGTTTCCACTGTAATGTCTTCAGTTCCAGTTTTTTGTTTCCAGAAAAGGAGACGGTGCAGTTTTATATCAGTACACATTGATGCTGGTTGACTCATAAAAACGTGTGTTGCTATGACTACAGAGAGAATGAGAAAGTCACTCTGGCACGCACACACACACGCATGCACAAAGTCGTCTTGAGCGAGTGGGGCAGGGAGGTGGTTGTGGTGTTGGCGGCACTCCTCAGCCACTTCAAGTAATACCAGTCGACTGCACTGTGAAAAGGCTCTATTGTGCCTGCACTCGGTTTTTCCACGAGGGGAGCATTCCTTCCAAATTGGACAAAAGAATTTTAATGGGGCGGCTAATGGTCTGTGATTAGATAGGTAGAGAGAGAGAGAGGGGGGAGGTAGAGAGAGAGAGAGGGGGGAGGTGGAGAGAGAGACAGAGAGGGGAGGTAGAGAGAGAGAGACAGAGAGGGGAGGTAGAGAGAGACAGAGAGGGGAGGTGAGGAGACAGAGAGGGGTGGGAGAGAGACAGAGCGGGGTGGTAGAGAGAGAGAGACAGAGAGGGGTGGTAGAGAGAGAGACAGAGAGGGGAGGTAGAGAGAGAGAGACAGAGAGGGGGTAGAGAGAGAGACAGATAGGGGAGGTAGAGAGAGAGAGACAGAGAGGGGAGGTAGAGAGAGAGAGACAGAGGGGTGGTAGAGAGAGAGAGAGAGACAGAGAGGGGTGGTAGAGTGGGGCACGCCAGGCCCTAGATGGGTCCTGGGAGTGGGGGGCTAAACGCTGCAGCAGGGGGGCTAGCGTTTCACTACAGAGAGAGTGGGGCGATAGGGGGCACAGATTACCCCCCATTTACCTGCAACCTTTAAGGGGGAAATGGAAGGAAAGGAGGGAGGGGAGAGGTTTGGAGAGGGGGACACATGGGACACCACTCATATGTATATCCATACATTTCATGGAGAATGGGGAAAGAGGGCACCTGCTTGTGGCTAATGGAGTAGAATGGTGGATAGGATGGTTTTTCCCCTTGACTGGGCAGACATCCTGCAAACATAGACCTAGACTCTGTCAATACTAGAGCCATACACAAATAGTAGCCAATAAATCTATCCCCAGGGCACGTTTTTCAAAAGTTATCTTGATTTTGGATAGGATTAAATGCATAGAAATAGAATGAATAGAACAGACAAATCATTGACTTGATTTTGGAATATCGTTCTATTCATTCTGTCTCTATGCATTTAATCCTATCCGATAGCTGAAATCAGGATTGGTAACTTTTGAAAAACTTGGCCAAGGATACCACGGACAGTGCACGTGCATGGCTCTGTGGTGAACTAATAGAAACATTTACAGTTTAAAATCATTAACAAATATAACAGAGGCTCATTTGAGGAAGGCGCTCACGGGATCGGCCACACGCCTCTCATTCCCATGGATGAGCCACATGAGCAGGGTCGTGGGGTTAGGGTTAAGGTGGGAGGTTGTCAGCCTTATCAGGACCTTATCAATCACACCTCTGGGCTCTGACACAGGACCTGTCAATCATCATCTGTGAAACAGTTTCTAGCTTCTGCCCCCCCTCTATTTATCTGTCTCACTGTATCTGAAAGGTCTAGAAGGGAGCCTACGGTAATAATTGGAAGAGGATAAGGTTCTGTAATATTGCTGTTAATGTGACTCTATATATCTTTTACGATCAATGAGAGAGGAAGAATAATTGGATTGATAAAATATGTCTGTTACATGCTAAAAAGATGCAAACTTATGTGGTGCAAGCTACAAATTTACCGACTACACTCTGATCATGTAAGGGATTTCCTCCTCTTCATCTGAAGAGGAGAGGCGAGAAGGATTGGAGGACCAATATGCGGCGTGGTAAGTGTCCATGGTTCTTTTAATAAGAAATAGTACACATGAACAACTGAATACAAAAACAATAAACGTGGAATGAACGAAACCCAAAACAGTACCGTGTGGTGAAAAACACAGACACGGAAACAAACACCCACACAGTGAAACCCAGGCTACCAAAGTATGATTCTCAATCAGAGACAACTAATGACACCTGCCTCTGATTGAGAACCATACTAGGCCGAAACATAGAAATCCCCAAATCATAGAAAAACAAACATAGACTGCCCACCCCAACTCACATCCTGACCATACTAAATAATGACAAAACAAAGGAAATAAAAAGGTCAGAACGTGACAGTACCCCTCCCCCCCCAAAGGTGCGGACTCTGGCCGCAAAACCTTAACCTATAGGGGAGGGTCTGGGTGGGCATCTGTCCGCGGTGGCGGCTCCGTGGCCTCCTAACCATGGCAACCCTTCTAAATGACCCTACTGGACAGAGGGGCAGCTCGGGACAGAGGGGCGGAAGCTCTGGCACTTCTGGGCTGAGGGGCTCTGGCGCCTCAGACTCCGGCAGCGCCGGACAGGCGGGAGACTCCGGCAGCGCCGGACAGGCAGGAACACCTGTAGGGAGGAGACAGAGAGACAGCCTGGTGCGTGGGGCTGCCACAGGAACCACCAGGCTGGGGAGACCTTCAGGAGGCTTGGTGTTAGGAGGAGGCACCTGAAGGACCGGGCTGTGGGGGAACACTGGAGCTCTGGTGCGCAGCCTTGGCACCACTTCCCCAGGCTGGATAACTACTCTAGCCCGGACCCTCCAGAGTGCAGGCACAGGTTGAACCGGGCTGTGGGTAAGCACGGGAGATCTAGTGCCTACTATGCGCCCCTCTCCCTTAGGCTCCACTCCCACATTTGCCCGGCACGAGCGGAGTGCAGGCATAGGACGCACTGCACCCTCCCAGCGCCCCGGAGACACAGCACGCAGAGCCGGAGCAGGATACCCTGGCCCGAAACGGCGTACCGGCGACCAGACACGCTGAGCAAGCACCATACGCCCTGGCTGGATGCCCACACTCACATGGCACTCTCGGGGGGCTGCCCTATAGCGCACCGGGCTATAGGCACGTACTGGCGACACCTTGGACTTAACCGCATAGCACGGTGTCTGACCAGTGACGCGCTGCTTATAATAAGCACGAGGAGTGAGCTTAGGTCTGCTACCTGGCTTAGCCCCTCACCTCGTGTGCCACCCCCCAAATTTTTTGGGGGGGCTGCCTCTCGTACCTGTCGCACTGCCGTGCGGCCTCCTCATGTCACCGCCGCTCAGCTTTCGCTGCCTCCAGCTCTGCTTTGGGGCGGCGATATTCCCCAGCCTGACCCAGGGTCCCTCTCCGTTCAATATCTCCTCCCCTGTCCAGGAGTCCTGTGATGCTGGCCGCTGTTGTTGCTGTTGCTGCTGCTGTCGTCACTGTTTTTACCATGCCGCTTGGTCTTTGGTTGGTGGGTGTTTCTGTAAGGGATTTCCTCCTCTTCATCTGAAGAGGAGAGGCGAGAAGGATCAGAGGACCAATATGCGGCGTGGTAAGTGTCCATGGTTCTTTTAATAGGAAATAGTACACATGAACAACTGAATACAAAAACAATAAACGTGGAATGAACGAAACCCAAAACAGTACCGTGTGGTGAAAAACACAGACACGGAAACAAACACAAACACAGTGAATCCCAGGCTACCTAAGTATGATTCTCAATCAGAGACAACTAATGACACCTGCCTCTGATTGAGAACCATACTAGGCCGGAACATAGAAATCCCCATATCATAGAAAAACAAACAGACTGCCCACCCCAACTCACACCCTGACCATACTAAATAATGACAAAACAAAGGAAATAAAGGTCAGAATGTGACAGATCACTTGTTTTTCATAGAAAGTAAAAACATATTTGGTTCTGAGTATCTAAAAGGGCAAGCCCTTAGGCAGATTTGACGTCCCTCACAGGAACTTTATCTCACGCTGACACCAGATTTACCGGGTCATTAACCCGCTCTTAACACCACAAAGTGATACTTCTGTAACAAAATGGGACAGATTAGTTAGATCTTACATATAGACAAGTATAGGGGTAGATGTGTAGCCTACACTACAGAGTGATATGGAGATTTCACTTCTCCATATGGAGGGTTCTTACAACAGTGACATATTTAAAAAACTATGACAAAGCCCAAAGAAATACTATATTGTAGGGCTGCTGGTGCCTGTAAGTACTTGAAGACTTTTTAAGATGACAAAATGGCCCCTCAACATCTCACGGATGTTTCTGGTAACCATAGTCACAGTCCTGTTGGGGTGTAACCAAAGGTCTGTGGTGGCTCATATCGACCGCTGACCACCAGGCAGGGAGTGGAAAGGGGGGTGCCAGGGGCAGAGAAAGGCCAGATCACACTGCACCGGCTGGGCACAGGGCACCAGCCACGGTGGGTAATTGAGAGAGGGGGGAGAGAGGGGGTAGTAATGGGAGATACAGTGAATAGCAGGGTAGAATGTTGTTAGCCATTGTATGGATAAAATGTTGTTGATATTGTACGTTTTTATTTGCAGAAGGAATATCTCCTATTCATGAGTTCCATGAAAGCTATTGGGTTTTTCTGTCTTGATATTGTGATTTTCTTTCTTGAGCATCTCTTTCTAAATCAAGGAGAATTGCCATCTAACCAGACTATCTGTCTCTAACTTCCAATTTCAGTGGAGTGAAATGACTTCCACTAGCCTCTTCCTGCACATGCACACGCAAACACACACACACACACACACACACACACACACACACACACACACACACACACACACACACACACACACACACACGCACGCACGCACGCACGCACGCAGTCATTCTTCTCTAAATTGGATAGAGACACTGTCATGCGATATTTACATAAGTAATAACAGACTGGTGTTCCTGAGGGTAGTCAGTCAACAGAGTGGCTCCTATCTCACTGCACGGCCTGCTGGGTAATTGCTATTTTGGCACTGAGGAGCTACCTGTGCCTGGTCTGCTTATGCGTGTGTCTGTGTCTGCGTGTGTGTCTGTGTGTCTGTGTCTATGTTTGTCTGTGAGTATGTGTATGAGTGGGTGTTTGTCTGTGAGTATGTGTATGAGTGGGTGTTTGTCTGTGAGTATGTGTATGAGTGTGTGTTATTTGCCAGAAAGTATCTGCTTTGACCTGAACCAACCTCCATTCTATTTGCAGCACGAGGCTGTTGTGTTTCTTTAGGTCCAGTGGGGAAAGCATCTGTCCACCAGAGCTCTTCAGTTTGGTTTTGAAACAGTTATTATGTTTGCTGTTTGCACATGTTTTTGTTTTCATTAGTGCAAGAGTGGTATGTGTGTGTATGTATCCTAGTTAATGAGATTCGATGTGTGTGGGTGTCTATTTGAATGCCTTTATTTACTGGCTTGCCTCTGTGTGTGAATAGGTTTATTTTGATGTCTGTGCAGGTGTTTTTCATATTGGTCAGAGAGAGATAGATTCCCCTGCCAGAGTGTTGTAGACAGCTCTCTCCTCCTCTGTGTAACTCAATAAGCCCAGACTGCTGTCGTGGTGCTGTGGGACGCCATGGTACCTGCTGCTACATTTAAATAAGCTCACCTCTGGTCATTACCATGTGCAGCACCATCTTACCTTCCCACTTGCCTTCCACACACACTCAGAGGGAGTAAGGGAGGGAGAGAGCGAACGAGGGAGGGAGGGAGGGAGGGAGGGAGAGAAGGAGAGAGGGCGGGAGAGAAGGATGGAGGGAGGGAGAGAAGGAGGGAGGGAGAGAAGGTGGGAGGTAGGGAGAGGGAGGGAGGGAGGTAGGGAGAGGGAGGGAGGGAGGGAGGGAGAGAGAGAAGGATGGAGGGAGGGAGAGAGGGAGGGAGAGAAGGTGGGAGGTAGGGAGAGGGAGGGAGGGAGGGAGGGAGGGCGGGAGGGGGGGAGAGAAGGATGGAGGGAGGGAGAGAGGGAGGGAGGGAGAGAAGGTGGGAGGTAGGGAGAGGGAGGGAGGGAGGGAGGGAGGGCGGGAGAGAAGGATGGCGGGAGGGAGAGAGGGAGGGAGGAAGAGAAGGTGGGAGGTAGGGAGAGGGAGGGAGGGAGGTAGGGAGAGGGAGGGAGGGAGGGAGGGAGGGAGAGAAGGTGGGAGGGAGGGAGGGAGGGAGGGAGGGAGGGAGGGAGGGAGGGAGGGAGGGAGGGAGAGGAGGGAGGGAGAGAAGGAGGGAGGGAGAGGGGGGAGGGAGAGAAGGTGGGAGGTAGGGAGAGGGAGGGAGGGAGGGAGGGAGAGAGAGAAGGTGGGAGGTAGGGAGAGGGAGGGAGGGAGGGAGGGAGGGCGGGAGAGAAGGATGGAGGGAGGGAGGGAGGGAGAGAGGGAGAGAGGGAGGGAGGGAGGGAGAGAGGGGGGGAGGGAGAGAAGGTGGGAGGTAGGGAGAGGGAGGGAGGTTCATGGTTCAGATACTTTCAGCCGACAAGCTTGCTTCCACCATCACCATTCCTTGAAGTAATCACTGATCTGACCTGATAAGTCAGGTTTCCACAACATGACCCCATTCACTACCTCTAGATATTTCTAAGTAGAGGGGACAGATCACAACTATCAAGCAAGTGAAAAGTCTAAATTCAGTTCTATTGACATTAACTCTGTTACCAAATCACTATGTCTGTCCTGTCAATCACACTCAACCGTGTCAAATGTGTCATGGCGAGAGGTGCTCACACGCTATGTGAGTGAGCACCGTTAAAGCTCCATCTCCAACGCTCCTGCTTTCCCAGAGGAAAAATTATCTGAGAAAGACTATTGATCCACTAATCCCGGATCCTCTGTCTGCTCTGAGTCTCTTCCGATCCCCTGGGAGAGAGCTGGATCTCTGGGACAGGAAGATAATTGGATCTTTGGGATAGGAAGAGCTGGATCTCTGGGACAGGAAGATAATTGGATCTTTGGGATAGGAAGAGCTGGATCTCTGGGACAGGAAGATAACGGGATCTTTGGGATAGGAAGAGCTGGATCTCTGGGACAGGAAGATAACGGGATCTTTGGGATAGGAAGAGCTGGATCTCTGGGACAGGAAGATAACTGGATCTCTGGGATAGGAAGAGCTTGATCTCTGGGATAGGAAGATAACTGGATCTCTGGGATAGGAAGAGAGCTTGATCTCTGGGATAGGAAGATAACTGGATCTCTGGGATAGGAAGATAACTGGATCTCTGGGATGGGAAGAGAGCTTGATCTCTGGGATAGGAAGAGAGCTTGATCTCTGGGATAGGAAGAGAGGTGGATCTCTGGGATAGGAAGAGAGTTTGATCTCTGGGATAGGAAGAGCTTGATCTCTGGGATAGGAAGATAACTGGATCTCTGGGATAGGAAGATAACTGGATCTCTGGGATAGGAAGAGAGCTTGATATCTGGGATAGGAAGAGAGCTTGATCTCTGGGATAGGAAGAGAGGTGGATCTCTGGGATAGGAAGAGAGTTTGATCTCTGGGATAGGAAGAGCTTGATCTCTGGGATAGGAAGATAACTGGATCTCTGGGATAGGAAGATAACTGGATCTCTGGGATAGGAAGAGAGCTTGATCTCTGGGATAGGAAGAGAGCTTGATCTCTGGGATAGGAAGAGAGGTGGATCTCTGGGATAGGAAGAGAGTTTGATCTCTGGGATAGGAAGAGCTTGATCTCTGGGATAGGAAGATAACTGGATCTCTGGGATAGGAAGATAACTGGATCTCTGGGATAGGAAGAGAGCTTGATCTCTGGGATAGGAAGAGAGGTGGATCTCTGGGATAGGAAGAGAGCTTGATCTCTGGGATAGGAAGAGAGCTTGATCTCTGGGATAGGAAGGGAGCTTGATCACTGGGATAGGAAGAGAGGTGGATCTCTGGGATAGGAAGAGAGCTTGATCTCTGGGATAGGAAGAGAGCTTGATCTCTGGGATAGGAAGAGAGGTGGATCTCTGGGATAGGAAGAGAGGTGGATCTCTGGGATAGGAAGAGAGGTGGATCTCTGGGATAGGAAGAGAGGTGGATCTCTGGGATAGGAAGAGAGTGGATCTCTGGGATAGGAAGAGAGCTGGATCTCTGGGATAGGAAGAGAGCTTGATCACTGGGATAGGAAGAGAGCTTGATCTCTGGGATAGGAAGAGAGGTGGATCTCTGGGATAGGAAGAGAGCTTGATCTCTGGGATAGGAAGAGAGCTTGATCTCTGGGATAGGAAGAGAGGTGGATCTCTGGGATAGGAAGAGAGGTGGATCTCTGGGATAGGAAGAGAGGTGGATCTCTGGGATAGGAAGAGAGGTGGATCTCTGGGATAGGAAGAGAGGTGGATCTCTGGGATAGGAAGAGAGCTGGATCTCTGGGATAGGAAGAGAGCTTGATCACTGGGATAGGAAGAGAGCTTGATCTCTGGGATAGGAAGAGAGGTGGATCTCTGGGATAGGAAGAGAGGTGGATCTCTGGGATAGGAAGAGAGCTGGATCTCTGGGATAGGAAGAGAGCTGGATCTCTGGGATAGGAAGAGAGCTTGATCACTGGGATAGGAAGAGAGCTTGATCTCTGGGATAGGAAGAGAGTTGGATCTCTGGGATAGGAAGAGAGGTGGATCTCTGGGATAGGATGAGAGGTGGATCTCTGGGATAGGAAGAGAGGTGGATCTCTGGGATAGGAAGAGAGGTGGATCTCTGGGATAGGAAGAGAGGTGGATCTCTGGGATAGGAAGAGAGGTGGATCTCTGGGATAGGAAGAGAGGTGGATCTCTGGGATAGGAAGAGAGGTGGATCTCTGGGATAGGAAGAGAGGTGGATCTCTGGGATAGGAAGAGAGGTGGATCTCTGGGATAGGAAGAGAGGTGGATCTCTGGGATAGGAAGAGAGCTGTGCAGTGTCTGACACCAAGGCATAAAAAGACTTACAGACGCCTTAAATCATTTCCCCCAGAGTGGTTATTCCCTCCACCGCCAAATGTCTTTTTTTATGTCATCTTTTACGTAAAGCTTTAAAACCTGCCCAAAGTTAACACTGATTTGTAGTTGTGTGTTGATACTTTAAGCGCTGAGTGAATGTGCTGAGCTGACATTTAAACACGTCCCTGACAGGAACTTTATCTCACGCTGACACCAGATTTACCGGGTCATTAACCCGCTCTTAACACCACAAAGTGATACTTCTGTAACAAAATGGGACAGATTAGTTAGATCTTACATATAGACAAGTATAGGGGTAGATGTGTAGCCTACACTACAGAGTGATATGGAGATTTCACTTCTCCATATGGAGGGTTTTTACAACAGTGACATATTTAAAAAACTATGACAAAGCCCAAAGAAATATTATATTGTAGAGCTGCTGGTGCCTATAAGTACTTGAAGACTTTTTAAAATGACAAAATGGCCCCTCAACATCTCGCAGATGTTTATGGCAACCATAGTCACAGTCCTGTTGGGGTGTGACCAAAGGTCTGTGGTGGCTCATATCGACCGCTGACCACCAGGCAGGGAGTGGAAAGGAGGGTGCCAGGGGCAGAGAAAGGCCAGATCACACTGCACCGGCTGGGCACGGGGCACCAAGTTTTTATTTGCAGAAGGAATACCTCAAAGAGATCCCAAGTTTGTGGTTTTCTGGACAACAACAGGCAACAAGTAAGGATAGAGTCAAACTGTCTCCATGCTTCCGTTTAAACAGACACTGTACGACTGAAACCACAGAACCGGTATTTGATGTCTTGTTTGACAGTGAAGATTTGATTAACTTCATCACTGCAGTGAGTGAGACATGTTGCGTGAGCTATAGAGAGGAGAGTGATTTAAGATCTCTCTACTTCTTTCATTTCCTCTTCTCCAACTCCCACACATGCTGACCTCCAGGGGCTATCTCTCTGACAGTGTACCCAGGGAACACCACATGAGGCTGGTGTCCGGAGGTGGTAGGCAGGGTCCTTAGCCTGGGGGCAGCTCTGCTCAGGGCTTCAGCCCTGCTTCAGTAAGGTAGGCTCTGCTTGGGATCAGCTAAGACAATGACCAAAGCTGTTTTAGCCCAGGGAGTGAGGGATATTGGAGGGTAGAGGGGTGTTTTTTTTGTTGCTCAGTTGACTATTAAAGGAAACTGCAACACACAAACTAAAGGAACACACAGGAACGGCTGTGAGTGTGTGTGTACGATTGGCACACAATGCAGATGTGTGGGCAGTAGGTGCCGTCTGGAGAAAGTGGAGTGGGATGAGAAGGGTGGGCTGCCACTTTAGAAAAAGCGCCTTATTGTTTGATGAGAGGATAAAGGAAATGATCAGACCGTAATCAATCAAAAAACCTGTGACAAATTAACAAAGGCAAGAAACGCGCCCCCTCTCTCTCACCCCCTCCCTCCCCCAACTCATCTCAACGGTGGCCCCACCTGTTTGTCAATAGGCCCCTTCGTTGGCAGCAACTCGCAACTTCGCCATCATTGGTCGAGCATGTGAAAAGTGTTCCATCAAGACTTCAGGTTTTATGGTTGAGTGACTTGTTGTCAGGGGAAAATGGAAAACCGCCATTCAGGTCGTGACGGGTATCGGACAATCAATGTTGGACTTAGTAAGTGGCCAATCTTGAGGAATGCCAGATGCTACGCCGATGTGGATGGAGATGTTTTTACTGGAGAAACCATACCCCCACAAAATGCAGTATGGCCTCCCTGGAGACCCCCGACCCCCCCAACATAAGGCCAATATTCACCCCTCCACCATTCTGCTCCATCCCTATCCAACAGTCATCTTCCTTCCCCTGATAGAATGTAATTTCCTTGATTAGTCCAAGAGCAGCCCTCAATAGCAGCCCTTACTGCATGGTAATGGAGAAAAGACGAGTCCCTCTCACAAGACAGGCATCCATGAGGGACATCAAAGCTACTGGACCTATCTAAACATAGGGGACAAAGACTGCTCTATACAGAATGAGATCACACGCAATGAAAAAACTTATGAGCCATCCGTAAGTGCCATTCTAAACTTTATGGAAATCTGAGGGTGGTATCAGCCTATAGTTCCAAAAGCTGAGATAATTTAATCAAAACAAGTCAGACAACTGTATAAAAAAGTAACACTCTCCCGAGTGGTGCAGCGGTCTAAGGCACTGCATCTCAGTGTTAAAGGTGTCACTACAGACCCTGGTTCAATCCCAGTATCACAACTGAACCTGATCGGGAGTCCCTTTTGGTGGAGCACAATTGGCCCAGCATTGTCTGGATAAGGGGAGGGTTTGACCGGAGTAGACCGTCATTGTATAATAAGAATTAGTTCTTAACTGACTTGCCTAGTTAAATAAAAAATATATACACTACTGTTCAAAAGTTTGGGGTCACTTAGAAATGTTTTTGAAAGAAAAGCACATTTTTTGTCCATTAAAATAACATCAAATTGATCAGAAATACATTGTTAATGTTGTAAACGACTATTGTAGCTGGAAATGGCAGATTTTTTATGGAATATCTACATTGGCGTACAGAGGCCCATTATCAGCAACCATCACTCCTGTGTTCCAATGGCATGTTGAGTTAGCTAATCCAAGTTTATCCTTTTAAAAGGGTAATTGATCATTAGAAAACCATTTTGCATTTATGTTAGCACAGCTGATAACTTGTGCTGATTAAAGAAGCAATAAAACTGGCCTTCTTTAGACGAGTTGAGTATCTGGAGCATCAGCATTTGTGGGTTCGATTACAGGCTCAAAATGGCCAGAAACAAAGACCTTTCTTCAGAAACTTGTCAGTGTATTCTTGTTCAGAGAAAGGAAGGCTATTCCATGCGAGAAATTGCCAAGAAACTGAAGATCTCGTACAACGCTGTGTACTACTCCCTTCACAAACTAGCTCGAACCAGAATAGAAAGAGGAGTGGGAGGCCCTGGTGCACATCTGAGCAAGAGGACAAGTACATTAGAGTGTCTAGTTTGAGAAACAGATGCCTCACAAGTCCTCAACTGGGAGCTTCATTAAATGGTACCCATAAAACACCAGCTTCAACATCAACAATGAAGAGGAGACTCGGGTATGCTGGCCTTCGAGGCAGAGTTCCAATGTCCAGTGTCTGTGTTCTTTTGCCCGTTAATCTTTTACTTTTATTGGCCAGTCTGAGATATGGCTTTTTCTTTGCATTTCTGCCTAGAAGGCCAGCATCCCGGAGTCACCTCTTCACTGTTGACGTTGAGACTGGTGTTTTGTGGGTACCATTTAATGAAGCTGCCAGTTGAGGACTTGTGAGGCGTCTGTTTCTCAAACTATACACTCTAATGTACTTGTCCTCATGCTCAGTTGTTCATTAAATTAGTAATTCAATGAACAACTAGTGGGATTGATGAACAGGGTAGGCCTGCCTGTTCTTTGTTCTTAAATATTTCCCCAAAAGTTCAATGAATGAGGATATAGGCTAATAGCCTCATGAGGGTAGGAAAGTGATGATGTACTGTATATAGCCCTATACTTCAATCATAGTCTATGGTGCCAAGCCAGGGTTCATGTAAATTGTCCAGTGGCAATTTTTATGAATTGTTCAGCAGTCCAATGGCTTGGGGGTAGAAGCTGTCGAGAAGCCTTTTGGTCCTAGACTTGGTGCTCCAGTACCACTTGCCGTGCGGTAGCAGAGTAAATAGTCTATAACTTGGGTGACTGGAGTCTCTGACAATTCTATGAGCTTTCCTCTGACACCGCCTGTTATATATGTCCTGGATGGCAGGAAGCTTGGCCCCAGTGAAGCACTGGGCCGTTCGCACTTCCCTCTGTAGCGCCTTACGGTCAGATGCCGAACAGTTGCCATACCAGGCGGTGATGCAACCGGTCAGGATGCTCTCGCTGGTGCAGCTGTAGAACCTTTTGAGGATCTCGATACCCATGCCAAATCTTTTCAGTCTCCTGAGGGGAAAAAGGTTTTGTCGTGCTCTCTTCACGACTGTCTTGGTATGTTTGGACCATGATAGTTTGTTGGTGATGTGGACACCAAGGAACTTGAAACTCTCGACCCGCTTTTACAGCCCTGTTGATGTTAATGGGGGCCTGTTCGGCCTGCCTTTTCCTGTAGTCCACGATCAGCTCCTTTGTCTTGCAGGGAGAGGTTGTCGTCCTGGCACCACACTGACCTCCTCCCTATAGGCTGTCTCATCATTGTCGGTAATCAAGCCTACTGCTGTTGTGTTGTCAGCAAACTTAATGATGGTGTTTGAGTCGTGTTTGGTGGTGTTGCAGTCGTGGGTGAACAGGGAATACAGGAGGGAAGTACATACCCCTGAGGGGCCCCAGTGTTAAGGATAGCGTGCTCTTACCACTTGGGGGCTGCCCATCAGGAAGTCCAGGATCCAGTTAAAGAGGGAGGTGTTTAGTCCCAGTGTCCTTAGCTTAGTAATGAGCTTTGTGGGCACTATGGTGTTGAACGTTGAGCTGTAGTCAATGAACAGCATTCTTACATAGGTCTTCCTTTTGTCCATGTGGGAAAGGGCAGTGTGGATCTGGGTCACCTATGGATCTGTTGGTGTGGTATGTGAATTGGAGTGGGTCTAAGGTATCTGGGAGGATGCTGTTGATGTGAGCCAATGACCAGCCTCAAAGCACTTCATGGCTACCGACCTGAGTGTGACGGGGCGGTAATCATTTAGGCAGGTCACCTTCGCTTCCTTGGGCACAGGGACTATGGTGGTCTGCTTGAAACATGTTGGTATTACAGACCCGGCCAGGGAGAGGTTGAAAATGTCATAGTGGGATTTTTTATTAGCGTCTGGATTAGTCTCCCGCTCCTTGAAAGCGGCATCTCTAGCCTTTAGTTCGACGCAGATGTTGCCTGTAATCCATGGCTTCTGGTTGGGATATGTACGTACAGTCACTGTGGGGACAACGTCATCTATGCACTTATTGGTGAAGCCGATGACTGAGGTGGTCTATACCTCAAAGCCATTGGATGAATCCCGGAATATATTCCAGTCTGTGCTAGCAAAACAGTCCTGTCCTGTAGCATCCGTGTCATCTGGCCACTTCCTGGTTCCCAGGCAAAATGCACATGTAGCCTACAGTTTACACATCCAAGTGGGATCTTAATTAAGCAATTGTTTATTGCAGGATCTAACATATCATACGAAATGGATGACATAGTACACAATTTAGCAACATTTTCTGGAAGACCATTTTGGCTCCTGAGTACTACTTTAAAACTACTGGCTGAAATGATTTTTAAAAAACTCTGAAGTGTCACTTTAAATCTATCTATTCACTCCAGTGTTAATTTGCTAAATTGTAATTACTCCGCTACTATGGCCTATTTATTGCCTTACCTCCTTACTCCATTTGCACACATTGTATATATATTGTTCTTTTGTGTTATTGACTGTACCTTTGTTTATCCCACGTGTAACTCTGTGTTGTTGTTTATTGTCGCACTGCTTTGCTTTATCTTGGCCAGGTCGCAGTTGTAAATGAGAACTTGTTCTCAACTGGCCTATCTAGTTAAATAATGGTGAAATATATATATATTTTTAAATGAATGAGTCATGATCAGGAAGAACTTTGGGTAACCTGCTGGCCCTTGTGTATGTATTAGTGACTGTGTGAGGTGATGCGAGAACTTCCCACCTATGCCACGAAGATGGCCCTCTGCGGCTCACTGAAGCCTGCCTGGAGGCTGCAAAACTTGGCTCATCCCGCAGGAGCATGGAGAAAGATCCAGTTTGCGTAGGAGGACATGAGGGAGGAAGGGAGGGTGAAGAAAACATGGAAATAGACAGACAGGCTGAACCAAAAGGGAGAACACAGGATTTTTCAAAACCGAATAATGCCTTCATTGTTTGAGGAAAAACCCAAAGGAAAACATTAGGTTACTCTTGTCGATTTATTTCTAGACCTTTAGGCGTTAAATGTTTGTTATCACAACTCAGGGATGATCCCCCATATGTATCAGCCCAACACACCTTAATTCCAATTCAACCTTGATAAAATGCTATTTGAATAACAACTATAATCAATAACACGGGATCCGTGGCCATCATTCATCACACAATTGTTATGATCAATTTCCCAAAGTGGAATTTCGTGTTATGTAATTGTGTCATGCTCTTGTTCCATAATCCAATATATACAGACTATCTGTGATTGTATCCGCTAGGTGGCGACCATGGTCTAAAGTGTTTCATCTTGGACAGCGCTGCACATCACTGGAGACAACTTTCATATGGGGATCACAACGCGGTCCAATGACGAGTAGGCGGTTTAACTCACGTTATGAGAAAAATGACAAATATCTGCCTACACATGACAACGACTAGTCCGAAGAAATAATTAAGATTTTTAGGATTATTTGAGCAAAGCACTTTTGAGACACGTGCTATAGCCTAGACTTAATTAGGGATACCAATGTTGAAACGTTACTGGGAATTTCATCTTTATTATTAATAACAATGTAACATCATTATCTTGGAAGTTTATTGGTTGTCTTTAACAAGAAAAGGAGTGGTGTCCGCATGAAAGAAATGCACTAAATATTACAGTAACAACTGGCCCTTTACACAGTCCCATTTGGCCCAGTGTCCACTCATGGCTGAGGGGTAGGGGGACAGTTAATGATTATTTGGCCGTTTTCCCGTCCACTGCGTTTCCTATTTGGAATGACTGCCGCGTCAGAGCGCTCAGACCCGCCTCCCGGCTGTTTTCGGAGCATCGCTCTATCCCTGCTTCAAACGCATATTCCACAGGGAGAGAGAGTGAGTAAGACCTGCGAGGAGCGGAACGAACGACGAGAAAAAAGGCGAACGACAAATGGCACTCATGGCTGGGATTTTGTTTACGGCGACCTTTGTGCTGCTTGGGATTTCTACGTTAGTTTCTTCGGCACGGATTTACCCTCCAAATGAAGGTAAGACTTGGAATAACAGCGGAGCCCCGTCTTGGACTTCTTCTCCGTTAGTTTATACTCCGTCCACTTTGTGTGTGAGACGGACCACGAGCCCGTTGTCCCGTAGCTATTCTGGACTCGTGCAAGAACCTGCAGCACTCAAATAAGGGGGCAACACAATTATTTTGCTCAACAACATGTGCCATTATTCTCTGACATTGGATTTCCATATGCGTCAAACCCATTGAACGTTTTGTGTCGTAGGCTACTTGGTCCTGGTACCCAAAGTGTTGAAAGCGCTTGGCAGAAAGCCGGAGCGTATGAAGTCTATATGGGGCTCTAGCAGGGTCCGAGTCGAGTGCTGGGAAGTCTTACTTCAGAGTTTCTGTTAATTAAGCAACAGTCACCTTCTTCAACAATTTTTATTTATTTATTGTGCCATATAGGCTACAAAGACTCGATTTTATGTAGCAATCATTATTGATTTGGAGGGCGCCTGTGTCTGGTTTTGTGCAGGACGGTGGTGCACCCCCCCCTTCCAAAATGAGCCATGTTATTTTAGTTCATAACCATGCATTGCAGTCGCAGTTCTGTACAATAATCCCCACTCAATTATCAAGTGGCTCTTGTGCATTTTCTAGGTAAAATGCATTAACTTCAAAACAGTACTCAAAGAATTACCTAAGCCAAGTAATTTCAGATAAATGTTAACATATTAAATTAAATCCACTTTCTAAAATTAAATTAAATTCAGTGAACATTTAAGCGTTTACAATTGAGATTTTCTTCACTGCGCACTGAGAAGATTGCAGTAAGAAATATAAGAGGCTTGATAAATCTCATCACGGATTATTTTTGATTTCTCACTGAAGCAAATTAATTTAGAAGTCCGTGCTCCTCTAATTGATCATCATCGAACCTCAGGAGTTAAAACAGACAAACGGAGTCTCTAGTATCTAGGCCTAGTTCTTAACCAAACATCCAGTTTCACTCACTGGGTTACAATGACAATACCCATATGGTTCTTTATACAAATATCAAATCCCAAACATCCAGTTTCACTCACTGGGTTACAATGACAATACCCATATGGTTCTTTATACAAATATCAAATCCCTGTCAAATGGGGTCCCTTTGTTTTTAATCACAAATCCCCCTGAAAAAAATATCAACATTACGCATTTGAGTAATCCAAACATATGACATATTTTATGGAGTTATATGCGTGGGCATGGGCCTATAGATAGGTCCTTACACACCGATCATTGGCCTATTTCTGACTGGTTTTTCGTTGAGCAGATTGCGCAGAATTTTTTTCCTCGATCAAACTGTATAACTATCCAACTATGGTAACATAACAGCACCGTGGTTTTTCCAAACGGTATATTAGCACAGTAGACCAGATTACACATCATCCGTGTTATGAACAGCCTTAACTGCTCACTTCTCTTTCTATGTTTTTCAGTGACGTTACTGGACTCCAGATCCGTAGCGGGGGAGTTGGGCTGGGTCGCCAACCCAACCGAAGGAGGGGTAAGTGCCCCTCGTTAGGACGCGAGTCCCCCGTTGATTCAAAATGGAGAGATGATGTCCTCTATAGCCTACCGGCCCCCACCCTCCTCTCTCTCTACTTGCGGTAATGGTCAGATTCTAGTCCGATACTGTAGCAGGCGTCGGGTTTCCTGAATAGACCGCGGATTGAATCGGTCTTTGTGGAGAAACTTTATATCCTTTTCCCCCATTGAGGCGCGGGGGAGAGGAACTTGGCAGCACAGAAAGGGCCCTCTGGAATGGATGAATGAAGGGAAAGGGCAGCGGGTTTCAGTCCTCGCTGTATGATTGGATTGGGCCATAAAGCGATAAGGATGTGATCGGACTAAATGCGTGGTCTAATTGGGATATATATAGTTGCGCTGATCATGTACAGAGTGCGACTGTTTCGGGAATGGCCGTGAAGGGGCCCGGGGTGCGCGCGGCTGGGTCCTGTCTGGCACACTCCCCTGTCAGTTGTTCCCCGAGCAGAAGCAGCAGCAGCACTGGCGTCTGATTAATTGCATGGGACCATCTTATAGTTTTAGTCGTTTTTATAGACTAAACCAACAAGGTGTCCCAAAGTAGAGCAACATATGCTATCCAAGAGCAATGACGTTCTTCTGTCTTTTCAGACATCTTCTGGCATATCCATTATATTTTAATGGTACTGTTTATCGTATGCTATAGACCCATAAAAGAAACGTTGATCTTTTGTTGCAGCTCCGCCTCTCCAACTCTTGTTTTATTCACCATGGGGTTGAGTTGTTGTTCAATGAACTTGGTTCGTGTGTGCTGCTGTTAGTTGCTCTCTGTTCCTCCTTCAGCCGTTTCCTCCGTGGCGGAGTGATTGCCAGGGTGCTGGCAGCGCGGACTGGACGACATTCACCCTCTCATTACAACCAATTGCCCACATTCTCTCTCTCCTCCGCTATAGGAGAAATGTGCGGCGTTATCTGCCACAGCGGTTGATGTCCACGATAAAGGGCCAAGCAGAGAAAAGAGAGCAGTGGAATCGAGCAGCGGGGGTTACGGAGTCTCACCCATGTTTAGAGTTATCTCCCCTACTCAAAGGAATAGTGCTTTGAACGAGATTATTTATGATAACACGATGAATCAAATAAAGCGCGGCATACACCCTTCCCCGTAGTAATAGCTCTGTTTGGGCTCCTTTCTCTGCATACTATATAGTCCTAACCAGATACAAGCAGAAGGCTGGTTTATCTGCTTTTGTTTTTAAATGCAATAAATTAGAAAACCATTTTTTTAACCTCATTATGAAACATGTAAAGGCCCAGCGAAGTGAAAAACGTGATTTACCTGTTTTTATGTATATTTCCACACAATAAGGTCAGATAATAATGTGAAATTGTGAAAATTATGATGATGCCCTTTTTAGTGCAAGAATTGTTTGAAAAGACTGCCTGAAATTACAGCATGTTTTGGTGGGATAGAGTTTTGGCCTGTCTGTTGACATCACCAGGTGGTAAATTAGCTAATAGACCAATAAGAAAGAGATTTCCAAACCTCTCTGCCAATAAAAAGCTAGTTCTGAGTTTTCTCCTCCCCACTCAGACCACTCCCAGACAGTCCTAGCAAAATTCTTTACTCTTTGCTGAGAAGCTATTTTGTTTCTTTTTTGACCATTATAATTGAAAACAATCACAGTAAGGTCCTTAATTGTCACCCAGAAATGATTCGATATTGAGATAAAAACTGCTGCATTGGATCTTTATGAGCATGCCATAATGCCCCCAATGCCTTTCAAAACGCCATATACCCTAGGCTCTTTATCATAAGTAAAACAAACATTGCTCCGATAATAATAAGCCAGCCAGTCATCAATAACGTAATCCATACACCCGATCCACATGTGTGCTGTCAAAACCCTCTCCCTCTCCAAAATAATTTGTATACCTACAGAAAGAACACAGAAACACTTTTTCTATTGGGTTTCTGTTCAAATCACTTGGGTTTCTATTCTAATCACTATAAGCCATTACAGACTTAGTGCCTATCCATTAGCTCATACATAAGATTGATTCAATAACCCCTTTCCTTTCTCTTTGCTCTCTTTCTGTATTTCTCTCCATTTCGTGACCTTTAAATGTATCATGGAGTTATGGGGATTTACATTGAGACATTAAATTTGACATTATAGTAATAATGAATGGTGCATGTTCCCCAAGGATTTGGTTGGTTTCCTTTTATGTGGAGATAAAAACTTACAGCACAGTAGAATACAGCACAGTAGGCCTATGTGTACTTATTTCTGATTGTACCAGTAGTAGTTTCATTATAAAAGGCCTTACTATTTATATTAGGCCTTGTCATGCATTTATTATTCTTCAATTGACAAGCTTGGCCATTAAATAATTGGCCTCCCTGGGACACAGATATTGAGTCACCATTTTGCTATGGTCCTTCTCAATGCTCTTTCTCAATGCAAGTCACTGTTTTTATGTGGCCTACCATTTTCCAGAATTTTCTAATGTTGATATAATGTTTGTGAGATGTTTTCCTAACATTGTCTCTGTGTTTGTGTCCTCAGTGGGAGGAGGTGAGCATCATGGATGAGAAGAACATTCCCATCAGGACGTACCAGGTGTGTAACGTCATGGAACCCAACCAGAACAACTGGCTTAGAACGGACTGGATCCTCCGAGGTGGCGCCCAACGTGTCTACATCGAGATCAAGTTCACCCTGCGCGACTGTAACAGCCTCCCTGGTGTCATGGGAACCTGCAAGGAGACCTTCAACCTCTACTACTATGAGTCCAACAACGACAAGGAGCGCTACATCCGAGAGAACCAGTTTGGCAAGATTGACACGGTCGCAGCCGACGAGAGCTTCACCCAGGTGGACATCGGAGATCGCATCATGAAGCTGAACACAGAGGTCAGGGACGTCGGAGCCTTGACCCGGAAGGGTTTCTACCTGGCCTTCCAGGACGTGGGAGCCTGCATCGCCCTGGTGTCTGTCAGGGTGTTTTATAAGAAGTGTCCCATGGCTGTGAGGAACCTGGCCCAGTTCCCTGACACCATCACCGGGGCCGACACCTCCTCACTGGTGGAAGTCCGAGGATCCTGCGTGCATAATTCTGAGGAGCGTGACGTTCCCAAAATGTACTGCGGGGCGGACGGAGAGTGGCTGGTGCCCATCGGGAACTGCCTGTGTAACCCGGGATTCGAGGAGAGGAACGCTAAATGTCAGGGTAAGTTAAGGAGAGAAATCTTCCGTCTGCCTCAGATATATATATTCCTTTAGTCGCTGGCAGCAGCTGTTCTGCAAGGTTATTTATACTTGTCTCTATCTTTCTCTCTTCATTCACCTTCCATCTCTATCTCCAGAAGAAGAAGCCTGCTTCTTTATCATATCTCCCTCCTCTCTCTCTGTAGGTCTCTTTGCCTCACTCCCTCCATGTATCCCGCTCTCTTTGTCTCACTCTCTCCCTCTTGCCCCCTCTCCTCTATTCACCAACCTCTCTCTCTGTTGCTTGTTGTCTTTCTCTCCTCCACCCCTCCCTGCGTCTATCCTACATGGTATCAGGCTGGGTAATAGAAGCAGTGATGATTGTACATTCCGTAATTATCCAGGCCATTGGGATGTTTTAGTTAGGCCAGGAGAACAGGCCTTCTATTGGGATGTGTTAGTTCGACCAGGGGAACAGGCCTGCCTGTCTGCCGTGTGTCTCTGGTGGCTAAATTGCTCAGAAGAGATCAGTCTTAATAGATACCTGTAGCTGCCAGTCTGTCTCTCTCCTCGTAGCCCCAACACCAGACCCAATCCTAGCCAGATGATTCCCAGTCCCTCTCTCCCTATCTCCTCCACTTCCCACCACCAGCCCCAACCCCAGGCAGATGATTCCCAGTCTGTCTCTCTCTATCTCCTCCACTTCCCACCACCAGCCCCAACTCCAGGCAGATGATTCCCAGTCTGTCTCTCTCTATCTCCTCCACTTCCCACCACCAGCCCCAACCCCAGGCAGATGATTCCCAGTCTCTCCCAGTCCCTCTCTCTCCTCGCCACCCCAACACCAGCCCCAACTCCAGGCAGATGATTCCCAGTCTGTCTCTCTCTATCTCCTCCACTTCCCACCACCAGCCCCAACCCCAGGCAGATGATTCCCAGTCTGTCTCTCTCTATCTCCTCCACTTCCCACCACCAGCCCCAACTCCAGGCAGATGATTCCCAGTCTGTCTCTCTCTATCTCCTCCACTTCCCACCACCAGCCCCAACTCCAGGCAGATGATTCCCAGTCTGTCTCTCTCTATCTCCTCCACTTCCCACCACCAGCCCCAACCCCAGGCAGATGATTCCCAGTCTCTCCCAGTCCCTCTCTCTCCTTGCCACCCCACCACCAGCCCCAGCCCCAGGCAGATGATTCCCAGTCTCTCCCAGTCCCTCTCTCTCCTCGCCACCCCAACACCAGCCCCAACCCCAGGCAGATGATTCCCAGTCTGTCTCTCTCTATCTCCTCCACATTCCACCACCAGCCCCAATCCCAGCCAGATGATTCCCAGTCTGTCTCTCTCTATCTCCTCCACATTCCACCACCAGCCCAAATCCCAGCCAGATGATTCCCAGTCCCTCTCTCTCCTCCCCACCCCAACACCAGCCCAAATTCCAGCCAGATGATTCCCAGTCCCTCTCTCTCCTCCCAACCCCAACACCAGCCCAAATCCCAGCCAGATGATTCCCAGTCCCTCTCCCTATCTCCTCCCCACCCCAACACCAGCCCCAATCCCAGCTAGATGATTCCCAGTCCCTCTCTCTATCTCCTCCCCACCCCAACACCAGCCCCAATCCCAGCTAGATGATTCCCAGTCCCTCTCTCTCCTCCCAACCCCAACACCAGCCCCAATCCCAGCCAGATGATTCCCAGTCCCTCTCTCTCCTCCCAACCCCAACACCAGCCCCAATCCCAGCCAGATGATTCCCAGTCCCTCTCTCTCCTCCCAACCCCAACACCAGCCCAAATCCCAGCCAGATGATTCCCAGTCCCTCTCTCTCCTCCCAACCCCAACACCAGCCCCAATCCCAGCTAGATGATTCCCAGTCCCTCTCTCTATCTCCTCCCCACCCCAACACCAGCCCAAATCCCAGCCAGATGATTCCCAGTCCCTCTCCCTATCTCCTCCCCACCCCAACACCAGCCCCAACCCCAGGCAGATGATTCCCAGTCCCTCTCTCTCCTCCCCACCCCAACACCAGCCCAAATTCCAGCCAGATGATTCCCAGTCCCTCTCTCTCCTCCCAACCCCAACACCAGCCCAAATCCCAGCCAGATGATTCCCAGTCCCTCTCCCTATCTCCTCCCCACCCCAACACCAGCCCCAATCCCAGCTAGATGATTCCCAGTCCCTCTCTCTCCTCCCAACCCCAACACCAGCCCCAATCCCAGCCAGATGATTCCCAGTCCCTCTCCCTATCTCCTCCCCACCCCAACACCAGCCCCAATCCCAGCCAGATGATTCCCAGTCCCTCTCCCTATCTCCTCCCCACCCCAACACCAGCCCCAATCCCAGCTAGATGATTCCCAGTCCCTCTCTCTATCTCCTCCCAACCCCAACACCAGCCCCAATCCCAGCTAGATGATTCCCAGTCCCTCTCTCTATCTCCTCCCCACCCCAACACCAGCCCAAATCCCAGCTAGATGATTCCCAGTCCCTCTCTCTCCTCCCCAACCCAGCTCCAATCCCAACCAGATGTTTCCAATTCTCTCTCTCTCCTCCCCACCAGTAGCCCCAATCCCAGTCAGATAATTCTCTTCTCAGTAGGTCCAGTGCTCATTCACCTCATTATATGCTGGTGGATGAGAGGTGGAAAGAAACACACACACACACACACACACACACACACACACACAGCATTGAGGGTGAGGGGGAAAAAATGCTACAAGTGTTTGTTTTACTCTTCCATCTCAATGATCCCTCTTGGTTCTGTTTAATGTTTGAGTGGCTATACGTAGTGGATGTCTTATATTAACCATCAGCATATGAATAAAAACATGGCAATGCAAGAAAACAAAATTCTACTCAAAAGCCAGTGGAGAGCATATATATGTTGAATCTGTCGATACAATTACCAAGGATATATAGGCCTGCTGTGTGTTTCTCTCTTGGTGCGTGGCTACAATGGGGGACGGGCCACTCTACCTACCTTCATTTACGGGGGAGCCTTTAAGCTCTATCTCAGAGGACTAATTGCCTGACAAACAGGCCTGGTGATTTAGGGTACTAGGGCTGGCTCCTTCTGAGGGGGGACGAGGAGGGCGCACTGAGGTACAAATGGTCACAGATGGTGTGTGTGTGTGTGGGAAAGGTTGCGGGTGAGGGGGTAGCATTTCGTGGCAAGAATGTTCTTTGGAATGGAGCCCGTCTCCCCTGTTGGTGGCTGTGGCTGTGTGGATAGCTGGGGCCAGTTTCTCACTCCCCTGGGTTGTCTTCAAAGAAGGCGAAGGCAGAGATGGAGAGCAGATTGAGGGTAGTTAAATACACTTGTTCAATTCAGTTAATCTCTTTGAATGATTATGTATCATTACTGGTTTGAGTCAGAAATATTTAGTTCCCTCCCATACCAATCTCACGGGCAACTATCACATCAGAGTTAGTTCAGACACACACTCACGTTCTGCCTGGGTCTCCATGGCTACCAGAGCGTCAGTCCAGGGTTCACCTCAGTGTTTGATGGGTTAAAAGGTGGAGCTCACTGTCAGCCTTCAAGTGCACTGATGAGCTGGTTAATATTCCACAGCATGACGAGGCAGAATAGTGGGGGGCTCAACTTCAATATTATCATGTGGTCCAAGACACTAAAGAGGGGCTGAGATGGGGGGGTTGGGTCTCAAGTCCTCTGTCAGAAAGAGGGTGTGTGTGTGTGCAAAGGTTATGGGGGTACCTTGGCCTCTGGTTCCCAGCAGTGGTGAGTGAATGGGACTCCTCCATCATTGTTGGAGCAGTGAGGTTGGGGGGTGTGTGGGTTAGGGGGGGTCAGGGGATTGTGAACGCTGGCTGAGGGTCAAAGGTCACTAAGTTGTTCATCCATCTTGCTGGTATGTGTGACAAGGTCGTGGGCCAGGATTGATTAAGATGTCAGTATCCTGACAGCTGGGAGCTCGGGGGCCGCCAGGATGTACACAGAGCACAGGGGCCAAGGGGTAAAGAGGCCAGGCAGGGCCCCTCGTTTTTGGGTTTGCTTTTGGGTACCTTTCTTTTCTCTCTCATTCCCTTGTTTTTATGAGCTTGGGTAGCAGGGTAGCAGGGTAGCGCTCTCTCCCGCTAGTCGTCTGTTGAGGGTGACTCCATTGTTGGGGGGGGGGGGTCATGTGGTTGTATGTGTGAGTGTGTGTATCGATGTGGGTGTTTATGTGTGAGTTAGTCTGTGTATTGCGTTCATGTGGGTTAATGTGTGTGACTGTGTGTTTGTGTTGGAGGTTCGACAGATTATGGTTTTTCAATGCTGATACCGATACGGATTATTGGAGGACCAAAAAGCCGATACCGATTAATCGCCCAATTTTTTTCCCAATTTATTTGTAATAATCACAACTACAACAATACTGAATGAACACTTATTTTAACTTAATATAATACATCAATAAAATCAATTTAGCCTCAAGTAAATAATGAAACATGTTCAATTTGGTTTAAATAATGCAAAACAAAGTGTTGGAGAAGAAAGTAAAAGTTCAATTATGTGCTATGTAAGAAAGTTAATGTTTCAGTTCTTTGCTCAGAACATGAGAACATATGAAAGCTGGTGGTTCCTTTTAACATGAGTCTTCAATATTCCCAGGTAAGAAGTTGATAGGCTTGAAGTCATAAACAGCGCAATGCTTGACGCACAACGAAGAGCTGCTGGCAAAACACATGAAAGTGCTGTTTGAATGAATGTTTACACGCCTGCTTCTGACTACCACCACTCAGTCAGATACTTAGATACTTCCATGCTTGTATGTTCAGTCAGATTATATGCAATGCAGGACACGCTAGATAATATCTAGTAATATCATCAACCATGTGTAGTTAACTAGTGATTATGATTGATTGATTTTTATAAGATAAGTTTAATGCTCGCTAGCAACTTACCTTGGCTTATTGCATTCACGTAACAGGTAGTCAGTCTCCTTGTGGAGTGCAATGAGAGAGAGGCAGGTCGTTATTGCGTTGGACTAGTTAACTGTAAGATTGCAAGAATGGATCCCTTAAGCTGACAGTGTGAAAATCTGTTGTTCTGCCCCTGAACGAGGCAGTTAACCCACTGTTCCTAGGTCGTCATTGAAAATAAGAATGTGTTCTTAATTAATTGACTTGCCTAGTTAAATAAAGGTATACATTTTTTTTAAATCTGCAAATCAGCGGCCAAAAATACCGATTTCCAATTGTTATGAAACTTGAAATCCGCCCTAATTAATCGGCCATTCCGATTAATCGGTCGACCTCTAGTTTGTGTGTACAGGTTTGTATGTGTATTGTGTTCATGTGTGTGCGTTTCTGTGTGTATGTGTTGGAGGCAGGCGACTTGGGAAGTGTGACAGTCGTGTGGAGCAGGATGGGGGAGAAAGGGTAGTAGTGGTCGGTGCCGTTTAAGATGGAAGCTACTCACTGAAAAAAAATATATATATATGGGCATGTCCTTATTTCTATTACAGCTGTAAGGGTTTTCCTGTGGTGAAGTAGAGGAGGACCAAAACGTGGCGTGGTTATATTGATTCATGTTTAATTAAAACAGATAAACATGAACACTACAAAACAACAAATGTGGAAAAACCAAAACAGTCCTATCTGGTGCCACAAAGACAGGAACAATCACCCACAAAACCCAACACAAAACAGGCTACCTAAATATGGTTCCCAATCAGAGACAATGACTAACACCTGCCTCTGATTGAGAACCATATCAGGCCTAACATAGAAATGGACAAACCAGACACACAACATAGAATGCCCACCCAGCTCACGTCCTGACCAACACTAAAACAAGGAAAACACACACGAACGATGGTCAGAACGTGACAGTACCCCCCCCTCAAGGTGCGGACTCCGAACGCACAACCTAAACCTATAGGGGAGGGTCTGGGTGGGCATCTCTCCGCGGTGGCGGCTCTGGAGCTGGACGTGGACCCCACTTCATAATTGTCTTAGTCCCCCTCCTTAGCGTCCCTTGAGTGGTGACCCTCGTCGCTAACCTCGGCCTAGGAACCCTGGTGGTTCTGGCAGATCCTGGCTGGCTGGCGGTTCCGGCAGATCCTGGCTGACTGGCGGTTCCGGCAGATCCTGGCGGAATGGCGGATCCTGGTTGACTGGCGGATCCTGGCTGACTGGCGGATCTGGCGGATCATGGCTGACTGGCGGATCCTGGCTGACTGGCGGATCCTGGCTGACTGGCAGTTCTGGCAGATCCTGGCTGAATGGCGGATCCTGGCTGACTGGCAGTTCTGGCGGATCCTGGCTGAATGGCGGATCCTGGCTGAATGGCGGATCTGGAAGATCCTGGCTGAATGGCGGATCCTGGCTGAATGGTAGTTCTGGCGGATCCTGGCTGGATGGCGGCTCCTGGCTGACTGGCAGTTCTGGCAGATCCTGGCTGAATGGCGGATCCTGGCTGACTGGCGGATCTGGAAGATCCTGGCTGACTGGCGCATCCTGGCTGACTGGCGCATCCTGGCTGACTGGCAGTTCTGGCAGATCCTGGCTGAATGGCGGATCCTGGCTGAATGGCAGATCTGGAAGAGTCTGGTTGACTGGCAGATCTGGAAGAGTCTGGCTGACTGGCAGATCTGGAAGAGTCTGGCTGACTGGCAGATCTGGAAGAGTCTGGCTGACTGGCAGATCTGGAAGAGTCTGGCTGACTGGCAGATCTGGAAGAGTCTGGCTGACTGGCAGATCTGGAAGAGTCTGGCTGACTGGCAGATCTGGAAGAGTCTGGCTGACTGGCAGATCTGGAAGAGTCTGGCTGGCTGGCAGATCTGGAAGAGTCTGGCAGATCTGGAAGAGTCTGGCTGACTGGCAGATCTGGAAGAGTCTGGCTGACTGGCAGATCTGGAAGAGTCTGGCTGACTGGCAGATCTGGAAGAGTCTGGCTGACTGGCAGATCTGGAAGAGTCTGGCTGACTGGCAGATCTGGAAGAGTCTGGCTGACTGGCAGATCTGGAAGAGTCTGGCTGACTGGCAGATCTGGAAGAGTCTGGCTGACTGGCAGATCTGGAAGAGTCTGGCTGGCTGGCAGATCTGGAAGAGTCTGGCTGGCTGGCAGATCTGGAAGAGTCTGGCTGACTGGCAGATCTGGAAGAGTCTGGCTGACTGGCGGATCCTGGCAGACTGACAGCTCTGGCTGCTCCACACTGACCGACAGCTCTGGCTGCTCCACACTGACCAACAGCTCTGGCAGCTCCTTGCAGACTGACAGCTCCTTGCAGACTGGCAGCTCCATGTAGACTGGCAGCTCCATGCAGACTGGCAGCTCCATGCAGACTGGCAGCTCTGGCTGCTCCATGCAGACTGACAGCTCTGGCTGCTCCATGCAGACTGACAGCTCTGGCTGCTCCATGCAGACTGACAGATCTGGCTGCTCCATGCAGACTGGCAGCTCTGGCTGCTCCAAGCAGACTGGCAGTTCTGGCTGCTCCAAGCAGACTGGCAGCTCTGGCTGCTCCAAGCAGACTGGCAGCTCTGGCTGCTCCAAGCAGACTGGCAGCTCTGGCTGCTCCAAGCAGACTGACAGCTCTGGCTGCTCCATGCAGACTGGCTGCTCTGGCTGCTCCATGCAGACTGGCAGCGCTGGGCCGACTGGCGGCACTGGCGGCGCTGGGCCGACTGGCGGCGCTGGGCTGACTGGCGGCGCTGGGCTGACTGGCGGCGCTGGGCAGACTGGCGGCACTGACGGCGCTGGGCCGAATGGCGGCGCTGGGTAGACTGGCGGCGCTGGGCAGACTGGCGGCGCTGGGCAGACTGGCGGCACTGGGCAGACTGGCGGCGCTGGGCAGACTGGCGGCGCTGGCGGCGCTGGGCAGACGGGTAGCTCAGGCGGCGCTGGGCAGACTGGCAGCCCTGGCGGCGCTGGGCAGACGGGTAGCTCAGGCGGCGCTGGGCTTACGGGTAGCTCAGGCGGCGCTGGGCAGACGGGTAGCTCAGGCGGCGCTGGGCAGACGGGTAGCTCAGGCGGCGCTGGGCAGACGGGTAGCTCAGGCGGCACTGGGCAGACGGGTAGCTCAGGCAGTGCTGATCAGAGAAGCTCTGGCGCCTCTGGACTGAGGGGAGGAAACTCTGGTAGCGCCGGACAGGCGGGAGCACCTGTGTTGATGGAACGGAGAGACAGCCTGGTGCGGGGTGCCAGCACTGGTGGTACCGGGCTGGGGACACACACCTGAGGGCGAATGCCTTGCATACTACGCCAAAGTAACTCCTCTCTCTCTTCACACTCCCCCAATTCTATTAACACCTCCTCGAGTGTCTCCTCATCTCCCATCCGTTCACTCTCCTCCATTCTGTCCAATAACTCCTCGACCCTCTCAGACTCAGCCCTCAGCTTCGCCGATAGCTCCGAATACATCGATGGCTCCTTACGGTTAACAGGGGGAGTTGGCTCAGGTCTGGCTCCTGCCTCTGCCACACTCTCCCTGTGCCCGCCCCAAGAAATTTTTGGGGGTACCTCTTGGGCTTCCAGCCGCTCTGCCGTGCTAGCTCCTCATAATACCGCCTCTCTGCTTTCGCTGCCTCCAGCTCGGCTTTGGGGCGGCAATATTCCCCTGGCTCTGCCCAGGGTCCTTTCCCGTCAAGGATCTCCTCCCAAGTCCATTCCTCCAAATAGTGCAGCCTCTCCCACTGCTGCTGCTGCTGCTGTTGCTCCTGCTGCTGCTGCTTCTCCTGCTGCTGCTTCTGCTGCTGCCTCTGTTGCTTCTCCTGCTGCTGCTTCTGCTGCTGCTGTTGCTCCTGCTGCACCTGTCGCTTCTCCTGCTGCCTCCGTTTACCACGTTGCTTGGTCCTTGGTTGGTGGGTGATTCTGTAAGGGTTTTCCTGTGGTGAAGTAGAGGAGGACCAAAACGCGGCGTGGTTATATTGATTCATGTTTAATTAAAACAGATAAACATGAACACTACAAAACAACAAACGTGGAAAAACCAAAACAGTCGTATCTGGTGCCACAAACACAAAGACAGGAACAATCACCCACAAAACCCAACACAAAACAGGCTACCTAAATATGGTTCCCAATCAGAGACAATGACTAACACCTGCCTCTGATTGAGAACCATATCAGGCCTAACATAGAAATGGACAAACCAGACACACAACATAGAATGCCCACCCAGCTCACGTCCTGACCAACACTAAAACAGGGAAAACACACACGAACGATGGTCAGAACGTGACAACAGCATATTGGATGACTGTCATTTCTATTCCATTCAGCCAGTTCAATGTAACATTGATATGTTTAGGCTACTACATGATACTCTAATTTTCCCTGTACCCATCATGAGTTTCTATTGGACAAATTCAGGTATGTTTATCCCCATTTAATTCCGTTTGCTTCCGTTTAAGAAACGTTTTTCAACAGAATCGACAGAATGAATACAACCCTGATCACACGCAAACGGTTCACTTTCCAAGCCTCATATAATTGTTGTATCCTTCTGCCATCTATGCTTTCTCCTCCTCTCACCTTATCCCTTCGCTTGTGGACTTCGGTGCACAACACAACAGCTGTCTGTGACCAGGCGAAAAAACCTTTCCAAATCATACCTTCATATCATAACTGCTACACACAGCCTACATCGTTGTCACCATATTAGCTAACGTAATGTCATAGTCAACATAGCTACTAGAACTAACGCATTAGTAAATCCCTTACAATAATGCAGTACATTGTACACACTGTAAGCAGTTTAGCAGTTACACCAGCGGGCCACGGGGGCATTAAATTAGTAAATTCAAAAGCTTACCTTGACTTGGAAGAGTTCCAGTGTTGGATAGTTGTAGCGTGCTAGCTAACATAGCATCCCTCTGTTTGAGCCGGGTGTTTGAGTAGGCTAAACTAGCTAGCTGCATTTGCTACCTAAGTAAGAAGAAATTAAGAAGTTTGTTTGTGGAAGGCAGTGAGCACCATGAGCCTCCTAAGTTTTGTATTGAAGTCCATATACCCAGAGGAGGACAGAATCTAGATGCCCTCCAGCTACACACTGGTGCCTCCCTACAGAGTCCTGTTGAGGCTACTGTAGACCTTAATTGCAAAACAGTGTGCTTTAATAAAATCAAACTTCATTTGTCACATGCGCCGAATACAACAAGTGTAGACCTTACCGTGAAATTCTTACTTACAAGCCTATAACCAACAGTGCAGCTCAAGAAGAGTTTAGAAACTATTTACCAAATAAACTAAAGTAAATTTAAATGTAGTAGTCCGGTGGCCATTTGATTAATTGTTCAGCAGTCTATTGGCTTGGGTGTAGAACCTGTTAAGAAGCCTTTTGGTCTCCGGTAACGCTTGCCGTGCGGTAGCAGAAAAAAACTATCTATGACTTGGGTGACTGGAGTCTCTGACAATTTTATGGGCTTACCTCTGACACCGCCTATTATATATGTCCTGAATTGCAGGAAGCTTGGCCCCAGTGATGTATTGGGCCGTACGCACTACCCTCTGTAGCGCCTTACGGTCAGATGCCGAACAGCTGCCATACCAGGCCGTGGTGCAACCAGTCAGGATGTTCTCGATGGTGCAGCTGTAGAACGTTTTGAGGATCTGGGGACCCATGACAAATCTTTTCAGTCTCCTGAGGGGGAAAAGGTTTTGTTGTGCCCTCTTCACAACTGTCTTGGTGTGTTTGGACCGATAAATCGTTGGTGATGTGGACACCAAGGAACTTGAAACTCTCGACCCGCTCCACTACAACCCCGTTGATGTTAATGGGGGCCTGTTCGGCCCACCTTTTCCTGTAGTCAACGATCAGCTCCTTTGTCTTGCTCCTTTGTCTTGAGTGAGAGGTTGTTGTCCTGGCACCACACTGCCAATTCTCTGATCTTCTCCCTATAGGCTGTCTCATCGTTATTGGTAATCAGGCCTACCACTGCTGTGGCGTCAGCAAACTTAATTGTGTTGGAGTCGTGTTTAGCCACAGTCATGGGTGAACATGGAGTAAGGGAGGGGACTAATTACACACCAATGAGGGGCCCCAGTGTTGGGGATCAGTATGGCAGACACGTTGTTGCCTACCTTTACCACCTGGCGGCGGCCCGTCAGGAAGTCCAAAATTCAGTAGCAGAGGGAGGTGTTTAGTCCCAAGGTCCTTAGCATAGTGATGAGCTTCGTGGGCACTATGGTGTTGAACACTGAGCTGTAGTTAATGAACAGCATTCTCACATGTGTTCCTTTTGTCCATGTGGGAAAGGGCAGTGTGGAGTGTGATTGATATTGCATCATCTGTGGATCTGTTCTTGTGGTATGTGAATTGGAGTGGGTCTAAGGTATCCGGGAGGATGCTGTTGATGTGAGCCATGACCAGCCTTTCAAAGCACTTCGTGGCTACCGGCATGAGTGCTACGGGGCGGTAAACTTTTAGGCAGGTCACCTTCGCTTCCTTGGGCACAGGGACTATGGTGGTCTGCTTGAAACATGTAGGTATTACAGACTGAGTCAGGGAGAGTTTGAAAATGTCTGTGAAAACACTTGCCAGTTGGTCCGCGCATGCTTTGAGTTCATGTCCTGGTAATTCGTCTGGCCAGTGGCTTTGTGAATGTTGACCTGTTTAAAGGTCTTGCTCACATCGGCTACTGAGAGCGTGATCACACAGTCATCCAGAACAGCTGATGCTCTAGTGCATGCTTCAGTGTTTCTTGCCTCGAAGCGAGCATAAAAGGCATTTAGCTCGTCTGGTTGTCTCGCGTCACTGGGGAACTCGCGTCTAGGTTTCTCTTTGTAGTCCATAATAGCTTTCAAGCCCTGTCACATCCGACGAGCGTCAGAGCCGGTGTAGTAGGATTCAAGCTTAATTGTGTTTTGACGCTTTGCTTGTTTGATGGTTTGTCTGAGGGCATAACAGGATTTCTTATAGGCATCCGGATTAGTGTCCCGCTCCTTGAAAGCGGCAGCTCTATCCTTTAGCTCGATGCGGATGTTGCCTGTCATCCATGGCTTCTGGTTGGGATATGTACGTATGTACGTACGGTCACTTTGGGACAACATCATCGATGCACTTATTGATGAAGCCAATGACTGAGGTGGTATACTCCTCAATGCCATTAGATGAATCCCGGAACATATTCCAGTCTGTTCATTGCAAAACAGTCCTGTAGTGTAGGATCCGCGTCATCTGACCACTTCTGTATTGAGCGTGTCACTGGTACTTCCTGCTTTAGTTTTTGCTTGCAAGCAGGAATCAGGAGGATATAATTATGGTCAGATTTGCTAAATGGAGGATGGGGGAGAGCTTTGTATGCATCTCTGTGTGTGGAGTAAAGGTGGTCTAGAGGTTTTTTTCCCTCTGGTTGCACATCACCACGCTGGTAAAAATGTGGTAAAACTGATTTAAATTTGCTTCCATTAAAGTCCCCAGCTACGAGGCGCGTTGCTTCTGGGTGAGCATTTTCTTGTTTGCTTATGGCCTTATAGAGGTGGTTGTAGTGGCAGCATCAGTCTGTGGTGGTAAATAGACAACTATGAATAATATAGATGAAAAATCTCTTGGTAGATAGTGTGGTCTACAACTTATCATAAGGTACTTTACCTCAGGTGTGCAATACTTCGAGACTCCTTTAATATTAGATATCACACACCAGCTGTTATTGACAAAAAGACACACACCCCCACCCCTCGTTTTACCAAACGGTGCATTGAAAATACCTCCAGCTCTATATTGTCCGCGTCGTCGTTCAGCCACGATTCAGTGAAACATAGGATATTACAGTTCTTATGTCCCATTAGTAGGATAATCATATTCGTAGGTCATCCATTTTATTTTCGAATGATGTAGCGGGAGTTTAAAAATCAAAAATCTAATTTTATTTGTCACATACACATGATTAGCAGATGTTAAGGCGAGTGTAGCGAAATGCTAATTTGTGTAAGAGTATGCTAAGCTAGCTTAGCATTTT
>NC_088224.1:77626687-77676687 GCF_036934945.1 Oncorhynchus masou masou
TGTCTGTCTCTCTCTCTCTCGCTCTCTCGCTCGCTCCCTCTCTCTCTCTTTCTCGGTCTCTCTATGTCTCTCTTTCTCTCCCTGTCTCTCTCTGTCTCTCTCTCTGTCTCTCCCTCTCTGTCTGTCTCTCTCGCTCTCTCTCTGTCTGTCTCTCTGTCTCTCTCTGTCTGTCTCTCCCTCTCTGTCTGTCTCTCTCTCTCTCTCTCTCTCTCTCTGTCTCTCTGGCTCTCTGTTGACGTTGTTAAATATGCACTAGGGAGCATCATCTAAATTAACCACGTAATTATATTTATCCCTCTCGTCCCTCATGACTCTAAATACACATACACAAATTAGGTATTGCATTTGTAGTCTCCCTCTCTCTTCCACCCCCTGTTCTCCCTCTCTTTCTCCCTCTCTATGTATTTCTCTCTGTGCCCTCCCTCCCTCCCTCCCTCCCTCCCTCCCTCCCTCCCTCCCTCCCTCCCTCCCTCCCTCCCTCCCTCCCTCCCTCCCTCCCTCCCTCCCTCCCTCCCTCCCTCCCTCCCTCCCTCCCTCCTCCCTCCCTCCCTCCCTCCTCTGTGTTATTTGTGCTAGTTAGGCTGTCTCTGGTGACAGCAGCAGCAAGTGGGATGAATAATAAAATTATCATCACTGTCGTGACGTTGAGCACCACAGTGAACATTATTGCCTGTCTCTAATCTGATACACAAGCACACACACACAAGAGTAGAATAGAATTGAATGTGCGCATCACGTTCTCTGCCTCTCCAGAGAAGCTAATTTAGTGTTGTTAAGTGGAGAGGCGAGAAATCTATTACCACCAGGTAGGAAAAAATAAAAACATGTGACAATGAGGACGAAACGTGTCATGAGGGAGGACGTTTCTTATTTTTCCAGCAAACACTAAAATAATAGCTGTTCCTTAAAGCGTCCTCATATTTCTTGCTTTTTTAGCTTCACTTATGTCCTCTCCTCACTTCCTCCCTCGCTCCTTTTCACTCTCCCTCCACCAGATGAACTGTAATTCAGCTATCATTACTGGAGGTGCTGAAAGTCTCTTCCTGCTCAGCCCGCGGTCCTGGCCAGACACTTTCCCCTGCCGTTTCTAACACTCATCGCCATCTCTCCTTACACCCCATTCAGGCCAGGAAAAGACTGCTCGTTGAGTGTGACCCAAGCAGGCGGGCAACACTCTGACAACACAAACACAACAAACGCAATGCTTGAGCTCACCGAACGCCACCCGCATGTAACCACATTGTTAAAACTTCCTGAATTGTTCAGCAAATATTCAGCTAATGATCGCGAAGTTTCAGGGGACGTTATGAAGAATCTGGTTTCGGAGCCAGCTCTTTCTTGCTCCTCCCCTCTCTCCTCCCTCATCTTTTTGAAAGCATCCTCTCTTTGAAGGCTGCGATGGGAAGAGGGAACGATTAAAGCAGTCACTAAGCAAATTAACATGTGAAAAGCCCCAGAATCAATACCCCAGGACGCTCTCTACCCACTCCCCAGCCCTCCCGGCTCCCCTCCCCTGTCTTTCCCTCTCTCCCTCCCCATGTCTCCATGTCTCCTTCTCTTTCTCTCTCCGGCTCGTTTTTGGACACACTCTTACTCTTGCTCTCTCACCACCCGCTTTCTTTTTCTTTCTCTCTCTTTCTTATTCTCTACTGGAAAAGCCGGGTTGATGGACAGACAGAAGGCTCTGAGGAGGAGAGAGAGGGGGGGGCAGACGGACGGATGGCGAGAGAGAGCCATGGGCTCCAATCAACAGAGGACACAGGCAGATAATTTGAAAGAACAAAAGAGAGAAAGACAGTGATAGAGAGGGATTGAGGCTCTGAAAAGAAAAGGTAGCCACTTTCATTGATTTGACTGAGGGAGAAGAGTATTTTGGCAAGAAGGAGAGAGGGGGAATGAGAAGGAGAGAGGGAAAGAAGGGTGCAGTGAGAAGGAGAATGAGACAAAGAGAGGGAGTTAAGTGGGAGAGATTTAGTTCCAGTTAGGCAGTCATCCTTTTCCTCCACTTCATCATCTCCCCAAATCCCCTCATATCAAGGCGTTCTACAACTGCATGTTCGTGATCCATCTCTGTGAAATGTGTACGTGCTTCTGTGTGTACGTTTGCGATATCTATTGAGGTCAGATCACCCTCTCAACCGTGGCTTCTCTCTTAACTTTTAAATCCTGTAGCGTGAGCAGCACAGCTGAATACAACACCAACATAACCACACATAGATGCTTTGTCTGCCAACTGTCTGCCAACTCTCCCCCGGTTTCTCACAATGGAGGCTGATTGCAAACATCTTGACAAGTGTTACATCTCTCTCTCATTCCCCCCCTCTCTCATTCCCACCTCTCTCATTTCATCCCTCTCTCATTCTCTCCCTCTACCATTCCCTCCCTCTACCATTCCCTCACTCTCTCATTCCCTCCCTCGCTCATTTCATCTCTCTCTCCCTCCCTCTCTCATTCCATCTCTTTCTTATTCCATCTCTCTCTCATTCCCTCCCTCTCTCATAACATCTCTCTCTCTCCCTCCAATCTTAAACTCCCTCTATCCTGCCAGGCGGAGGAGGTGCTATTTTCTTCCCACTTCGTCTTGTTTCTGAGAGCAGAACTCCTCTGGGAATGAAAGGCCTCGCTGTGGAAATCACTTACGGGTTATGGCAAAAAGAGCGCCCAGGAAATAAGCCTTGATCTACTGATGGGCCAGAGTTTTGACTCAATGCCCATTTTAATAAGAAAAGGCCTCTTCTAATCAAATCAAATCCAATTTTATTGGTCACATACACATGGTTAGCAGATGTTAATGCGAGTGCAGTGAAATGTTTGTGCTTCTAGTTCTGACCACGCAGTAATATCTAACAAGAAATCAAACAATTTCACAACAACTACCGTATACACACAAATGTAAAGGGATGAATAAGAATATGTACATATAAATATATGGATGAGCGATGGTTGTGCGGCATAGGCAAGATGCAGTAGATGGTATAGAATACAGTATATACATATGAGATGGGTAATGTAGGGTATGTAAACATTATTTTGTTTAAGGTGACTAGTGATACATTTATTACATCCAATTTTTAATTATTAAAGAGCTAGAGATTTTACTCAGAATGTTGGCAGCAGCCACTCAATGTTAGTGATGGCTCTTTAACAGTCTGATGGCTTTGAGATAGAAGCTGTTTTTCAGTCTCTCGGTTCCAGCTTTGATGCACCTGTACTGACCTCACCTTCTGGATGGAAGCAGGGTCAACAGGCTGTGGCTCGGGTGGTTGTGGTCCTTGATGAGCTTTTTGGCCTTCCTGTGACATTGGGTGTTGTAGGTGTCCTGGAGGGCAGGTAGTTTGCCCCCAGTGATGTATTGTGTAGGCCGCACCCCCTGGAGAGCCTACAGTTGTGGGTGGAGCAGTTGCCTTACCAGGCGGTGATGCAGCACGGCAGGATGCTTTTGATTGTGCATCTGTAAAAGTTTGTGAGTGTTTTTAGTGACAAGACAAATTTCTTCAGCCTCCTGAGGTTGAAGAGGCGCTGTTGCACCTTCTTCACCACGCTTTCTGTGTGGGTGGGCCAGTTTGTCCGTGTTGTAAACTTTCCACTTTCTCCACTACTGTCCCATCGATGTCGATGGGGGGTGCTCCCTCTGCTGTTTCTTGAAGTCCATGATCATCTCCTTTTGTTTGGTTGACGTTGAGTGTGAGGTTATTTTCCTGACACCACACTCCAAGGGCTCTCACCTCCTCCCTGTAAGCCATCTCGTCGTTGTTGGTAATCAAGCTTACCACTGTAGTGTGGTCTGCAAACTTTGGTGGCGTGTATGGCCATGCAGTCATTGATGAACAGGGAGTACAGGAGAGGGCTGAGAACACACCCTTGTGCTGCCCCAGTGTTGAGGATCAGTGAGGTGGAGATGTTGTTTCCTACCCCCAACACCAGGGTGCGGCCCATCAGAAAGTCCAGGACCCAACCGTACAGGGCAGGGTTGAGACCCAAGGTTTCGAACTTAATGACAAGTGTGGAGGGTACTATAGTGTTAAATGCTGAGCTGTAGTCGATGAACAGCATTCTTACATAGGTATTCCTCTTGTCCAGATGGGTTAGGGCAGTGTGCAGTGTGATTGCAATTGCGTCGTCTGTGGACCTATTGGGCCGGTTAGCAAATTGGAGTGGGTCTAGGGTGTCAGGTAGGGTGGAGGTGATATGATCCTTGACTATTCTCTCAAACCACTTCATGATGACAGAAGTGAGTGCTACGGGGCGGTAAATTTTAGCCCAGATACCGATACAGCCAGCTGGTCTGTGCATGCTTTAAGGACGCGGCTCGGGATACCGCCTGGGCCGGCAGCCTTGCGAGGGTTAACCTGTTTAAATGTTTTACTCACGTTGGCCACTGTGAATGAGAGCCCAATGTTTCGATAGCGGCCGTGTTTGTGGCACTGTATTGTCCTCAAAGCGAGCAAAGAAGTTGCTCAATTTGTCTGGGAGCAAGACGTCGGTGTCCACAACGGAGCTGGTTTTCTTTTTGTAATCCGTGATTACTGTAGACCCTGCCACATATGCCTCGTGTCTGAGCCGTTGAATTGCGACTCTACTTTGTCTCTATACCGATGCTTAGTTTTTATGATTGCCTTGCGGAGGGAATAGCTACACTGTTTGTATTCGGTCTTGTTTCCAGACGCCTTGCAATGATTAAAAGCAGTGTTTCGCGCTTTCAGTTTCTGCCATCAATCCACGGTTTCTGGTTGGTGAAGGCTTTAATAGTCACAGTGGGTACAACATCACCGATGCACTTGCTAATAAACTTGAGTCAGCGCATACATCAATGTTGTTGTCTGAGGCTATCCGGAACATTTCCCAGTCCACGCGATCGAAGCAATCTTGAAGCATGGAATCCGATTGGTTGGACCAGCGTTGGAACAGACCTGAGCAGGGGTGTTTCCTGTTTAAGTGTCAGCAACAAAATGGAGTCGTGGTCAGATTTGCCGAAAGGAGGGTGGGGGGGGGGGTTTGTATGCATCTCGGAAGTTAGAGTAGCAGTGATCCAGAATGCTGCCAGCCTGAGTCGTGCATTCGATTTGCTGATAAAATTTAGGGAGCCCTGTTTTCAGATTAGCTTTATTAAAATCCCAAGCTACAATAAATGCAGCCTCAAGATATATGGTTTCCAGTTTACATAGTCCAACAAAGTTCTTTCAGAGCCGTCGCGATGTCTGCTTGGGGGGGATATACACGTCTGTGATTATAATCAAAGAGAATTCTCTTGGTAGATAATGTGGTCGGCATTTGATTGTAAGGAATTCTAGGGCAGGTGAACAAAAGGACTTGAGTTCCTGTATGTTGTTATGATTACACCATGAGTCGTTAATCATAAGGCACACACCCTCACTCTTCCTCTTACCAGAGAGATGTTTGGTTCTGTCGGCGCGATGCGTGAAGAAACCAGGTGGCTGTACCGACTCTGACAACATATCCCAAGTGAGCCATGTTTCTGTGAAACAGAGAATGTTACAATCTCTGATGTCTCTCTGGAAGGCAACCCTTGCTCGAATTTCGTCTACCTTGTTGTCAAGAGACTGGACATTGGCGAGTAGTTACTCAGGAGCGGTGATTGATGTGCCCGTCTACGGAGCCTGACCAGAAGATCGCTCCGTCTGCCCCTTCTGTGGCACCGTTGTTTTGGGTCGCCTACTGGGATCCGATCCATTGTCCTGGGTGATGGTCCGAACAGAGGATCCGCTTTGGGAAAGTCGTATTCCTGGTCGTAATGTTGGGAAGTTGACGTTGCTCTTATATCCAATAGTTCTTCCCTGCTGTATGTAATAAGACTTAAGATATCCTGGGGTAACAATGTAAGAAATAATACATAAATAACAAAATACTGCATAGTTTCCTAAGAACGCAAAGTGAGGAATCGTTCGCTGTCGGCACCATCTTGAGTCTAATCACAGTCTCCATGCCACGGGCATACCAGCCTTTTCCACCTCTGTAAACACAATGACATATGGACACATACACACACACACACAATTGCACGCGCACACACACACACACACACTGGCAAGACTTTCAGAGGCAGAACTCAGAGAGTGGGGATAGCGGTATGTATGTGACGTGTTTGTGTGTGTTTGTGTGTGTGAGATGTAGCCGAAGGAGCAGTGAAATTTCTCTGATGTAGAGGGCACATCGCCCCGATTATAAACTTGAATCCTGCTTGATCCACAACACTGTCAAATACTGCAGGAGAAATATCCCTTGATGCCTCTCGCCAGGGAGGAATGGGAGAGAGGAAGACAGGGAGAGAGAGAGAGCGAGAGAGCGAGAGACAGTGCGTTGGAGAGAGAGAGAGCGAGAGAGAGAGAGAGGGGGTGTAGTACTGCTGTGATAAAAGGCCTGAGATTTAAAAGGTGAAGCAGTTGGTTATGGGTAGAGAGGGCAATTGGTCTTTAAACAAGCATTTCCTGGTTAAGTCATGACCCCTGTTAGGGAGTCAATATTACTGCCATTGGTTCACCATTCTCAGATCAGCCTGCCCTAAGGAGGGAGGGATAAAGGAAGAGAAAGACTGTTGTGACAGAGAGAATAGAGACAGAGAGAATTGATGGAGAGACAGAGATAATTGATGGAGAGACAGAGATAATTGATGGAGAGACAGAGAGAATAGATGGAGAGAAAGAGATAATAGATGGAGAGACTGAGAGAATAGATTAATAGACAGAGAGAATAGATGGAGAGCGTGAGAATATGGCAGTTTAGTGAGAAAGAGCAACAAGACAGATGGAGATGGAGAGAAACTCAACATGTTCAGTTCTGGTAATGCCTATTTTGAAACTTCAAAGCCGGCCGTACATTTTAAGTCAATCTGCCTTTTGTTAATGTTTGGGGTGTCACTGTCATCGCTCTGTAGACGTGTTTGTCTGCACATCAAAGGTGTAGTGTAAACACTGCACATTAACACTGTAACCTGCCCTGACCGCATGCCATTAACTTACATATCAGGTTACCCATCCTCCTGAGCCTTCCTTTACCAGCCTCACCACCAGGTTCAACCAGCCAGGGGGCAAACCAGTGGTTAATGATGGGGGTGTTCCCATGACAACAGCAGCTGACAGTATTTTTAGTTTCCATGGTTATTGTTTCCATGTCAACACATTACTTCATTTCTGGATCTGGAATGGGCCGCTTCTCAGGGACAGGCAGGGGTAGGGAAGGTCAGTGGGAGCAGCAACAGGTCTAAGAGACATGACGAGAGGTCAGGGGTTAGCAGAGTGACAGCAGTGTTGGGCACCATGTGATTCTGGGATGGGGTGTTTGGAGAATTAGTGACCCTGCAAAGCTGTATGCATACACACAGGCCAGACAGACACGCATAGGGAATAGACTCAGTAGTCACACACAGAGCACACACAAACATAGAGCAAGCACACACACACGCAGTCTTGTACAACTAACCTTGTGGGGGACACACAATTCAGCCCCATTCAAAATCCTGTTTTCCCTAACTCCTAACTCGTACCCTAACCCTAACCTTAATCTTAAAACGTAGCCTTGACCATAAAACGAATCCTAGCTCATAATCCAAAACCTGATTCTAACTCTAACACTAATTCTAACCTTAACCCTAAACCTCCTAGAGATAGCATTTGACCTTGTGGGGACTAACAAAATGTGTGTTTACTATTCTTGTGGGGACTTCTGGTAGTTAAACACACACACACACACACGCACGCACGCACACGCACACGCACACACACGCACACACACAGAGAGTGCATACACTAACACGCAGAGCTCGTACACTAACATTCAAAAGTTTGGGGTTACTTAGAAATGTCCTTGTTTTTGAAAGAAAAGCAATATTTTGTCCATTAAATTAACATCAAATTGATCAGAAATACAGTGTAGACTTTGTTAATGTTGTAAATTACTATTGTAGCTGTAAACGGCTGATTTATAATGGAATATCTACATTGGCGTACAAGTCCTCAACTGGCAGCTTAATTAAATGGTACACGCAAAACACCTGTCTCAACATCAACAGTGAAGAGGCGACTCTGGGATGCTGGCCTTCTAGGCAGAGTTACCTAGTCCAGTGTCTATGTTATTTTTCCCATCTTAATCTTTTCTTTTTATTGGCCAGTCTGAGATATGGCTTTCTTTGCAGTATCCCAGAGTCACCTCTTCGCTGTTGAGACTGGTGTTTTTATTTATTTAACCTTTATTTAACCAGAAAGGGCTCATTGAGATTTGAAATCTATTTTTTAAGAGTGTCCTGGCCAAGGTAGGCAGCACCAAGTCATTACACAATTACAGACAGACAACATGAAAAACTACAAGTAATCTATTGAAAAAACATATAATTCACAAGAGTATAACAAAATCATAAAACAGCAAATTAAAAACATTGACCAGACAGGGTGTCAGTCTCAAAATCCTTCAACGGTGATTTAAAAACACCAATCGGGACAAGTTCTTCCAGTTTAAAGTATTTTGTAAGGCATTCCAAGCCGATGGAGCAGAGTACATTAAAGCCCTTTTAACAAATTCAGTTCGGACATAAAGTCCTGCGAATGAAGACAGTACCGAACACATTTCTGAACAATAAAAATGCCCAAATAAAAAGCTAATTAACTCAAAATAGCTTTGTAAATAAAAGTATACCAGAGACTGAGCCTACGAGTGACTAGATAAGGGCAGCCAACCCTGCTATATAGAGTGCAGTGGTGCGTAAGGGTTTTGCAGTTTAAAATAAGTCTCAATGCACCATGGTAAAGGGTGTCAATTGATCTCAAACACTGAGCAGAAGCATTCATATATAAAATATCCCCATAGTCTAGTAAAGGCATACATGTAGCTGATACTGGCCTCCTTCTGGCTTCAAAGGAAAAACAGGCCTTATTCCTAAAATAAAATCCCAACTTCAGCATCCATTTTTTTGTCAGTTGTTGAATATGCAATTTAAAAGAGAAGCCGTCATCAATTAAAATTCCTAGATATTTCTATGAGGTTAACGTCTCAATCTCATTGCCCTGGCAGGTAGTAATAGGTGAAAGGTTGAGAGATAAATTTCTTGCTTTAGAAAATACCATTAGTTTAATTTTGTCAGTATTGAAGATAAGCTTCAATTGAACCAAGGTATGTTGAACAGTATAAAAAGAAGTTTGCAAGTTCTGGAAAGCTTTTGTGAGAGACGAGGCACTGTAATAAATAAAAGTATCATTGCATATAAGTGAAGTTGAGCATTTTGCACATTTTTGTCTAAATTATATATATAAATAGTGAATAAGAGGGGACCAAGTGCAGAGCCCTGGGGTACACCGTTGCAGACAGACAATTTAACAGACATGAGCGCACTGACTTCTATCAGACAGATAGTTAGCAAACCATGCAACTGCATGCCCCGAAAGACCTACACATGACAATCTCTGCCTCAGTATAGCATGATCATCTGTATCAAAAACCTTAGAGAGATCAATAAAAAGTGAGACACAGTGCTGTTTTTTGTCAAGGGCTTCTGTGATATCATTTAAAACCTTCATGGCTGCTGTAATTGTTCTATGCTTCCTCCTGAAGCCTGATTGGTACATTGATAAAATAAAGTTAGTATATAAAAACTATTTTAGCGGTTCACTCACAAGGTTTCAAGTATTTTCACCAGGGGTGACCGCTTTGAGATTGGCCTATAATTATTTAAAAGAGTTGGACCCCCCCTTTCAAAAGTGTTAGGACAAATGCTGATTTCCAGATCTTTGGAATTTCATGACATTCCAGTGTTAGATTAAACAGATATGTAAGTGGTTCAGCTATGAAATCAGCTGCCAGATTTAACTTCTTGCGACTCCAAACCCGTATCCAAGAGCGTAATCATAGCCTCAAGCTCATTACCATAATGCAACGTTTCCTATTCATGAAAATCGCAAATGAAATGACATAAATATATTGAAACACAAGCTTAGCCTTTTGTTTAACAACACTGTCATCTCAGATTTTCAAAATATGCTTTTCAAACAAAGCTACACAAGCATTTGTGTAAGAGTATTGATAGCCTAGCATAGCATTAAGCCTAGCATTCAGCAGGCAACATTTTCACAAAAACAAGAAAAGCATTCAAATAAAATAATTTACCTTTGAAGAACTTCGGATGTTTTCAATGACGAGACTCTCAGTTAGATAGCAAATGTTCATTTTTTTCCAAAAAGATTATTTGTGTAAGAGAAATAGCTCCGTTTTGTTCATCACGTTTGGCAAAAAAAACAAAACGAAAATGCAGTCAACACAACGCCAAACTTCTTTCCAAATGAGCTCCATAATATCGACAGAAACATGGCAAACGTTGTTTAGAATCAATCCTCAAGGTGTTTTTCACAATTCTATTCGATGAAAAATCATTCTGGCAGTCGGTTTCTCATCAGAGGCAAACAGAAAAATACTGCAGCTGGAGATTACGCAATAATTGCGACGGAGGACACCAAGCGACCACCTGGTATATGTAGTCTCTTACGGTCAATCTTCCAATGATATGCCTACAAATACGTCACAATGCTGCAGACACCTTGGGGAAAACGTGGAAAACGTAAGCTGACTCCTAGCTCCTCCACAGCCGTATAAGGAGTCATTGCCATGAGGCGGTTTCAAAAAATACGGCACTTCCTGATTGGATTTTTATCTGGGTTTTTCCTGTGACATCAGTTCTGTGTCACTCACAGACAATATCTTTGCAGTTTTGGAAACGTCAGAGTGTTTTCTTTCCAAAGCTGTCATTTATATGCATAGTCGAGCATCTTTTCGTAACAAAATATCTTGTTTAAAACCGGAACGTTTTTCATCCAAAAATGTAAATAGCGCCCCCTAGTTATAAAAGGTTAAAAAGCAGGGATCAAGAAGATCAGGACCTGCAGGCTTTCTCTGATCGAAGGATTTCAGGGCTTTATGTACCTCCTGAACTGAGAATGGCAAAAAGCAAAAAGTTTGACCAGCTCTCGCTGGTCCATCCACACAGGGTTGTACAGAGACAGAGGACACTGAATCAAACATCCTACCAGATGATTCAAAGTGCTCATTGACACAATTCAGCATTTCAGTTTTGTCATATACAGCAACAAAGTCCTTCAATACACATGACGGTAATTCATTAACATTACTGTTATCAGACATAGACTTAATAGCCTTCCAAAACGTTCTAGGGTCAATCAGGTTATTAGTGGTAACAGACATAAAATATACAGACTTGGCCTTCCGAAGAAGAAAATAACACTTGTTTCGTAACTGCCTAAAATGAAGCCAATCAGCACCAGAACATGATTTCAGAACATGAGCCCAGGCTAGATTAAGGGCTAGATTACGTTTGTGAATAATACAAGACAGCTCAGAAGAAAACCATTGATTATCCCGCCCTTTAACCCTGAACTTGCGGAATGGGGCATGTTTGTTTACTATTTGGAGAAAAAAAACATAGTGAAAGAATTTCGAGGCAGTTTCCACATCAGCAATAAACTCAATCTTGCCCCCGTCAAATAAAACAAATCATGAAAGAAAGCCTGCTCATTTAAACTCTTCAAATGTCTCTTACGAATAAGTGTGGGTTTGCCTTAGGTACCTAAGCATTTCTAACAGCAACAACAGCACAATGGTCACTTAAATCATTACAAAAAACACCAACCACAGAATATTTATGTGGAACATTTGTCAATATCAAATCAATCAGGGTAGATTTCTCTGGACATTTGAGATTTGGGCGAGTGGGTGAGTTAATCAACTGGGTAAGATTCATAGAATTACAATACATTTTTTAATCATCAGACACCGGCTTTAACCAACATCAGTTGAGATCACCAATCAAGATAATTTCACTGTAAAGAGGTTTAGACATAAGGTTCATCAGAGACGAAAATGCATCACAGAGAGCAGAGGGGAGGGGTCTATAACAGCCAATCACAGATACAGAGAACAGAGGGGGGTCTATAACAGCCAATCACAGTTATAGAGAGACCCTTTGAAACCTCAAGATTCAAAGCAAGAAATTCCAACTGTTTACATATAGTTTTAGACTTTGCAACACTTACAAGGAATTTAGTCTTTACATATATAGCCACTCCCCCACCTCCCTTAACTCGTTCAGTGCGATACACATTGTATCCATTTATACAAATATCCTTATCAACAACAGACTTGCTGAGCCAGGTTTCAGAAAACGCGATTTCATCAGCATCAGTTGATTTAGCCCAAATTCTAACCCCATCAATGTTTTGACAACAGGCTACGTACATTTAAATGAAAAATATCAAAACCTGATCTTGATTTAAAATCGGAGGGGGTTTGGAGACATTGCATATCAAGGCCAGAGTTAGGTTGCACATTACCTGATATCAACAATAGAAGAATAACTAGGCACCTCTGTTTAATAACCTTGCACGGCTTCTCTATTTTAAGAGACCGACTGCAAGTGAATTCTACATGTGAGGTTTCAGACAATACAAAACAGTCATTTAAAACCATAGGGACTTTGGTAGTGACACAAAAGTTTGTACTGGTCACATCATGCCACAAATGCATCTGCACTTGGACGAGTGGGCGGAGTTAAGAAGAGCGAGTTCCCGCAGACAAAATGTCTAATGGATGGGAGAGCACATTGTCAGATGTACTCACCCAGCGACAATGTTCATTTTCTCCAGAGTTCAGTAAAGTCAGTGCACAAAGCAATACCACGAAAATTGTCATTTTCTCTGAGTGATGTAAGAAATAGAGGCCAAGGAAAGGTAAGGGGAGAGGTGGACAGTGTGTATGTATGAGTCTGTATGTGAGTGTGTGTGTGTGTGACTAGATCATGTACATAGGTGATTTATAATGTGCTTGAAGAAACACTGACCTTTGCTTACCTTATTTATAGAAACAGTTTCCATGTCGCTTCCCTTTCCGTGTCCTCCTATTCTTATAGCCTTGTGTGTGTGTGTGTGTGTGTGTGTGTGTGTGTGTTTGCGTGTGTTTTTTCCCTCCTTTTACATCCTCCCCTTCCTGTCCCATTCTTGTTAATTATACAGTACAGGATAGTAACCAAACCAGCCAATTTTTGATCTGGGTGTGGCATGAATGTCCCTTAGCACGGCAATATTAGCATACCCCCCCCACCTTGTTACTTCTCCCCCCTCCACACTGTTACTTCTCCCCCCTCCACACTGTTACTTCTCCCCCTCCACACTGTTACTTCTCCCCCCTCCACACTGTTACTTCTCCCCCCCCCTCCACACTGTTACTTCTCCCCCTCCACACTGTTACTTCTCCCCCCTCCACACGGTTACTTCTCCCCTCTCCACAATGTTACTTCTCCCCTCTCCACAATGTTACTTCTCCCCCCTCCACAATGTTACTTCTCCCCCCTCCACGCTGTTACTTCTCCCCCTCCACATTGTTACTTCTCCCCCCTCCATATTGTTACTTCTCCCCCTCCACATTGTTACTTCTCCCCCTCCACAATGTTACTTCTCCCCCTTCCATATTGTTACTTCTCCCCCTCCACATTGTTACTTCTCCCCTCCACACTGTTACTTCTACCCCCTCCACACTGTTCCTCCTCCCCCCACACTGTTACTTCTCCCCACACTGTTACTTCTCCCCCCTCCACACTGTTCCTCCTCCCCCCCACACTGTTACTTCTCCCCCTCCACACTGTTACTTCTCCCCACACTGTTCCTCCTCCCCCCCACACTGTTACTTCTCCCCCTCCACACTGTTACTTCTCCCCCTCCACACTGTTACTTCTCCCCCTCCACACTGTTACTTCTCCCCCTCCACACTGTTACTTCTCCCCCTCCACACTGTTACTTCTCCCCCTCCACACTGTTACTTCTCCCCCTCCACACTGTTACTTCTCCCCCCACACTTTTATTTCCCCCCCACACTGTTAATTCTCCCCCTCCACACTTTTACTTCTCCCCACACTGTTATTCCCCCCCCACACTGTTATTCCCCCTCCACACTGTTACTTCTCCCCCCTCCACACTGTTACTTCTCCCCCCTCCACACTGTTACTTCTCCCCCTCCACACTTTTACTTCTCCTCACACTGTTACTTCTCCCCACACTGTTATTCCCCCCACACTGTTACTTCTCCCCACACTGTTACTTCTCCCCCTCCACACTGTTACTTCTTCCCCCACACGGTTATTCCCCCCACACTGTTACTTCTCCCCACCACACTGTTATTCCCCCCACTCCACACTGTTACTTCTCCCCCTCCACACTGTTACTTCTCCCCCCACACTTTTATTTCCCCCTCCACACTGTTAATTCTCCCCCTCCACACTTTTACTTCTCCCCACACTGTTATTCCCCCCCCACACTGTTATTCCCCCCTCCACACTGTTACTTCTCCCCCTCCACACTGTTACTTCTCCCCCTCCACACTGTTACTTCTCCCCCTCCACACTTTTACTTCTTCCCCCACACTGTTATTCCCCCCACACTGTTACTTCTCCCCACCACACTGTTAATTCTCCCCCTCCACACTTTTACTTCTCCCCTCACACTGTTACTTCTCCCCACACTGTTATTCCCCCCACACTGTTACTTCTCCCCACACTGTTACTTCTCCCCCTCCACACTGTTACTTCTCCCCCCACACTGTTACTTCTCCCCCTCCACACTGTTACTTCTCCCCCCACACTGTTATTCCCCCCACACTGTTACTTCTCCCCACACTGTTACTTCTCCCCCCACACTGTTACTTCTCCCCCCACACTGTTACTTCTCCCCACACTGTTACTTCTCCCCCTCCACACTGTTACTCCTCCCCCCACACTGTTATTCCCCCCACACTGTTATTCCCCCCTCCACACTGTTACTTCTCCCCCTCCACGCTGTTACTTCTCCCCCTCCACACTATTACTTCTCCTCCCCCACACTGTTACTTCTCCCCCTCCACACTGTTACTTTTCCCCCTCCACACTGTTACTTCTCCCCCTCCACACGGTTACTTCTCCCCCTCCACACTGTTACTTCTCCCCCCCCACACTGTTAATTCTCCCCCTCCACACTTTTACTTCTCCCCACACTGTTACTTCTCCCCACACTGTTATTCCCCTCCACACTGTTACTTCTCCCCCTCCACACTGTTACTTCTCCCCCTCCACACTGTTACTTCTCCCCCTCCACACTATTACTTCTCCTCCCCCACACTGTTACTTCTCCCCCTCCACACTGTTACTTTTCCCCCTCCACACTGTTACTTCTCCCCCTCCACACGGTTACTTCTCCCCCTCCACACTGTTACTTCTCCCCCCCACACTGTTAATTCTCCCCCTCCACACTTTTACTTCTCCCCACACTGTTACTTCTCCCCACACTGTTATTCCCCTCCACACTGTTACTTCTCCCCCCTCCACACTGTTACTTCTCCCCCTCCACACTGTTACTTCTCCCCCTCCATACTTTTACTTCTCCTCACACTGTTACTTCTCCCCACACTGTTATTCCCCCCACACTGTTACTTCTCCCCCCACACTGTTACTTCTCCCCCCACACTGTTATTCCCCCCACACTGTTACTTCTCCCCCCACACTGTTATTCCCCCACACTGTTACTTCTCCCCACACTGTTACTTCTCCCCCCCCACACTGTTACTTCTCCCCCCACACTGTTACTTCTCCCCACACTGTTACTCCTCCCCCCACACTGTTATTCCCCCCACACTGTTATTCCCCCTCCACACTGTTACTTCTCCCCCTCCACACTGTTACTTCTCCCACCTCCACACGGTTCCTTCTCCCCCTCCACACGGTTCCTTCTCCCCCTCCACACGGTTCCTTCTCCCCCTCCACACTGCTACTTCTCCCCCTCCACACTGCTACTTCTCCCCCTCCACACTGTTACTTCTCCCCCTCCACACTGTTACTTCTCCCCCCCCACACTGTTCCCCCCCTCCACACTGTTACTTCTCCCCCCACACTGTTACTTCTCCCCCACACTGTTACTTCTCCCCACACTGTTACTTCTCCCCCACACTGTTATTCCCCCTCCACACTGTTACTTCTCCCCCTCCACACTGTTACTTCTCCCCCCACACTGTTATTCCCCCCATACTGTTACTTCTCCCCACACTGTTACTTCTCCCCCCCACACTGTTACTTCTCCCCCCCCACACTGTTATTCCCCCCACACTGTTACTTCTCCCCTCACACTGTTATTCCCCCCATTCCACACTGTTACTTCTCCCCCACACTGTTATTCCCCCCACACTGTTCTCCCCACACTGTTACTTCTCCCCCTCCACACTGTTACTTCTCCCCCCACACTGTTATTCCCCCCACACTGTTATTCCCCCCACACTGTTATTCCCCCCTCCACACTGTTACTTCTCCCCCTCCACACTGTTACTTCCCCCCCTCCACACTGTTACTTCTCCCCCTCCACACTGTTACTTCTCCCCCCCCCACACTGTTACTTCTCCCCCTCCACACTGTTACTTCCCCCCTCCACACTGTTACTTCTCCCCCTCCACACTGTTACTTCTCCACCCCCCATACTGTTCCTTCTCCCCCTCCACACTGTTACTTTTCCCCCTCCACACTGTTAACCCCCCACCTTGTTATTTCTCCCCCTCCATACTGTTATTCCCCCCCCACACACTGTTAATACTCGCCCCTCCACACTGTTTTTTCTAACTATAATTGAATAAAAATGCAACTCTTTCATTGTAAACAATGTCAGGAAAGCATGCCAGATACTCCCCTCTTACCACCTCACCACCACCCCAGCCTTGTTGAGCCTTTCTCCCTTGAGGACTGTGGGGAATGTAGCATAGACAACAGCCTGACTCAGTTTGTTTACCATCTACTGATTCCTGATGCATCACTGTCCCCTGCTAGAATGAACCCTCAAAGCCTGCTGTGTGTTTTTGTGCATGGAAGATTTTAAAACAGCATGGATGTGCAGTATACATGTGTATGAGAGACTATAGTGTGCTTGAGTGTACATGCAGTTGTGTATATACAATATGCAAGAGTGTGTGTAGGCATTGTTATTCATTACCCACCTGTCGTGTGAATCCTTGTTCTCAAAAGGTCCATAGTGTTCTGGCGCTGTGCCCGGTTTAGGTGGTGCCACCCTCAGAACCTGGCATGGGCACACGAGTGGAATCTGAGCACCCCTCCACCCAATAGGGCCAAGTTAAGCAGTGTTTCCCACATACAAAGGTGGATCTGTTTAAACCCTCTGCTACTCTTTCTCTCTCACCCTCTTTCTGTCTCTTTCTCTCTCACCCTCTTTCTGTCTCTTTCTCTCTCACCCTCTTTCTGTCTCTTCTCTCTCACCCTCTTTCTGACTCTTTCTCTCTCACCCTCTTTCTGTCTCTTTCTCTCTCACCCTCTTTCTGTCTCTTTCCCACCTCCATGTTTCTCTCCCTCTGTCTTTCTTTGTCTCTCTCTGTCTCTGTCTTGCCCAATATCTCTTTCTTTCTCTCTGTCTCACTTTGTCTCGATCTTTCTCTCTCTCTCTCTCTCTCTCCCTCTCTCTCTCTCTCTCTCTCTCTCTCTTTCTCTCCCTCTCTCCCTCTCTCCCTCTCTCTCTCTCTCTCTCTCTCTCTCTCTCTCTCTCTCTCTCTCTCTCTCCTCTCTCTCTCTCTCTCTCTCTCTCTCTCTCTCTCTCTCTCTCTCTCTCTCTCTCTCTCTCCCTCTCCCTCTCCCTCTCCCTCTCCCTCTCCCTCTCCCTCTCCCTCTCCCTCTCTCTCTCTCTCTCTCTCTCTCTCTCTCTCTCTCTCTCTCTCTCTCTCTCTCTTTCCCAGAAGTCCCCTTCCCTTCCACACCCTGTGTCCATTCTTGAGGGGTGGACTTGTCCACTGAGTGTTCTGGGTGTAATATAGTGTATTTCTCTGATATTGCCATTGTGCTAACAGGCTCCTGCACTCTGTGGTCCAACAAAGAGAGAACAGGGTGGAGTGGTTGTGGTGGAGAGGGGGGAAGTGGCTCCTACGTGACATAAAGAACGCAGAGACCTGGGCCTGCAGGAAGTCTGAGAACAATATTTCAATATTACAGAGTATGCAATCTAAATAATAACATTAGTAGGCATCATGTTTCTTGCAACGCGTTGGCAACATGGATGAAAACAGTAATTAGCTTTTAAAAGGATCTGTCTTATGTACTTAAATAGTTACATTTGGAGTATGGTAGTGGTCTAAAATATTACATGTTGCTTGTTTAAGCATTTTTTTAAATTTTAATGCAAGCAATTTCTCTTTAAAGTCAACTATACTTAATTTTTATCTCAGGTTCCCCTTTTGGTGTGTTGGCCTCAGGTTTCGACATGTGTTCATAGTGGTGTCAGGCAGAGACATTTTAATTAGAGCAGCTTCTTGGTTGGCTCCTGGGTGATGGATAGCTTCTGTTGGAAATCATCTCCCTCAGACAGACCCAGACAGATAGACAGGCAATCGTGCAGCACTGGTCTGGCATCAGCTTTATATTTTAGCTACGTTAGCTCTCATAACAATGGTTAGCGTGGCTAACCTTTATTGTTGTTAGGATTTTTGTGTATGACTGGACCTTAACTCATTTGAATATCAACCTTGATATTTGCATAGTTAGCCCTGATAGCTCCTTTTTCCACCATACAGCTCAGGATTAAGACACGTGGCGAGTGTCTATCATCAATCATTGTGGTTGGTTTCGGTGGCTGTGTGTCTCTCATCCATCACAATGATAGGTTTCGGTGGCCGTGTGGCTGTGTGTCACCATCAGGGCCGGGGGTAATTAATAACCCCACGGACTGAATTAATGACTTAACCTGTTCCACTCTTCTGCTGTTTTAATAACAGACGCTAATGGTTAGCGCTTAGTGAGCCCCAGCTAAATGACAGAGGCTCAGGGTTTGGGATTTCTACGTGTTTTTTATCGGTTTCACTTTCTCTCCCACTGTGTGTGTGTGTGTGTGTGTGTGTGTGTGTGTGTGTGTGTGTGTTTGGGAAGGGGGGAGTGTGTCCATTACTTTGAAACCTGTTTTATTCAGGCTGTCTGCTAACTGGGGTATAAACCCCTACTCTCCTGGACTAGTAATGCTTTGTTGTTTCTTATGGCTGCCACCTGGGCATCCTATCGACTCTGTTTCCTTGGAGCAGAGAGCGCAAGAGGGAGAGAGACACACATCGAGAGGGAGAGAGACACACATCAAGAGAGAGAGAGAGAGAGAGAGAGAGAGAGAGAGAGAGAGAGAGAGAGAGAGAGAGAGAGAGAGAGAGAGAGAGAGAGAGAGAGAGAGAGAGAGAGAGAGAGAGAGAGAGAGAGAGAGAGAGAGAGAGAGAGAGAGAGAGAGAGAGAGAGAGAGAGAGAGAGAGAGAGAGAGAGAGAGAGAGAGAGAGAGAGAGAGAGAGAGAGAGAGAGAGAGAGAGAGAGAGAGAGAGAGAGAGAGAGAGAGAGAGAGAGAGAGAGAGAGAGAGAGACACACACAGAGAGAGACTGAGGAGAACAAAGGGAGAGGGATGCTGTTAAAAGAAAGAAAGAAAGTTTGAAAATAACATGCTGGCTCTTTAAGGTAGAGGGAGGAAGGAGAGTCTCTCTTTGCCCTCAGGTTTGAAAACTGATCGCTTCGTTGTGAAATAAAAGGCTTTGTGAGGATGCCTCAGTCCCCTTCAGAAACACTCACTGTCTGTTATGACTGAGACAAGAGCCACTGAATTTCAACACCAAAAGCAAACAAAGCGTTTTGATGAAAAGGGGAAACGATGTAGTTTGAACTTTATTATTTTTTTGGTTTAAAGGAATCAATTGTTCTGTCTGGGCAAAGCCCAGTTCATGTGTGTGTTGTGTGCTGCATTCTTGGGTTTTGGCTGGCTATTCAAGGGGTTCTTTCATTCTTTCTGTCATGCTTTATGTATCAAGTGTATAGGAAGCTTTGTTGTGTCGCCTGGTGAGTGGGAATCTGCCATAGTTTGCGTGCGGGTCACTTGGTGAAGTTTTAGTAGCTGGATGTGTGGGGTTGGTGTGTTTTAGTAGCTGGATGTGTGGGGTTGGTGTGTTTTAGTAGCTGGATGTGTGGGGTTGGTGTGTTTTAGTAGCTTTGTGGGGTTGGTGTGTTTTAGTAGTAGCTGGATGTGTGGGGTTGGTGTGTTTTAGTAGCTGGATGTGTGGGGTTGGTGTGTTTTAGTAGCTGGATGTGTGGGGTTGGTGTGTTTTAGTAGCTGGATGTGTGGGGTTGGTGTGTTTTAGTAGCTGGATGTGTGGGGTTGGTGTGTTTTAGTAGCTGGATGTGTGGGGTTGGTGTGTTTTAGTAGCTGGATGTGTGGGGTTGGTGTGTTTTAGTAGCTGGATGTGTGGGGTTGGTGTGTTTTAGTCGACTTCTGTGGAGGATGTTGTGGGCTATTCGAAGATTAATGTGTAGGTAGTTGTCATTGTGTGGTGAACATTGAGTTTTTAGTCGGTGGGTGTGTAGGTAGTTAGTTGTCATTGTATCTCCACCTTTTGTGTGGTTTTTGCAGATGGTCGCGTTGGCCGTTTTGTTTTGAACAGAAGTTTTCCCCTTTCTCATCGTCTCACACAGTGAGCCCAATTCACCAACAGAAACCCCACCACCCTGACAAAACGACTCATTAACTCCTACAAACCCCCTCTCCTTATCCCACACCCCCAAATATGCTTCAGCTTACAGACAACACAGAGAGAGGAAAGGAGGAAGGGTGACAAAGAAAACACTAAAGCAATAGAGGAGGGTTGAATGAGTGAAAGAAGCGAGAGGGATGAAGGGAGGAATGTCCCAGTCTATAAGGGATTCCATTTTGAGCCATTCCAGAATAGAACAGTAAGTCACCAGTCCCTTTGTCTGCCTTTGATCTCCCAGCACCAGGATCTGGCACCTGACAAACTCTACTGCTCTGAAAGGAGGCATGGGGAGAAAGAGAAGGAGTTGGAGGAGAGAAAGAGGGTGAGAGAGAGAGAGAGAGAGAGGGAGAGAGAGAGAGAGGGAGAGAGAGAGAGGGAGAGAGAGAGAGAGAGAGAGAGAGAGAGAGAGAGAGAGAGAGAGAGAGAGAGAGAGAGAGAGAGAGAGAGAGAGGGGAGAGAGAGAGAGAGAGAGAGAGAGAGAGGGGGGGTGAGAGAAAGAGGGATGGGTGAGAGAGAGAGAGAGGAATAGGGACATGAGGAAAATAAAAAGGAAATGGAGAGATAGAAAGACGATTACAGAGTGAAGGATTTGTGAATGCTAAAGGGGAATCAGATGATATAATGAGGGCTCCTTAGCTAGACTCAATACAAATATGAATTTCCCTGGAGAGATAGAAAGACGATCACAGAGTGAAGGATTTGTGTGTGTAAAGGGGAATCAGATGATATGTGAGGGCTGTTAGCTAGACTCAATGTGTGTATGTGTGTGTGTGTGTGTGTGTGTGTGTTGGTCAAGGCCGGTCTGTGCGGTGATAAATCCATGAAGTCTTAAGGGAGATTCCTTAGTAAAGCCCCAGTCTTCCAGACCACCCAGCATTGTGGTCTGTCACACACACACACACACACACACACACACACACACACACACACACACACACACACACACACACACACACACACACACACACACACACACACACCCCTAATGGGAAGCGAATTCCCTGGCTTAACGTGGATTTCACCCTCTCTTCCAAGTACCTTTTCCTTTTCTACAGGGCAAGGCACCATTATAAATACTTCTCTATGTTGACATCCCCTTTCAAACTATTACCAAGATGCACAATTCAGGCGACAAATGAAGATGCCAACCCATCTCTATGGCGAAGGGGGATTTTGAGGGTTTGCAAATAATTCTGCTGAAGAATAAGGCTGGGGCTATTTGGTAGTGGAGGTCACCTCAGGGCAGATTGATTATCACAGGGTAATAAACTCATCAGCTGTACACAGTGTGAGCTGGATCTCTCCTCACACCACTCTCAACCTCTCTTTCTCATTACACAGAGGCCATGGCTCAAAGACCCAGAAGCATGGACCTCAATTAACTCTCCCCCCAGCGTTCAGTGAAGGGTGATCAGTCTAAACCAGCTGGATCTCCCCCCGCCTCCCCTGGTCAGCTTCCTGGTCATAGCACATTGACAAAACCCCCTCGTAAACCTGACGTTTCTCTTAAAACCCTCAAAACGGTCACAACCCCTCAACACAGTACCCGTTCCTGTCGTGCCTCTGTGACACATTTGGGTGTTAAAGATTGTCAAAGATCCTTAACAGATAGAGAGATAACACAAAGCACCTTCCGTTTTAATCCTCTACTCTGTCTTCTACTGTGAGAAGAAGACTAAAGGCTCTCCTGTCCTCTAACCCCTGCCGGCGTGAATCAAAGAGGACCGTAGCGCTGAGCGCTGACTGGTGAAGCGGCAAGGATTGGGGCTGATTGACTAGGAGGGGTTGAGGAGATAAAGACTCAGCAGGTAGCAGCAAGCCGGGCTGAGCTGGGCCGGGCCAGGCTGGGCTGGAGGCTACCAGAGGCTACGCTAATCCTGTGGCGAGCTAACGCTAACGGGGGAGGGAGAGAGAGACACACAGGGAAAGGAGCCCAGTTTCATTATTGTGCCTCAGGGTAAAGAATTTCCCTCACTTTTTGGTGTTTGTGAACATCCTTGTGTGTGTGTTTTCTTTGGATGGCAGTGGAATGTGTATTTTCTTTAGGGTGGAATTCCTCTTGTGCGTCTGTGGTGTGGTGTGGTGTGGTGTGCGTGGAAAGGCATGAGTTTAGGTTAGTGGGGTAGATGCATGAGCAACTTTGTTTAGATGACTATTCAAAGTGTACGTGTCTTGCACGTCCTATTCAATTATGAATTTATGAATGTGGATTTACAATGATGAATACATTTTTGGGACTTTGTGTGACTGATGGATAAACCCAGCCTTGTATAAAACACTCAGATCATTACATACTTTTATTCTACCGGGAAATGATCCCTCCCTCCCTGCCCCCCCCCCCGTTTTTGTAATGTTTAGGTAGCACTCACACACCTCCCCCTCTCCTAAACCACCAGCCCTCCGGCCCCAGGGCTCAATGCCATTCGCTGGTCCTGCCAAGTATCCGGCCGCCTCAGTGATTGACAGGCTATTTGGCCCAATCGGTGTCCTGTCTGAACCACACCTCTCACAGCATCCCTCTTTTGTCCCAGTCTTCTGATCCAGTGCTCTTGGGTGAAATACAACCCTCTAGACTTCTCAGCTATTATGGAAACGGTACAGTAGAGAGGAACTCCTTGAAAGCCGTGCCCTCAAATCAAGCTGTCAATCAAGAGGATAGGGTAGTGCCATCGCCCGAGTCGGAAAAGTGTCACCTAGGTTACAATTTGAGGCATGTGTAGTGTAGTGTAGTGTAGTGTAGTGTAGTGTAGTGTAGTGTAGTGTAGTGTAGTGTAGGCATGTGTTGAGAAACTGGCTCTGAGGAGACACTGGGCCAAATGGGGTGACATTTGTTTGTTAATTATGTTGGAATGCCCATGGCTTTGGTTACAATGTACCTCACAGCCCAGCCAATAAAGCATAGTTTGATTCTAGAGAGGGAGGAGGGGTGGTTATGTGATATTTGTGTAACTCTTGTGTGGTAACTTCTCTCTTCTCTATTAGTCTGATGATAGCCAGCCATAGGGCATTGGTGAAATGTCTGGCTTTCAGAGGAGGAAAATGATGAGAGAGAGTGAGAGGTGTTAAGTAGATATGATCGACTGAAAGCAACATTCCACAGTGTGTGGGGTGTGTACTATCTGTGAGTGTGTGTTTCTCTATGTACAATGCCAACTGACCTTGTCTCTCTCACTATCTATGTTCTTACAGCTTGTAAGATTGGCTACTACCGTGCCCTGGCCACAGACGGGGCCTGCTCCAAGTGTCCTCTCCACAGCTACTCTGTCAGAGAGGGATCTACATCCTGTGCCTGCGACAAGAGCTACTTCCGCTCTGAGACTGACCCTGCATCCATGCCCTGCACTAGTAAGTGTACACACACACACACACACACACACACACACACACACACACACACACACACACACACACACAAAGCTCACATGCATAGTACACACACACACACACACACACACACACACACACACACACACACACACACACACACACACACACACACACACACACACACACACACACACACACACACACACACACAAAGCTCACATGCATAGTACACACATGGTGTTTAATAGTTGCATTCTGATTCCAGGTGGTACTTAGTGATCACTCAATGTGTTAGAGAACTAATGAGGAAACAAAACACTGCATCTAAGTTTCACTCTTCCACGAGAGAGAGAGAGAGAGAGAGAGAGAAGTAGTCCTACATTGATAACAAACACATTTTTCATTTTGATTGTCATCCTCCATGACAATTTCTCCCTCCTCTCTTTCTCTATATTTCTCCCCTATAATCTCTGTTGTGAATCACATCCCACACACAGTCATACTATACAATCAGCTTGGGTACATACATAACCAAACAATGTTTGCAGTGTGAAACAAAAAGAAACACAGCTACGAATCTGTTGAAATATGCTGCTTTTCTCCATGGTAGGAAGTGTATTAATCTGCTACTGGCAGGGTCTGATTTAATAGGGTCTTATCTAAGGTATGGGGGAACCTGAGCCTTCGTTTTAAAAACACAAAGATGGGGCCTTGTACGTGACTCTGTGACCTGTCTGTGAGTTGGGTGACCTTTGACATTTGACTCCTATCTGTCACTTTGTCTGTCTGACTGACCATGTTTTCTTTTTCTGTGGTGCTCTGGGTTTCTACCATGTTAGACCCTTATAATCAAAGCTGTCACTCAATCACCCCCCATCTCTCTCCCCTGTCTTCCTTTCTCTTTCTCTCGCTCTTTCTTTGTCTCTCTCTCTCTTGTTCTCTCGCTCTCTATCTTTCTCTCTCTCTGTCTTGCACAAAACATACTCAGCGTCACAAACACAGACTGAAAAAAGTCTTCAACTACTTTCCCAGTTCGCCCTGCTGGGGGTCAGACAGGGAAAACGCTGGCATCCCTGGTAATTGGTGTGTGTGTGTATGCGTGCCTGTGTGTGCGTCCTACGATGACAGTTGATGATTATAACTGGATGATGGGTAATCTCACAGATGTGAGCAGCGCGGATAGGCATTCTATCACTCCTTTTCTCCCTCCTTCGCTCCCTTTCTCCTTGAGCCCTTTTCATTTTGTTAATCAGTTAGTAACTTGGTTAATTACTGTTTTTACATTGATTTACAATGTAAAGACAGTAATCCATACACACACACACACACACACACACACACACACACACACACACACACACACACACACACACACACACACACACACACACACACACACACACACACACACACAGGCCTGTATATGTCAGAGATTAGAGCATAGCAGAGTAGGGACACATGGGGATGGTCTCAGTGTGATTTCCCCAATTTTCTTGGGGAGAGATGGTGGAAAGGGAGAGGGGGTGGGAGAGAGGGGGAGAGAGGTGGTGGAAAGGGACAAAGGGGGAGAGAGTGGGGAGAGATGGTGGAAAGGGAGAGAGGGGGAGAGATGATGGAATGGGAGAGAGGATGAGAAAGAGGGGTGAGAGAGGAAGTGGAAAGGGAGAGAGGGTGAGAAAGAGGGGTGAGAGAGGTAGTGGAAAGGGAGAGAGGGGGAGAGAGGTGGTGGAAAGGGAGAGAGGGTTGAGAAAGAGGGGGAGAGAGGTGGTGGAAAGGGAGAGAAGGGTGAGAGAGGTTGTGGAAAGGGAGAGAAGGGTGAGAGAGGTTGTGGAAAGGGAGAGAGGTTGGGAGAGAGGGGTGAGAGAGAGGGGGAGAGTGGTGGTGGAAAGGGAGAGGGGGGAGAGAGAGGGGGAGAGAGAGGGTGAGAAAGAGGGGGGAGAGAGGTTGTGGAAAGGGAGAGAGGGTGAGAAAGAGGGGGAGAGAGGTGGTGGAAAGGGAGAGAGGGTGAGAAAGAGGGGGGAGAGAGGTTGTGGAAAGGGAGAGAGGGTGAGAAAGAGGGGGAGAGAGGTTGTGGAAAGGGAGAGAGGGTGAGAAAGAGGGGGAGAGAGTGGTGGAAAGGGAGAGAGGATGAGAAAGAGGGGGAGAGAGGTTGTGGAAAGGGAGAGAGGGTGAGAAAGAGGGGGAGAGAGGTTGTGGAAAGGGAGAGAGGGTGAGAAAGAGGGGGGAGAGAGGTTGTGGAAAGGGAGAGAGGGTGAGAAAGAGGGGGAGAGAGGTTGTGGAAAGGGAGAGAGGGTGAGAAAGAGGGGGAGAGAGGTTGTGGAAAGGGAGAGAGGGTGAGAAAGAGGGGGAGAGAGGTTGTGGAAAGGGAGAGAGGGTGAGAAAGAGGGGGGAGAGAGGTTGTGGAAAGGGAGAGAGGGTGAGAAAGAGGGGGGAGAGAGGTTGTGGAAAGGGAGAGAGGGTGAGAAAGAGGGGGGAGAGAGGTGGTGGAAAGGGAGAGAGGGTGAGAAAGAGGGGGGAGAGAGGGAACAATACTCAGGGTTGAGTGAATTCCTCTCGGATGGTAATAGCAGGATCCATGCTCTGGCCAATTTACCCTGTGCTCCCTCACGGCCCAACTCAGCACTCAGCCAACAATTACTGAGACAGAAAAAGAGAGGGAGAGAGGGAAGATGGGTGGGGTGAGGGAGGGAGTTGGGATGGAGTGGATAATGGGGGAGTGGGATACGGAGGCTAGGGGGAGTACGGAATTGAGAGATAGGAAAAGCGGGAAAGATGGATGGAAAAGGGAGAACGAAAGAATGTTGGTGAACAAGGATCCCTCCTTCTGTTTGTCCAAATGCTCAGTTAACTTGGTGGAAACAGTTTCAGGTAACGATGTGGTAATATTTTGGTAGCGTTTTTGTAATGTTTAGGTAGCACTCACACACCTCCCCCTCTCCTAAACTACCAGCCCACTGCAGGGCTCAATGCCATTTGCTGGTCCTGCCAAGTATCCGGCCGCCTCAGTGATTGACAGGCTATTTGGCCCAATCGGTGTCCTGTCTGAACCACACCTCTCACAGCATCCCTCTTTTGTCCCAGTCTTCTGATCCAGTGCTCTTGGGTGAAATACAACCCTCTAGACTTCTCAGCTATTATGGAAACGGTACAGTAGAGAGGAACTCCTTGAAAGCCGTGCCCTCAAATCAAGTGTCACCTAGGTTACAATATGAGGCATTTGTAGTGTAGTGTAGTGTAGTGTAGTGTAGTGTAGTGTAGTGTAGTGTAGTGTAGTGTAGTGTAGTGTAGTGTAGGCATGGGTTGAGAACCTGGCTCAGAGGAGACACTGGGCCAAATGGGGTGACATTTGTTTGTTAATTATGTTGGAATGCCCATAGCTTTGGTTACAATGTACCTCACAGCCCAGCCAATAAAGCATAGTTTGATTCTAGAGAGGGAGGAGGGGTGGTTATGTGATATTTGTGTAACACTTGTGTGGTAACTTCTCTCTTCTCTATTAGTCTGATGATAGCCAGCCATAGGGCATTGGTGAAATGTCTGGCTTTCAGAGGAGGAAAATGATGACATATGGGTAGAGCTGAATGAATAGTAGATGGAAAGCCCAGTCAGCTTGTTGAATCGCCCAACAAGTGAAAGAGAGAGAGAGAGAGAGAGAGAGAACATTATATAATAACCCATAATATAGTTATACAGCACAGCATGACTTACCATGGCAACAAATGGTTCCATGCTCAGACATGGACCCTAAACTCCATTGTACTGGGGGATAAATCCAGCTCACATACATATGACCTTAGTCCTCTTCCGTTTATGACAGAATGGCACTAAGAAAATCTATCTGTTTAATAGCTCAGTGTTCTAGCAGGAAACCACAGAGGAGATAGAAACAGGAAGACTGCTACATTGAACCTTACATGACAAAAGATCATTACAGTGATGGTTCTGCAGCCTCCACCACCTTAATTTAGAAACTATCATCTATAACTGACTGGAAGGAGGGATGAGGGAGGGAGGGAGGAGAGGGGATGAGGGAGGGAGGGAAGCTTCATCATAAAGTTTAATGAGAACTGGTAATGAATTGTCAGACGAAGGTAGGGATGATACTAATATTAACCCTGTACACACACTCTCTCTCTCTCTCTCTCTCTCTCTCTCTCTCTCTCTCTCTCTCTCTCTCTCTCTCCCATCTCCTCCCCAGTATAACCCCTGTCCTCCGAATTAATCAGTGGCTCTTTGCTTCCTGGATGAACAGACGGTGTTTGTCTCCCCCCCCCCCTCTCACACTATCATCCTCTTCTCTACTATTTGTAAATGCATAGACTATCCCCAGATTGACCACACAAACACACTATAACGTACATAATGTCACGTCTAGTCAAGGTGGGTGGAATCAGGCGCAGATAGCGATATAAAGTTTATTCTCCGGTGAACAAAATAAACAACGGTCAACCCAAATACACACAGGGTGAAAATGATCCAACACAGGATAAAGACTAACCGGAGAATAGGAAACACAAAACACCGACAGACAAAATGAATGACAACATAAACAATCCCGCACAAAACAAGGGCGGGACAACCTACATTAAATACAGACACTAATTTACTAAACAACACACAGGTGAAACCAATAGACAAAAACAACAGATACACAAAAAAGGGATCAGTAGTGGCTAATAGGACGGTGACGACGACCGCCGAGCACCGCCCGAACGGGCAGGAGTGCCAACTTCGGCAGAAGTCGTGACACATACACTTACATGCACACACTCCTCCAGCCCCCCCCCCCCCTCTCAGTTTCTCTGTGTAATCATTTATTGCCACGTCGCTCCTCCAAAAATAACACTGATAATTAATTTCCATTGTGAAGTGATTCATAAGTAGATGGACTGGCATCCTTATTTCAGCCTGTTTAACATGTTTGAAAGCAACATCTGAATTAGGAGTCTACAGGGTGAAACATTACAAAACACAGACCCTAGATCAAGGCCACTTCTTTATTACTGGGTTGAAAACAAACTGTCAAATCCCTAAGAGAGTCCCATAAACAGATCTGGGACCAGCTGGGTTAGGCTCACTGCCATGATAACTAATTACACATCCACCACATGAATGTAGACTTCCTAACTTCCCAGCCCTTTTGAAAAGAAAAGGAGACCTCAGGAATAGTTGGGTTAGCAGGGACTGCAAACTATAATTAGGAATTAATCACTTAGCTATAGCCACCACAGACAAACACTACTATTGATTTCCCCAAAACAAAGTGTTTCAATTTCAACAATTTAGTGTTGTGTTTAATTGCAACACCAAAGTCTACTCAGTCACTTCAAACCAAGTCTCTCTTCTCACAGCTGCTTTGTCTGACAGTTACCCATACGTTTGGCTAAGTGAGAGTCCTTCAGACCACCTCTCTGTACCTTCCTCTTCCTCTTCTCTCTCCCAGGACCCCCGACGGCCCCGCTCCACCTCATCTCCAACGTCAATGAGACATCGGTCAACTTGGAGTGGAGCGCTCCTCTCTCCTCTGGCGGACGCCAAGACCTCAGCTACAACGTGGTGTGTAAACGCTGTGGGCCCGAGGGGACACGGTGTCAGCCCTGTGGGAACGGGGTCCACTTCAGCCCCCAGCAGCTGAGCCTCAGGGCCACCAAGGTGTCTATCAACGACCTGCAGGCTCACACTAACTACACCTTTGAGATTTGGGCTGTTAACGGGGTCTCCCAGCAGAGCCCTGGACCTGAGCAGGCCGTGTCGGTGACGGTCACTACCAACCAGGCTGGTGAGTTGGGGTTGGGGTTGGGGGGAGATGTGTGTGGGTGGGGAGAGATTTGCTGGAGACTGTTGTTGGGTTGTTTTGGTAAAGGTTGAGATGTGCTTTGAATGTTTGAATTTTATTTTATTTTAAGGGGAATGGGGAAACAGATTTATATTCCAATGAATTGTATTGATTTGGTTAGGCTTAATTAAGTTGCGGTATGTTGGGTAGGGCAGTGTGTTGTTCCAGTGGAATGAGATCAGGAATACCGCGGCTGGCTCTCTACAACCACAGTAGAGCTCGCTGCCTGCTGGTGCGCTGAAAGGCCCCTGTTGTTTTGTCGTTCGGCCATTTTTTTCTCCAGTTGTTGTGCAAATGTATTTTACGGCTGTGACCTTTCCTTCCCTCCTGATAGATGACTATTACCTCTGGTTTTACTGCGGCGCTCTTGGGTGGCGGACTAAGTGCCTTGTAGTGTTGCTGTTTTGATCCCTGGGAAAAGAGAAGATCTCTGGAGGATTCTGACTGGCTATTTAAGGACAGGATGGCTTGATTTATCATGTCTGGGAGAAAGGAGAGATGAATGGATCTAGAGCTGCCTTGAAACCAGTTGTCCTGCGATAGTAAGATATATAAATGATGCCGTTGGCTCGTCACTGAAGCATGTTTCACAACTGTTTTCCCTCCTCTAATACTTACATTAAGTTGGCCCTCCTGCAGCTGGAGGCATTATGAGTGTGTGTGTGCTTGTGTGCATGTGTGGTCATGCTTGTGTGCGTGTGAGGCAAAAATGTCTGCCTGTGCAGTTTATTTTGTGTGTTGTGTAGAATGTGTGTGTGTGTGTGTTAGAGAATGCCTGTGCATGTGTATGTGTGTTTCTGAGAACGTGTGTGTGTGTCTTGAGAACGTGTGTGTGTGTCTTGAGAACGTGTGTGTGTGTCTTGAGAACATGTGTGTGTGTCTTGAGAACGTGTGTGTGTCTTGAGAACGTGTGTGTGTGTCTTGTGAACGTGTGTGTGTGTCTTGTGAACGTGTATGTGCGGGTTGAAGAGAATAGCACCAGAGTTGATTGGATTTCTTCCCTAATACTCAGTAGGGGGTTTCAGAGCTCTGATTTCACCCCTGTAATCCAGACAGTCATCTGTGGCTGTCCCTCTCTCTATATCACCCCCATCCAGACACAGTGGATTACACATTTATTACGATAGATTTATTATGATATGCTCTGTAAAAAAGCCTCTTGGGCCAGCGGCCTTGATCAAGATTCAGGTTTCTGTGCAGAGGGGAAGTTGGGGGATTCCTAATTTCACCATGAACAACCCCCTGGTAAATCAGATAGGGTGTAACCCCTTCAGCCCTCTGGATGAAGGAATGGGTGTGTGTGGGTTTGACGGTTGATATTCAGGGGTTTGGAAGGATGTCCAGCTTTGTGCCGACCTGTAAATCGATGTTTAGAAAGTTTGAGATTCATTCTTTACTCTAGATCTTGTGTGTGTGTGTGTGTTTCCATCACTATGTGTCTGTGTTTCCATCACTATGTGTTTGTCATTGTGTGTGTGTGTTTCCATTACTATGTGTTTGTCATTGTGTGTGTGTTTCCATCACTATGTGTCTGTGTTTCCATCACTATGTGTTTGTCATTGTGTGTGTGTGTTTCCATCACTATGTGTTTGTCATTGTGTGTGTTTCCATCACTATGTGTCTGTGTTTCCATCACTATGTGTTTGTCATTGTGTGTGTGTGTGTGTGTGTTTCCATCACTATGTGTCTGTGTTTCCATCACTATGTGTTTGTCATTGTGTGTGTGTGTTTCCATCACTATGTGTTTGTCATTGTGTGTGTGTGTGTGTGTGTTTCCATCACTATGTGTCTGTGTTTCCATCACTATGTGTTTGTCACTGTGTGTGTGTGTTTCCATCACTATGTGTTTGTCATTGTGTGTGTGTGTGTGTGTGTGTGTTTCCATCACTATGTGTCTGTGTTTCCATCACTATGTGTTTGTCATTGTGTGTGTGTGTTTCCATCACTATATGTTTGTCATTGTGTGTGTGTGTTTCCATCACTATATGTTTGTCATTGTGTGTGTGTGTTTCCATCACTATATGTTTGTCATTGTGTGTGTGTGTTTCCATCACTATGCTGAATCGGAAATGCAGGTGAACATGGGGACGTGGGTGGAAGGAGACTTTATTGGGGATCTCGTATGGGGGAAACAATTTCTCGACACCCTGAAAAACAGCTCCCACTTTGCCAGTTTTTTCCTCTGCTGCAGCTAATCAAGTGACTCCAATCTGGCAACCAGACTCCAATATGGCAACCAGACTCCAATATGGCAACCAGACTTCAATATGGCAACCAGACTTCAATATGGCAACCAGACTCCAATATGGCAACCAGACTCCAATATGGCAACCAGACTCCAATATGGCAACCAGACTCCAATATGGCAACCAGACTCCAATATGGCAACCACATGTGTTCCCCGGCCTTTGTTTCTTTAATGTCAATCCATAATTCACCCACATATTCTCCAAACCACACGATGTGACCACAGCTGGTCCAATTACCTGAATATCTCAGAACGAACATGTTCACAAAGTCAAACTCATTCACTCAACTCATCTCTCTCTCTCTCTCTCTCTCTCTCTCTCTCTCTCTCTCTCTCTCTCTCTCTCTCTCTCTAAAACAAACTAACTCACTCAAGAGCGTAACTTACTCACAGGGTCCAACTCTTTCTCACTGTGACACACAGACTCAGAAAGTAGCTCAAAAAGTAGCTAGCTCAACAAACTTACCCACAAAGACATTTTCATTCACCCAGGGAGCAAACGTTCAACTAATCTCAGTTTGTCTGTGTTACTCATTCCCAGCTCTGCTAATGTGTCTCTGCTAGCTAATATATGCATGGGCTGCTGTGTGCCGTTGACTTTCTCCACTGTCTGTGAGCGATAATGTGAGTATGTGTATGTTTTTATGTGTGTTTCCATCTGTCTGTTGGTATAATGAGTTTGTGTGTGTGTGTGTGCACGTGCACGTGCATGTATGCTTGGGTGTGTGTGAGTGTTGCGGCGGGCGAGCTGTAAAAGAGTTTTTGGAGCACATTATTGGGAAATGAGATCTGAATATTCATTGCTTTTCCACTTAGTATTCCGCCAGCGTTTTAGCCCACGCTTTCAGGAGGTGGTAAGACATTACAGATCTGCCCCACATTCAGGTCTGTCTACAGAGGTGCCGGTCAGGCAGCTCGTTTACACTGTTATTCTCCAATCTAGCCCTGTTGTTACATCTCTAATCTCCTGCATCGCCTGTGTTAGCTTGATCCTGGCCGTGTGTTTGGAGTGTGATAGTGACACAATGTGTGTGTATGTAGGCCTACATGTGTCCTATGTGTTTTTGGGGTGTGTGTGTGTGTGTGTGTGTGTGTGTGTTCTTGCGTGCATGCATGTGTGTGTTTTATCTTCTCTAAGTCTTAAACTTTTCTCTGATTGATAGTACAGTGTGTGTCCTTCCATTGTAACCTTCACCTCCTCCATACCAAGCCTTAGAAGGAACCACTCACAGAATCACTCATCTTTAACTTCACATTAGCCTTGGAAAACGCAACAAGAGGACCAGAACCCGATTAAATCTCCATATCTGTCATCTTAGGAGAAAGGATGGATGTGTGGATTACCTAAGGGGAATGGGCCGGCTGACCCTTTGGGTTTCTTTCTGGTCGGGAGCGTCCCTGGTCACCCCCGGGGGGCCCTTCAAAGTGGGTCTGGCTGCCAGGCGCCCTCCAGTAAATATTGATTTGAGGGTTACAAATGGCTGCCGTTCTAATTGTTTAATAGAGACGCAACACTTTAGCCCGACCGGCAGAATGACACAACACAGGGAAATCTATTTACCTCCGCTCGCTCTGAGAGCTGTATGTATCCCCCCCCCCCCCACCCGGTTCCAGACCCATCTCCCTCTTCAAATCCCACTGCCCCCACCACCCCCACCCCCACCACTGAAACCTAACCCATCGTTGGTGCTTGGATTCCAGGCCTGGTTGAACTCAATACCTCCCTAAAAGCCTGGTTGTGTTAGCATTAGAGTGAACACTAGCCTCCCGGCACAGTAACCCCTGGACTGGTCTGGGGGAATACAATATATATAATGTCACAGAGAATCCTTTCATAATCGACGCTAGGGGTCACCTCAATAATCACAACAGTGTAATTGTTTAAAAGGCAGCACCAGGTAGGCTGGATAGGAAGTTTACAGTAGCCAAAGTCAGGGGTCAGAGATTTACTTAGCTTCTATAGTAGTACTACTCTAGCTAACTTTAAATGGCAGGCAGTAAACTACCACAATATCAGCAACATTTTTTTGCCTGCATTTGTGTTTTAGCCTTGGTGGAGACTTCAGGACCGTGTGTGTGACTGGGTCGGTGTGATACTGGGTCTATGTGTGTCTGGGTCTGTGTGTGACTGGGTCTGTGTGTGACTGGGTCTGTGTGTGACTGGGTCTATGTGTGTCTGGGTCTGTGTGTGACTGGGTCTGTGTGTGACTGGGTCTGTGTGTGACTGTGTGTGACTGGGTCTGTGTGTGACTGGGTCTGTGTGTGACTGGGTCTGTGTTTGACCGGGTCTGTGTGTGACTGGGTCTGTGTGTGACTGGGTCTGTGTGTGACTGGGTCTGTGTGTGACTGGGTCTGTGTGTGTAATGTGTATAAATGGGGGAAGAGTTCATGGCTGTTGAGGAGATGAGAGGAAGGGTCTGGAAGGGTGTTTCTCCTGAAGGGCTCTACAGTACCAACATTTGACTTGCATATGCGCCTATATATTTTGCTGTGCGACCTGGAATTTTTATTGAGGAGCACCAGTGCGCCTAGAAAAATGAAGGATTATATCTTTAATATCTCAAATATTTTTTCTTATGCTCCTAAATTTCTTTGTGTGCACCTACATTTGTCTGTGTGACCCTCTGTCTATAATTGTATTTCTCTTTCCTTGGGCATGAGTGTGTGCTGGTCTTTTTGTAGGCTCCACCTCTGCATTTGTCAGTGCTATTCGATCAGTAAGTGGATGTTTTTTCCCCAGACAACTATATCCATATGGATGATGTAACTTTCTAGTGTCGTCTGTGTCTGACTCTGACAAAATGTGTGTGTTGTCAGGCTCTGAGATAGAGGCTTGACTTTTGGAGCGAGTTGGGAGGGAGGGAGTGTGAGCTGTTATCTGTGTTTTAACCTGCAGACGTTGAAGGGGGAACACAGACAGAGCAGCTGGTTGAAATACTGTCTCATTATGGGCTGCTGCAGAATGGCCTTTAGACATTGACCTCTTTAATAAAATTATTGATTGGCTAGAAGACAGAGCAGCAACAGCAAGGGAGCAGGGGAGATGTCATAGCAACGCAGTGGTTTCCCACGGTGACCAGAGAATCTTTGGAATTTGCGGGACAGGAAGTGAGATAGTCCTTAGCTTAGCTTGGAGCGTCTGCTGTGTGGAGGGAATTGGATCTAAAACTAGCTGTAGGCATTGAGAAGGTTTGTTTTGATGTATTCCAACCATTTGGCTTAGCAATAGAGCTTCACCATTGGACTCCGCAGCTGTAGCGCTGTAGCCGTAGCTATTAGCCGTACACACCTAAGCCCTTTGACTGGGAGCCAAGCTAAACGGCAGGTGGAGTTGATTGCATGGTATGGTGACTTTCTCAGAAAGAGCAATAGGAAAGAAACAGACTTAGTGGCTCAGAGGGTCAAAACAACAAGGCAGGAAAGGTCAATGCTCCCGAGTGGCAAGTGGCTCCCGAGTGGCGCAGCAGTCTAAGGCACTGCATCTCAGTGCAAGAGGCGTCACTACAGTCCCTGGTTTAAATCCAGGCTGTATCACATCCAGCCGTGAGTGGGAGTCCCATAGGGCAGCTCACAATTGGCCCAGCGTCATTGGGGTTTGGAGTAGTTCTTCATTGTAAATAAGAATTTGTTCTTAATTAACTGACTTGCCTAGTTAAATAAAGGTTAAATAAAAAAATAAAAGGCTAAAATCTCTCTCTTTTTGTAATTTCTTTCTGTCCCTAGCACCGTCTCCCGTCAATTCGATCCAAGCCAAGGACATCACCAGACACACCATCTCCCTGGCCTGGCAGCAGCCTGAGAAAGCCAACGGGGTCATCCTGGAGTACGAGGTCAAATACTACGAGAAGGTGAGGTGGGAAATGTAGTTCTCTGGGAAATGCAATTCTCTGGGAAATGCAGTTCCCTGGGAAATGCAGTTTTTTCCCGCTCAGGCTTTAAAATAACATTGAACCTGACAGGTTGAGAAATCTTTTTTTTCTGAGCAGTGAAAACCTGACACTGTAGCCTCTGACGAAGCTGAAGTAAGAACCTTTGACATGCCAGGAAAACCACCTCAACTCTTTGCATTATCTGTCTCTCCTTCAGGACCAGAATGAGAGGAGTTATCGCATTATCAAGACGTCGTCCAGGAACACCGACATCAAGGGCCTGACCCCTCTGACCTCCTATGTGTTCCATGTGCGCGCTCGCACCGCTGCCGGCTATGGAGAGTTCAGCGCTCCTTTCGAGTTCATGACCAACTCTGGTAAGTGGAGCGCTACCTTGACAGCATCGCACAAATCCATGTGATGATGTCATTGTGACACAGAGCAAGTGTCAACATGTGTTCTGTTTTAGCACATGCTACCCACCTACATTTTTGTCACAGCTTCTAACATGTTGGAACATGAATGATATAGACATTATGTCACATACTGATATCACCTGTTTTAGTACATCTGAATAACACCTAAATAATCCCAAACATTTAACAAACATTCAAACTCATAAGTATATTATTGACTGTTATGAACAGTCCTGACCTCCAATAAGAGGCCCTGTGTCATCTGATTGCCCCTGTCATGTGGGCCGGAGGACATCTGTTCTGTCCTCTAGACACGGGTGTCTCCTTGTGATGCAGATGGAAATAGGGGCATATGGTAATGACACACTGAAGCATACAGCTCTTTGCCCGGTGAAATGGCACTGCATTGTGTCTCAATGGGCCTCTGAGAAACACAATACTTTATGGGGACTCATAAAATGGAGGATAGGGAGAAGGACTAATACTCTGGGCCACACATGGAGGGAGAGAGGAAGGAAGAGGAGGTCAACGACGATGGCAAATAGAACATCTACTGTAGGTTTTACATCTCGGGACCTGATTAGACTGAATGATATTGACTTTGCTCTGTGTCTGTCCACCCACTCTTTCCCCCTATCTACCTCTCCCTTTTCTCTCTCTTTCTTTGTCTACCTCTCCTTTTCTCTCTTTCTTTCTCTACCTCTCCTTCTTCTCTCTCTTTCTCTACCTCTCCATTTTCTCTCTCTTTCTTTCTCTACCTCTTCTTTTTCTCTCTCTTTCTTTCTCTACCTCTCATTTTTCTCTCTTTCTCTCTCTACCTCTCATTTTTTCTCTCTTTCTCTCTCTACCTCTCCTTTTCTCTCTCTTTCTCTACCTCTCCTTTTTCTCTCTCTTTCTCTCACTACCTCCCTTTCTTTTCTCTCTCTCTCTCTCTTTCTCTCTCTCTCTCTCGCTCTCTCTCTACCTCTCTCCTCACTCTCTCTATATATTTGTATTCCTCTCTCTTCTCCTCTTTCTTTTCTCTCTCCCTCCCGCTCTTCCTCTCATATTCAGTACCAGCTCCTATCATCGGAGATGGGACTAACTCCACAGTGTTGCTGGTGTCTGTGGTGGGCAGTGTTGTTCTCCTCCTCATACTCATCAGTGCCTTCGTCATCAGCAGGAGGTGAGACTCTCATCCCCCCTCTCTCTCTCTCTCTCTCTCCATCTTGCCTCCATGATGAGAATGTCTTGCTTGGCAGCTGCTTGGCAGGCTCGAAAAAGTGTCTGTCACACGACGATGATAGGTGCAGACACACACACACACACACACACACACACACACACACACACACACACACACACACACACACACACACACACACACACACACACACACAGCCCCAGTGAGTGATGTGTAGCCACACCTGAGACGTGATTGACGGTGTGACAGTTGAAGAGATGTAATCAGCGACCCTCGCTCCTCTTCTCCCACTCCATCGCCTCTTTCCTCTCTCTTCCTCTCCTCCCTCCGCCTCTATCCCTCTATCTCTCTCTGTGGCTGTAATATGGGGTGGTAGTTAGATTCTGTGATCTGTGGGGAGATGGAGAGTGAGAGAGACAGTGAGAGAGTAGGAGAGATAGAGAGGGAGAGTGAGGGAGGTGTAGAAGAAGAGAGAAAAAGTGAGAGAGAAGGAGGCAGCAGGTGGATTTGCAGTGACCCAATCAGAGGGTGTTAACCAGCGAGCAGTAGAGCAGAACAAAGCAGTGACACACAGATGGGATTACATGCAGATGGGGTCTCTCTCTTCACGCTTTAACCACGCTCTGTCTTTTACTGGCCACTGTTTGTGGGTGTGTGTGCGCTCCTGTGTGATTGGACACTTCTATATGTATGAGAGAGAGTGTGTGGGCGATGGAGAAGGGGGATGTTTGTGTGTTTGTGCGCACATGTGTGTGTGATTGGGGCTCTTCCAGCCAAGCAGGTGGCCGTCTTTGATTCATATTCATTGACGGTAACTGTCTGTCATTGTGTCTTGACCATCGTGCGGGGGAGGGGTGGGTGGGTACCGCTCAGCGTGGCTCACGGAGCTGTTTAACAGTCATTGAAAGGACAATAGAGGCACATTGTCATGATAAAAAGTCATTAGTCCAACATTGTTCTGCACATCTGGTGGCCTTAGACAACCTCAATAATAACACCATGGACTTGCTCCGTGCTGCTGAACCGAGCTAACCACGTCGGCCATGTTGTTTTTCTCCCCAGAAGGAGTAAGTACAGTAAGGCCAAGCAGGATGCTGATGAAGAGAAACACCTACACCAAGGTAGACCACTCACTGTGCTCATCCTACGCTGGTATCAACGTTCACTGATGAGCGACACTGAAAAAAGAGCCTCTGAAAGAATGACGCAGAGTAATAGAGTAGAGTAATACAGAGTAATAAAAGCAGTTATGTTTGTAATAACAGTGTGGATGAAATGTGTATTCCTAAAGTACTGCCGTATAAGATTTACCACAGTATTCTCCAGTCAAAACCTATTGACAAGATAAATACTTTCATATTATTTTAGACGTCATTAACTCTGATGAAATAAGAGTTATTCCATCAATCTAACAGAGACATTGGATGGAGAGATGTTGTAATGTAGAAGTTGAGGAATTAAAGGATAAAGGAGAAGAGAGGAAGGCAGTATAGCCCACAGCATGGGGAAAATGAAGAACAGATGGGGCTCTGGTCAGAATGCATTAACCGACCCTTTCCCTCCTCCTTTCTCTCAGGAGTGAGGATATATGTAGACCCCTTCACCTACGAGGACCCCAACCAGGCTGTCCGAGAGTTTGCCAAGGAGATCGACGCCTCCTGTATCAAGATTGAGAAAGTCATTGGCATCGGTACGGACTGGACTTACCACTGCACATACTTTTACTATGTCAACATGACCGTCTGTCAGACTGGTAATATTTGGCCCGACTCATTGGGTCAATAGACAATAAAATGACTTGGGAGGGAAAATGTAATGTTCCTGCTTTTCCTTGTCTGCCAGTGGAAAAAATCAGCCGATAATCAATAGAAAATAATCAATAGCCATTTCCCTCTCTCTTGCTCTCTTTCTGCTCGACTGAGAAGGAGGGATTGGGGATCACAGGGGGTCGATCAATGATTAAAGTACAGCCCCCTTTCCCACCACCACCTGTTCCCTTCCCTAGAAATAAGTGTGGTTTCTGTGTTATCAGGTGTTTTCTTCACCATGTTGAAAATGTATGAGTATGTATTTTCTTGTGAGTTTGATAAGACGTGTGTTTTATAATAAGTTGTGTGTATGTGTGTGTTCCAGGTGAGTTTGATAAGGTGTGTGTTTTATAATAAGTTGTGTGTATGTGTGTGTTCCAGGTGAGTTTGATAAGACGTGTGTTTTATAATAAGTTGTGTGTATGTGTGTGTTCCAGGTGAGTTTGATAAGGCGTGTGTTTTATAATAAGTTGTGTGTATGTGTGTGTTCCAGGTGAGTTTGATAAGACGTGTGATTTATAATAAGTTGTGTGTATATGTGTGTTCCAGGTGAGTTTGATAAGATGTGTGTTTTATAATAAGTTGTGTGTATGTGTGTGTTCCAGGTGAGTTTGGGGAGGTGTGCAGCGGTCGTCTGAAAATGCCAGGGAAGAGGGAGATTTGTGTGGCCATTAAAACCCTAAAGGCGGGATACACCGACAAGCAGAGGCGGGACTTCCTGTCTGAGGCCAGCATCATGGGCCAATTCGACCATCCAAACATCATTCACCTGGAAGGAGTGGTCACCAAGTGTAAGTAGGATCCTAATCAGAGGATTTTTAAAAGGCAGAATTTAAATAAATGTGAGTTAATCAAAATATTGTGGATCTTATAAAGATAAATCAATCATATACTCTATATTTTCCCTATGGTCAACATAAACTATGAGGTGACAAAACCTGAAATCAAATCAAATCAAATCAAATTTATTTATATAGCCCTTCGTACATCAGCTGATATCTCAAAGTGCTGTACAGAAACCCAGCCTAAAACCCCAAACAGCAAGCAATGCAGGTGTAGAAGCACGGTGGTTAGGAAAAACTCCAAGATGTTCTAGAAAGGCCAAAACCTAGGAAGAAACCTAGGTAGTCCTGGGGCAGGAACCAGGCTATGTGGGTGGCCAGTCCTCTTCCGGCTGTGCCGGGTAGAGATTATAACAGAACATGGCCAAGATGTTCAAATGTTCATAAATGACCAGCATGGTCGAATAATAATAAGGTAGAACAGTTGAAACTGGAGCAGCAGCACGGCCAGGTGGACTGGGGACAGCAAGGAGTCATCATGTCAGGTAGTCCTGGGGCATGGTCCTAGGGCTCAGGTCCTCCGAGAGAGAGAAGGAGAGAATTAGAGAACGCACACTTAGATTCACACAGGACACCGAATTGGACAGGAGAAGTACTCCAGATATAACAAACTGACCCCAGCCCCCCGACACATAAACTACTGCAGCATAAATACTGGAGGCTGAGACAGGAGGGGTCAGGAGACACTGTGGCCCCACCCGAGGACACCCCCGGACAGGGCCAAACAGGAAGGATATAACCCACCCACTTTGCCAAAGCACAGCCCCCACACCACTAGAGGGATATCTTCAACCACCAACTTACCATCCTGAGACAAAGCTGAGTATAGCCCGCAAAGATCTCCGCCATGGCACAACCCAAGGGGGGGTGCCAACCCAGACAGGATGACCACATCAGTGAATGAACCCACTCAGGTGACGCACCCCTTCCAGGGACGGCATGAGAGAGCCCCAGTAAGCCAGTGACTCAGCCCCTGTAATAGGGTTAGAGGCAGAGAATCCCAGTGGAAAGAGGGGAACCGGACAAGCTCAGATAAAGACCCATCCCAGCCCTGTTACCCAGAGAGCCGTGGGTAGGGGTGGTGTGGGTCTGGACATGGCGCCCATCCTGGGAATCCCCAGGTGGTTGGAGTCCAGATGGAACAGGTCTGGTCCAGGTCGGCTACAGGGTTAATGTGTCCTGCGCTGCAACTAGCTCATTAATCATTGTGTCAGCTGTAAATGTGTTTGGGGTTAGAGAGTGATACCGTATCTGCAGGACAGACCCTGTACTGCTGCCACACCAGACGCTGGCTTCTTACCCCTTCACCCCTTGTTGTTTAGAGTGTATTGGGGGATGGTGGGTGTACGTGTGGGAAACTAGTTGGGCGTTCAGTTCGTAGTGCGTTGTATAGGTGTTTAAGAGAGAGAGTTTCTACTGATGTTCCTACTGGTTTAGAATTGTATTCTTCATGTATTTTACTAAGAATGTGTGTCTGTTCACCTTTGATTAGGTACATGTGTGTGTGAGTGTTACCTCAGATTCCCAGTTATGTTGCCTGGATAGATGGAGAGACTGGTATAATGCATTGTGACAGAACAGCCAGCCCTATATGTCCTCCTCTCTAGGTGAATAGACCAATCACAGTCAGCCATTCAATCTGCACAGCCCTCAGAGAGAGAGAGAGAGAGGGAAAGGGGAGGTTGAAAGAGAAGCAGACACTGAGAGAGAGATGTAGAGAGAGATGTAGAGAGAGATGTAGAGAACGGGTAAATGAGATACCAGACTGGAAACAGAAACCGTTTGAGAGGAGAGGACTGCATCTAATTTTCCTCTCCTTCCCTCTCCCCTTACTCCCATCTTTGTAATGACAAAAAGCTGGACACCCGTTTCTCTGCAATTAGTCCTTCACACTTGAGTGTGTCGGTGGAATCTATTAAGAATCCATTATTTGAATTGCACTTTTCCCCCTCCCTATTCCAATCTAGTTAAAAGGGACTTCTATCTCGCCTCAGTACGGCAGCACTGCCTGTCCAAGAGGCCAATTAAGTCTTATTCATTATTGATGAAGTCTAAATACGCACTAAATACATAAATAGACTAACATCAGAGACTCAGAGCCTCTCATCTTAGCCATTTATTTATTTTTTCTTAGCGTCACTCTGACATAATTAAAAACCCTGGCCGTCCATCGTCAGTCGTTAACACTTTAAGGATTCCCAGTTTCCTTTAGGATGTGATACATTTAAATTCCCACATTTACATAATGTAAGCACTGCTAAATTAGAAATGGTCCTTTTATAAAAAACAATTACAATACAATCCAGTGAGAGTTAGTAGCAGGCCTCTTTGTGTTCTCCCACCGACGTCAGCTCTCTTTAATAACGTTCCCCTAATGTTACCTCAACGTTCTCCAAACATTGTCCTATATGTTATCCTCTACCCTCCCTAGTCATTTTTGGACAGGTGATAATCAGCTTATTGGCGGGGCCCTTGCCCAGAGTTCATTGCCAAAGGCGGCGGGACGTATTCAGTAAACAAGACATTAGCATGCAAATAGGCTGGGAGGACGAGGGAGGGGCTGAGAAGGGGTGAGATGGGGGTCGTAGGTCAGACGCTCCTCAGACTTAGTTAGGGAGCTGTCAATCAGCCGCGGCCCGGGGGCAGCAGAGGAGAACAAAACAGCACAAAGATGGTTGACAAAGAGGCTCCCCTTTCAAGTTGAACTCCACTTCCTCTTTGGGGCGTTGCTATAGCCCTGTAAGTCATGGAGTGCCAATCACGCACCACACAGAGCCGTGACTGACAGCCTCTTGGCAATCGAACCAGTCTACTGCAGAGTGGAAGAGGAGAACTTCACCTTCAGACCCTGAAACTACTAACTACTTGACTCAGTGGAACTAGACACTAATAACTAGGAAACACTCCAATAACTCTCAAATATGTGGGCAAATGAGTTTCTAATAACAAATAAAATGTGAGTTTACATGTTTAAGATAATAATCATAATCATAGCACAGTATCTAACAATTCCAAGAGGAGTTAGAAGTAAAAGTAAACATGTATTTGTTGTATGGCTGGTTAGGCAGTTGCCATCTTGCTAGAGCTATGGGATGAACCACACATCTATCCCCCCTCTCCACCTCCTCCTCTCTACCTCCCAGAGCCACACAAAGACACGCAAGCCATCACAGAACCACCAGGGAATCTCCCTTCTGCTGAAAGAAAGAGACAGATGCTCCCGAGAGAGAGAGAGAGAGAGAGAGAGAGAGAGAGAGAGAGAGAGAGAGAGAGAGAGAGAGAGAGAGAGAGAGAGAGAGAGAGAGAGAGAGAGAGAGAGAGAGAGAGAGAGAGAGAGAGAGAGAGAGAGAGAGGTGGCAGGGATGGATAATGACATGGAAAAAGAGAAAGTGTGAGAGGGAGAAAGAAAGAAAGGGAGAGAGAATGTGGAGAGGGACAGAATGTACAGAAAGTTGGTATAAAAGTGGGAAAGGAACCGAGAGAATGGTGAATGACATAAATACACAGATTGTCATAGATGAATAGAGGTTGTGTGTGTATGTACAGTGCCTTCAGAAAGTATTCACACCCTGAATTCAAAATGGAGGAAATATATTTTTTCTCACCAACCTACATACAATACCCCATAATGACAAAGTGAAAACATGTTTTTAGACATTTTAGCACAATTGAAAATGAAATACAGAAATATCTAATTTACGTAAGTTTTCACACCCCTGCGTCAATTATTTGTAGAAGTTGAGTCTTTCTGGGTAAATCTCCAAGAGCTTTCCACACCTGGGTTGTGCAACATTTGGCCATTCTTTTTATTTTTTATTCTTCAAACGCTGTCAAATTGGTTGTTTATCATGTGCTACACAACCATTTTCAGGTCTTGCCATAGATTTTCAAGTAGATTTAAGTAAAAACTGTAATTCGGCCACTCAGGAACGTTCGCTGTCTTCTTGGTAAGCAACTCCAGTGTAGATTTGGCCTTGTGTTCTAGGTTATTGTCCTGCTGAAAGGGTAATCCATCTCCCAGTGTCTGGTAGAAAGTAGACTGAACCAGGTTTTCCTCTAGGATTTTGCCTGTGCTTAGCTTCATTCCATTTATTTTTATCCATAAAACCTCCACAGTCCTTAACATTTTCAAGCATATCCATAACATGATGTAGCCACCATCATGCTTGAAAAAATGGAGAGTGGCAATGTGTTATGTTTGGGGAAAATACAATACAACACTTTCTATTCAGGACAAACAGTTAATTGCTTTGCCACATTTTTGTCACTAATACTTTAGTGCCTTGTTGCAAACAAGATGCATGTTTTGGAATATTTGTATTCTGTACAGGCTTCCTTATTTTCACTCTGTCAATAAGGTTAGTATTGTGGAGTAACTACAATGTTGTTGATCCATCCTCAGTTTTCTCCTGTCACTGCCATTAAACTCCAACTGTTTTAAAGTCACCATTGGCCTCATGGTGAAATCCCTGAGCTGTTTCCTTCTTCTCCGGCAACTGAGTTAGGAAGGAAGCCTGTGTCTTTGTAGTGACTGAGTGTATTGATACACCATCCAAAGTGTAATTAATAACTTCACAATTTTCAAAGGGATATTATATTGTCTGTTAGCTTCTTTTTTTTACCAATCTACCAAAAGGTGCCCTTCTTTTTGAGGCATTGGAAACCTCCCTGGTCTTTGTGGTTGAATCTATGTTTGAAATTCACTACTGGACTGAGGGACCTTACAGATAATTGTATGTGTCGGGTACAGAGATGAGATAGTCATTAAAAAATCATGTTAAACACTATTATTGCACAAAGAAAGTCCATGCAACTTATTATGTGACTTGTTAAGCACATTTACACTCCTGAACGTATTTAGGCTTTCAATGACAAAGGGGTTGAATACATATTGACTCAAGACATTTCAGGGGTAGAATACATATTGACTCAAGACATTTCAGGGGTAGAATACGTATTGACTCAAGACATTTCAGGGGTAGAATACGTATTGACTCAAGACATTTCAGGGGTAGAATACGTATTGACTCAAGACATTTCAGGGGTAGAATACGTATTGACTCAAGACATTTCAGGGGAAGAATACGTATTGACTCAACACATTTCAGGAGTAGAATACGTATTGACTCAAGACATTTCAGCTTTTCAATTTTTATTAATTTGTAAACATTTCTAAAAACATAATTCTACTTTGAAATTAACTGGTGAAAGGAGTCAAGGCTTAGATGTGTAACAAGATATTTAATACAAGAAAACACCAGTATAAACACACTACTATGGTGCTGTAAAAATACCGGAGAGCTTAGAACAAAACTGTACCAGTCAGATACAGACTAACAATAAAACCCTTTAATACAGACTAACAATAAAACCCTGCAAAACAATACCAGTATACAACTAACAATAAAACTACTATGGTGCTGTAAAACCCTGCAACAATAATACCAGGTAGATACAGACTAACAATAAAACCCTGCAACAATAATACCAGCCGTCAGATACAGACTAACAATAAAACAAAAATAATACTCGGCAGACAAAAAAACCCTGCAACAATAATACCAGCCGTCAGATACAGACTAACAATAAAACCCTGCAACAATAATACCAGCAGATACAGACTCAGATACAGACTAACAATAAAACCCTGCAACAATAATACCAGCCGTCAGATACAGACTAACAATAAAACCCTGCAACAATAATACCAGCCGTCAGATACAGACTAACAATAAAACCCTGCATAATACCAGCCGTCAGATACAGACTAACAATAAAACCCTGCAACAATAATACCAGCCGTCAGATACAGACTAACAATAAAACCCTGCAACAATAATACCAGCCGTCAGATACAGACTAACAATAAAACCCTGCAACAATAATACCAGCCGTCAGATACAGACTAACAATAAAACAAACACGCACACAAACATGGGGCAAACCAGAGGGTTAAATAATGAACATGTAATGGGGGGGAATTCAAACCAGGTGTGTAGAAAACAATGGCAAAACAAATGAAAATGAAAAGTGGATCGGTGATGGCTAGAAGTGACGTGGACCGCGGGACCCTGCCCGAACAAGGAGAGGGACCGACTTCGGCGGAAGTTGTGACAGGGATATTGTGTGTAGGCCAGTGACATTTTTTTTATAGTTATATTTAATCAATTTCAATTCAGGCTGTAACACAACAAAATGTGTAAAAAGTCTAGCGGTGTGAATACATTCTGAAGAGACCATATGTGCGCATTTCTTGCCTTTGGAGGGGGGGGGGTGTTATGTTATAGTAGAGATCCGTCTCTGTGTGGTTGAGTAAGTGGGAGCCACGAGGACACACTTAAACTGAACTAATTAAATCACTACGGGACTGAGACGAATGGTATAACACACACACACACACACACACACACACACACACACACACACACACACACACACACACACACACACACACACACACACACACACACACACACACACACACACACATACTCTCTCCTGAGAACCACTGCTCTCCTGCTGTGCTGTGGTGTGCATCATTTACCTCCATATTCATCTGCCTCTCACTCTCTCTTTTTTTTCTTCAGGTAAACCAGTGATGATTATCACAGAGTACATGGAGAATGGCTCGCTGGATGCATTTCTGAGGGTAAGTCATGCAGTGTGTGTGGTATGTGTCTGCTTACATATGTTCAGAACTCGGACTATTACGGCCGTTATCCTCTTAATGAATGTCAAACAAGCAACATGAATTTCTTTGTTTGTTTGGTTCTCTAGAAGAATGACGGGCGTTTCACAGTGATCCAGCTGGTGGGCATCTTGCGTGGCATCGCGTCGGGCATGAAGTACCTGTCTGACATGAGCTACGTCCACAGAGACCTGGCCGCACGCAACATCCTGGTCAACAGCAACCTGGTGTGTAAGGTGTCTGACTTCGGCATGTCACGAGTCCTGGAGGACGACCCCGAGCCTGCTTACACCACCAGGGTAAGAGAGTAATTTCAGTATGTCTATCTAACTGTCAGCATTTTTAGGTGTTTTTATTTTTGTATGTAGATCTATGTTTTTGGTACAGTATGAGTGATACTAACACCTTGTTACCTGACAATCACAGGGAGGGAAGATCCCCATTCGCTGGACAGCCCCAGAGGCCATCGCCTACAGAAAGTTCACCTCGGCCAGCGACGTGTGGAGCTACGGCATTGTCATGTGGGAAGTGATGTCATACGGAGAGCGGCCATATTGGGACATGAGTAACCAGGATGTAAGTCTACAATGAGAACAGATTCAGGTTTAAAACGTCAAATAATAATTATGTTATGTCATAATAACAAATAGTATCTGTGCAATTACAGCTGTACAATTTTCCTGATTCCATCCTATTATTCAATTATAATAACATCATCATTACAGTGTGATTAAGATGGCTGAGTAATCTAGCTCACAGTCTACCATCAACCCTCTAAACCTCTGCCCAAGGTGATCAAGGCCATAGATGAGGGGTACAGGCTGCCCCCACCTATGGACTGCCCCGTGGCATTGCACCAGCTGATGCTGGACTGCTGGCAGAGAGAGAGGGGCGATAGGCCCAAGTTTGGCCAGATCGTCAACATGCTGGACAAACTGATCCGGAACCCCAACAGCCTGAAGAGGACTGGAGGAGAGACCACACGGTGAGACAGAGATTTCCTGGTTTATTCACTATTATTGTAATGTGTGTAGTCAGTACTGTTTTATACACTCCCATAGAACATTAACTGAACGGTACACCTTGTAAAATGAAGTATGTGTTCTAATAGAGTTGAGAATTACAATGGTAGCTAGCTGTATGTTATTAAAACAGTTATGTAAATAGGAGCCGTTATTCCTAGGAGGACATACGTGTGTTTACAGACCTAGAGCTAGTCGGGGAGGAAAGTATTTTCCACTTTAACACAGAGAGAGAGAGGGAGGGAGGGAGGGAGAGAGAGAGAGAGAGAGAGAGAGAGAGGGAGAGAGAGAGGGGGGGAGAGAGAGAGAGAGAGAGAGAGGAGAGAGAGAGGGGGGGAGAGGGAGAGAGAGAGAGAGGAGAGAGAGAGAGAGAGAGAGAGAGAGAGAGAGAGAGAGAGAGAGAGAGAGAGAGAGAGGAGAGAGAGAGAGAGAGAGAGAGAGAGAGAGAGAGAGAGAGAGAGAGAGAGAGAGAGAGAGAGAGAGAGAGAGAGAGAGAGAGAGAGAGAGAGAGAGAGAGAGAGAGTCCTAGAGGAGTAATTAGTGGCACTGAATCCCATAAACAGCTTTTACAGTTAAAGAAGGGGAAATGTTCTGCAGAGTATACAGGGGCGGAGTGGTTGAGGTCTTGGGGTCCCTAGCAACATTTCAAATCCACATGCTGGTTCCATGGCTCAGGGTGGTAGAGGTGGAGAAAGACCCCCAAACCACCACAGTATGTTTCACAATGACTTTCACAACGAAGCAGGGGCCTGCGTATTACCCCACAGCTCCCCCACCCCACCCAGACTACCCCCAATAGACCCCAGCCCCCCCAGCCAGGCCAAAGTGGTGCTTGAACCCTGCAGCCCAAGCCTCTTAGCCAACACCTGTTCAATTATGGAGGAGGGGAGCAGTGGAGCGGGACCATAGTGAGCGTGCTCAGTCCCTCGGCTGCACTGGCCCTGGGTAAATATTTGATGGCAGACATCATTGTGAAGCTAGGGACGGAGGGATGAAGGGATGGAAAAGGAGAGGGGAAATGTAGTTTTCTGTTGATGTGCCTGAAAGAAGGACAAGAGTCACGATGAATATTTGCATGCAAGAGGAGAAGCAGTATGAGGTTGAAGCCACAGTGTGTGTTGTTAATGTTTTCTCTTTAAATAACGATTAACTAACTGTGTTGGTGACACCCGGGAGGAACTGTGTTTTACTTGGCTTCTGACTTGGAGGACACATGGAGATGGGACGCATGCTAGCGCGTAGTTTGACTAACTTTCTGCTTCCATAAGAAAAAAAGATGTGTGTGTGTGTGAGAGAGAGAGAGAGAGAGAGAGAGAGAGAGAGAGAGAGAGAGAGAGAGAGAGAGAGAGAGAGAGAGAGAGAGAGAGAGAGAGAGAGAGAGAGAGAGAGAGAGAGAGAGAGAGAGAGAGAGAGAGAGAGAGAGAGAGAGAGAGAGAGAGAGAGAGAGAGAGAGAGAGAGAGAGAGAGAGAGAGAGAGAGAGAGAGAGAGAGAGAGAGAGAAGAGATGCTGAAGAATTACAGTTCCTTTTTCAAAGCCTTAGGGTAGTTCACACGCCTGGCCCCTGTGATAAGCTAATGTCAAATGATGAAAAACATCACTGCCCTTGAGGCCAGAGGGCACCGTGTCTCTCCCTCCTCCTCAGGTCTTGATTTAACTGGTTGTTCAGGTGTTGCAGTTCTGTCTGAGTGACATGTGAGGTGATGTAAGAAACAAGCACAGTGAGATTCTAAGTCGTTTGATAACAGTTTCTGGCTTAGGTAGTTTAATACAGGTTGTGGGTTGAGGCTTAATCATTTCGGTCAATGGGTAAAGATTGTAGTTATTTAAAATATATATATATATTTGGAGGGTCAAAAGAAAACTCTTTAAAGATTTAGGTGGGTTGGACAACTGAAAGGTTTAGGTTCTGTTGCTTTAATATAGTGGAAATTGTCTGGATGTAGACTGACCTTATCCCCCTCCATCCTGCACGGTATCCAGACCCAGCACCACCCTCCTGGAGCCGGTCAGCCCGGAGGTGGCCTCGGCGCTGGGCTCTGTGGAGGACTGGCTGCAGGCCATCGGCATGGAGAGATACAGTGACAACTTCACCGCAGCAGGATACACCACCCCAGATGCTGTGGTTCATATGACACAGGAGTGAGTTATGTTTGGTTTACTCAGCATTTATGCATCCAGGAGAGACCTGTCTGAC
>NC_088224.1:77684187-77716687 GCF_036934945.1 Oncorhynchus masou masou
ATACCAGTCCAGCTCAATGCTCCTCCATACCAGCCCAGCTCAATGCTCCTCCATACCAGTCCAGCTCAATGCTCCTCCATACCAGCCCAGCTCAATGCTCCTCCATACCAGCCCAGCTCAATGCTCCTCCATACCAGCCCAGCTCAATGCTCCTCCATACCAGCCCAGCTCAATGCTCAATCCTCCATACCAGCCCAGCTCAATGCTCCTCCATACCAGTCCAGCTCAATGCTCCTCCATACCAGCCCAGCTCAATGCTCCTCCATACCAGTCCAGCTCAATGCTCCTCCATACCAGCCGAGCTCAATGCTCCTCCATACCAGTCCAGCTCAATGCTCCTCCATAACAGCCCAGCTCAATGCTCTTTTCATTGGTGAAGTTGTGTTTTAATCCATCAAGGACCTGTCATGTGGAAATATGCAAGAAGTGTGAGGAAAGGGAAACAGAATGTACTGTATAATGCTTTTTCATTTAGTTACTGATGGAAAAACCTAACAAAACACAAATGAATGTTTGTCATTGTATGCCTTCTGATACCATATGATCCAGCCATGCACACTAACACCATCAATCTCTTTTTTAATGCTTTTTTTTGTATTATTATTTTTGTTCATTCAATTTTTTTGGGTCAAGGATTTTAGGTTCATGTAACTTATGTCATTATTTATGGTCTTTTATATCTAGTTTGTAAAATTATAGCAAAAGTGAAGAAAATGAAGGGTTGTCATATGGTGCATTCTTATTAAAGTAGAAACCATCCCACTGTCCTTGTTTCCTGCTTATTGTAGAAACACACACACACACACACGCACACACGCGCACGCGCGCGTAAACCTCCCAGTGAGTTCCCTCTGCGGCACATGAGAGCAGATAGATCAATCTGACTGTGAGCTGCAGGTTGTGTCTCGGGCAACAAGGTGTCGGAGAGCTTTTAACATGGCAGGTGTGCGTTAATTTCCAGTGGCGATAAAACCCTGATTGTCCAAGGCTTTGATAGGGAGAGAAAGAGGGAGAGCTGAGGCCATTTTTAAAATGGGAACTGAAGTATTGTATTCTCTGTCAAATGGTGTTTTACATGTTTCCTGAGGAAGCATCACAACAAGGCATGCAGACATTAGCTAGGGAAGAACGATTGCAGAAGGAGATACTTTTCGGCATTGAAGGGAAAGTTAGTGGTGTGTGTGTGTTTATGTGTGTGTGCGTGTGTATGCCTGTGTGTGTGTTTGTGTGCATGCGTGTTTGCGTGTGTATGTGTGCATGCCTGCACGTGTGTGTGCGTGTGTGTGTATGCCTGCGTGTGTGTGTATGCCTGCGTGTGTGTGTATGCCTGCGTGTGTGTGTATGCCTTCGTGTGTGTGTATGCCTTCGTGTGTGTGTATGCCTTCGTGTGTGTGTATGCCTGCGTGTGTGTGTATGCCTTCGTGTGTGTGTATGCCTTCGTGTGTGTGTATGCCTGCGTGTGTGTGCGTGTGTGTGTATGCCTTCGTGTGTGTGCGTGTGTGTGTATGCCTGCGTGTGTGTGTGTGTGTATGCCTTCGTGTGTGTGCGTGTGTGTGTATGCCTGTGTGTGTGTGTATGCCTTCGTGTGTGTGTGCGTGTGTGTGTATGCCTGCGTGTGTGTGCGTGTGTGTGTATGCCTGCGTGTGTGTGCGTGTGTGTGTTTATGCCTGTGTGTGTGTGTATGTGTGCCTTCGTGTGTGTGTGTGTATGCCTGCGTGTGTGTGTATGCCTGCGTGTGTGTGTATGCCTTCGTGTGTGTGTATGCCTTTGTGTGTGTGTATGCCTTCGTGTGTGTGCGTGTGTGTATGCCTGCGTGTGTGTGCGTGTGTGTGTGTGTGTATGCCTTCGTGTGTCAGTATGCCTTTGTGTGTGTGTATGCCTGCGTGTGTGTATGCCTGCGTGTGTGTGTATGCCTGCGTGTGTGTGTGTATGCCTGCGTGTGTGTGCGTGTGTGTGTATGCCTTCGTGTGTGTGTGTGTACTTGCAGGGTAATATGGTGGGACTTTGAAAGAAGACTGCAGGTTCAACTCCAGACTATTGACCATTCTGAAAAGCAACTAACAAAGACCCAACCTTCATAGTCATACTGTTGCTATTTTTATTTGTATTATTCTTTTTGAACTCTGAATTGTCGGGAAGAGCTTGTCAGCAAGCATTTCACAGACATGATTTCTCCCACCCGTTGTATTCGGCGCATGTGACAAATATGATGTGATTTGAGACAGAAAGGAATAGAGAGATAACGAGAAGCAGAGGTTTGACAGTGAGAGAGACAGATGGAGAAGATTTAAGAGATAAAATGAGAGACAGAAATGAGAAAGAGCTGCACAGAGAAAGTGAAAAAAAACAGAGGCAGAAAGAGAGGTGTCGGTCATCTGGAAATGCTTGGTCTCCCTTCTAAGGGTCTAGATCTCTAATGCTAGGACTCTGGTCTGCATAATAAGCTAAGTAAGTCAGTCATCTTTAAAGCTCAGGTAATGACCAATGTTTTGGGACATGAGAGTTGGAATGCAGTCTCTCTCCTCACCACTGCTACCAACAAATGACAGCAGTCACCACCACAACCAAACAATCCTCTCAATAACGTGGTTTCACCTCTTTAGTTCTGTCCAATGAGGTCCAAGAAGATTCTCTGATGTATTGTGTTAATCATTCCTTTCATAAGGGGGAAGCTAAACTGCAGATGGCGGAAAAAAGCCATGCCAATGTTTACACCATAATTATAATATACTGTATCTGGCATTAATGTGGAGCAATGTACCATAACGTGAAATATTATACCACATTTATTTTCATGAAAATAAATGTAATGTTTTCTGGCGTTATTGTATGACATCTAGTTCAGATGTTTGTGGAAATAGTCTGAAATCCACGTTTTAGACGTCACTTCATATTGAAATAATTTGGACCCACCCATGTTGTCATTTAAACACAGACTTAAAGTACATTCAACATTCCCAGCTCTACCAACCCCCACCAACCCCGCTTTTTCAAGACCTTCAGATGAAGTGGTAGCTTCTCAAACTGTCCTAACCCTCCAACCCCTTCCTGTCAGAGCAAAGGGTTAGATTCAAACCATTTGGGATGCTACTCAATTTGAAGATTTGAAAAACAGACTTTGCCAGTATGAACCAGTGACAATAGTGCAACACATTGATGTCTCCATTAACAGCATCTGCTGTGTAGGGTCTCTAGAGTCTAGAGGGGGTCCTTGAGTCAGGTCCCCACAATGTCATAAACCAAATGCTTCCACTCTAATCTCTGGACCAACATTATTCTCATGGCTAAATCCAAGGAGAGGGAAGTGTTTTGCTGTTTCACAAAGCTGTCCAGGTGGCTGACTGGCTTCCTTAATGACAGAGGAGAAGGAGTGGATGACTTTGGATGGCGACTGGAGTGAAAATGTGCTATTATGACTCACAGGGAAATAGTGTGTTACTATGACTCACAGGGAAATAGTGTGTTATTATGACTCACATGGAAATAGTATGTTATTATGACTCACATGGAAATAGTATGTTATTATGACTCACATGGAAATAGTATGTTATTATGACTCACAGGGAAATAGTATGATTAACTCATAGGAAAATAGTATGTTATTATGACTCACATAGGATTAATAGTGTGTTATTATGACTCACAGGGAAATAGTGTGTTATTATGTCTCACAGGGAAATAGCGTGTTATTATGTCTCACAGGGAAATAGTATGTTATTATGACTCACAGGGAAATAGTATGTTATTATGACTGACAGGGAAATAGTATGTTATTATGACTCACAGGGAAATAGTATGTTATTATGACTCACAGGGAAATAGTGTGTTATTATGACTCACAGGGAAATAGTGTGTTATTATGACTCACAGGAAATAGTGTGTTATTATGACTCACAGGGAAATAGTATGTTATTATGACTCACATGGAAATAGTAAATGACTCACAGTTTATGTTATTATGACTCACAGGGAAATAGTATTATGACTCACAGTTATTATTATGACTCACAGGGAAATAGTGTGTTATTATGACTCACAGGGAAATATTTATTATGACTCACAGGAAATAGTGTGTTATTATGACTCACAGGGAAATAGTATGTTATTATGACTCACAGGGAAATAGTATGTTATTATGACTCACAGGGAAATAGTATGTTATTATGACTCATAGGGAAATAGTATGTTATTATGACTCACAGGGAAATAGTGTGTTATTATGACTCACAGGGAAATAGTGTGTTATTATGACTCACGGGGAAATTGTATGTTATTATGACTCACAGGGAAATAGTGTGTTATTATGACTCACAGGGAAATAGCATGTTATTATGACTCACAGGGAAATATTATGTTATTATGACTCACAGGGAAATAGTATGTTATTATGACTCACATGGGAAATATCGAAGCTCAGCAACCAATAGGGTCCTGCATGCCAAAACATTGAAGAAAAACTCTGTTATAGTTAAAAGGTCCTGTGGGAAAAGTGCTGGGTAGAGACCGTCCCCTTCAGACATCAGGGTTTATTGATTGAGAGGCTTCTAGCACAGTGCTGCTGACCTTGTGTAGATTCACCAAGCTTGTATCTCTGATGGACAATAGAGAAGAGTCTCTGTGAAAAACAGAAGCCTAAAACAAAAAAATTAAACATGAGAGATTTATGTTAATTTAGATTGACCTTTCTCTAAAATTATTTAGTTTGGGGTATAACGTTTGTCTTTGTGTTACGTTCGTCCGACAGACACAGCAGACTGTAACTATCGCAGAATAACACCTGACAACATGAAAAAGCACTTATGGGAGTTCCTCCTCCTCTAGCTGCAAGCGTCCAGAGGCAGTTTTCCAGGACTCTCCACAGTGATGTCAGAAAATAAACAGAATATGATGGAGAACCTAGCAACTCAACAAACAAGGAAAAATAGAACTCTGAAACTAATTGACAAAGCTACTGAAACAAGAACATCAACAAAATAATACCAGTGAAAATGGAAGGATGAGATATTTCACTGGTGTGAAGCTCCCCTTCCTCTTGAGAGAAATATACATATTTGAGGAGAAAGAGAACCGGGGAACATAATACAAAAATAAAACAGATATATAAAAAATCTAAACTACAAAAAAAGCTTCTATGTATGTATTTCTCCTTCCAATAACCTCTGAATATGTCCGCCTTAAATGGGAGGTTGGTTCCCCCTCCCTCCCTCCCTCCCTCCCTCCCTCCCTCCCTCCCTCCCTCCCTCCCTCCCTCCCTCCCTCCCTCCCTCCCTCCCTCCCTCCCTCCCTCCCTCCCTCCCTCCCTCCCTCCCCCTCCCTCCCTCCCTCCTCCTCCGAAAGGCTCCTCTAATCTCGCTACATTATTTTATTATGACACTCACTTTCAACTCCTTTAATTGGGTATTGACAGGCCTGCAGCCAACTTCTCTCAGCTGGAGGGTGAAGGGAGGGGTGAAGGAAGGTGTGAAGGGAGGGTTGAAAAGAGGGTTGAAGGGAGGGTTGAAGGGAGGTGTGAAGGGAGGTGTGAGGGGAGGTGTGAAGGGAGGGGTGAAGGGAGGTGTGAATGGAGGTGTGAAGGGAGGGGTGAAGGGAGGTGTGAAGGGAGGGATGAAAGGAGGACTGAAGGGAGGCTGGAAGGGAGGGTTGAAGGGGGGTTGAAGGCAGGGGTGAAGGGAGGGGTGAAGGGAAGGGTGGAAGGGAGGTGTGAAGGGAGGGTTGAAGGGAGGGTTGAAGGGTAGGGGTAAAGGGAGGTGTGAAGGGAGGGGTGAAGGGAGTTCTGAAGGTAGGTGTGAAGGGAGGTGTGAAGGGAGGGGTGAAGGGAGGGTTGAAGGGAGGGTTGAAGGGAGGATTGAAGGGAGGGGTGAAGGGAGGGGTGAAGGGAGGGAGGAAGGGAGATGTGAAGGGAGGGGTGAAGGGAGGATTGAAGGGAGGGGTGAAGGGAGGGGTGAAGGGAGGGAGGAAGGGAGATGTGAAGGGAGGGGTGAAGGGAGGGATGAAGGGAGGGGTGAAGGAAGGGTGGAAGGGAGGTGTGAGGGGAGGTGTGAAGGGAGGGTGAAGGGAGGGGTGAAGGTAGGTGTGAAGAGAGGTGTGAAGGGAGGGGTGAAGGGAGGTGTGAAGGGAGGTGTGAAGGGAGGGGTGAAGGGAGGTGTGAAGGGAGGGGTGAAGGAAGGTGTGAAGGGAAGATTGAAGGGAGGGTTGAAGGGAGGGGTGAAGGGAGGGGTGAAGGGAGGGTTGAAGGGAGGTGTGAAGGGAGGGGTGAAGGGAGGTGTGAAGGGAGGGGTGAATGGAGGGGTGAAGGGAGGTGTGAAGGGAGGGAGGAAGGGAGGTGTGAAGGGAGGGGTGAATGGAGGGTTGAATGGAGGGGTGAAGGGAGGTGTGAAGGGAGGGAGGAAGGGAGGTGTGAAGGGAGAGAAAAAGGGATGGGTGAAGGGAGGTGTGAAGGGAGGGGTGAAGGGAGGTGTGAAGGGAGATGTGAAGGTAGAGAAAAAGGGAGGGGTGGAGGGAGGAGTGAAGGGAGGGGTGAAGGGAGATGTGAAGGGAGATAAAAAGGGAGGGGTGAAGGGAGGGGTGAAGTAAGGTGTGAAGGGAGGGGTGAAGGGAGCGGTGAAGGGATGGTTGCAGGGAGGATTGAAGGGAGAGAAAAAGGGAGGTGTGAAAGGAGGGGTGAAGGGAGGGGTGAAGGAAGGTGTGAAGTGAGATAAAAAGGGAGGTGTGAAGGGAGGGGTGAAGGGAGGGGAGAAGGGAGGTGTGAAGGGAGGGTTGAAGGGAGGGGTGAAGGGAGGGGTGAAGGGAGGTGTGAAGTGAGGTGTGAAGGGAGTAGTGAAGGGAGGTGTGAAGGGAGGGGTGAAGGGAGGGGTGAAGGGAGAGAAAAAGGGAGGTGTGAAGCGAGGGGTGAAGGGAGGGGTGAAGGGAGAGAAAAAGGGAGGTGTGAAGGGAGAAAAAAGGGAGGTGAAGGTGTGAAGGGAGGAGTGAAGGGAGGTGTGAAGGGAGAGAAAAAGGGAGGTGTGAAGCGAGGGGTGAAGGGGGGGTGAAGGGAGGGGTGAAGAGAGGTCTGAAGGGAGGTGTGAAGGGAGGGGTGAATGGAGGGGTGAAGGGAGGGGTGAACGGTGGGGTGAACGGTGGGGTGAAGGGAGGTGTGAAGGGAGAGGTCAAGGGAGGGTTGAAGGGAGGGGTGAAGGGAGGTGTGAAGGGAGGGGTGAAGGGAGCGGTGAAGGGATGGTTGCAGGGAGGATTGAAGGGAGAGAAAAAGGGAGGTGTGAAAGGAGGGGTGAAGGGAGGGGTGAAGGAAGGTGTGAAGTGAGATAAAAAGGGAGGTGTGAAGGGAGGGGTGAAGGGAGGGGAGAAGGGTGGTGTGAAGGGAGGGTTGAAGGGAGGGGTGTAGGGAGGGGTGAAGGGAGGTGTGAAGTGAGGTGTGAAGGGAGGAGTGAAGGGAGGTGTGAAGGGAGGTGTGAAGCGAGGGGTGAAGGGAGGTGTGAAGGGAGAGAAAAAGTGAGGTGTGAAGGGAGAGAAAAAGGGAGGTGTCAAGGGAGGTGTGAAGGGAGGTGTGAAGGGAGGGTGAAGGGAGGTGTGAAGGGAGGTGTGAAGGGAGGGGTGAAGGGAGGTGTGAAGGGAGAGAAAAAGGGAGGTGTGAAGGGAGAGAAAAAGGGAGGTGTGAAGGGAGAGAAAAAGGGAGGTGTGAAGGGAGAGAAAAAGGGAGGTGCGAAGGCAGAGAAAAAGGGAGGTGTGAAGGGAGAGAAAAAGGGAGGTGTGAAGGGAGAGAAAAAGGGAGGTGTGAAGGAAGGTGTGAAGGGAGAGAAAAAGGGAGGTGTGAAGCGAGGGGTGAAGGGAGGGGTGAAGGGAGAGAAAAAGGGAGGTGTGAAGGGAGAGAAAAAGGGAGGTGTGAAGGGAGGTGTGAAGTGAGGTGTGAAGGGAGGAGTGAAGGGAGGTGTGAAGGGAGGGGTGAATGGAGGGGTGAAGGGAGGGGTGAACGGTGGGGTGAACGGTGGTGTGAAGGTAGGTGTGAAGGGAGAGGTCAAGGGAGGGTTGAAGGGAGGGGTGAAGGGAGGTGTGAAGGGAGGGGTGAAGGGAGCGGTGAAGGGATGGTTGCAGGGAGGATTGAAGGGAGAGAAAAAGGGAGGTGTGAAAGGAGGGGTGAAGGGAGGGGTGAAGGAAGGTGTGAAGTGAGATAAAAAAAGGGAGGTGTGAAGAGAGGGGTGAAGGGAGGGGAGAAGGGTGGTGTGAAGGGAGGGTTGAAGGGAGGGGTGAAGGGAGGGGTGAAGGGAGGTGTGAAGTGAGGTGTGAAGGGAGGAGTGAAGGGAGGTGTGAAGGGAGGTGTGAAGCGAGGGGTGAAGGGAGGTGTGAAGGGAGAGAAAAAGTGAGGTGTGAAGGGAGAGAAAAAGGGAGGTGTCAAGGGAGGTTTGAAGGGAGGTGTGAAGGGAGGAGTGAAGGGAGGTGTGAAGGGAGGTGTGAAGGGAAGGGTGAAGGGAGGTGTGAAGGGAGAGAAAAAGGGAGGTGTGAAGGGAGAGAAAAAGGGAGGTGTGAAGGGAGAGAAAAAGGGAGGTGTGAAGGGAGAGAAAAAGGGAGGTGCGAAGGCAGAGAAAAAGGGAGGTGTGAAGGGAGAGAAAAAGGGAGGTGTGAAGGGAGAGAAAAAGGGAGGTGTTAAGGGAGGGGTGAAGGGAGGGGTGAAGGGAGAGAAAAAGGGAGGTGTGAAGCGAGGGGTGAAGGGAGGGGTGAAGGGAGAGAAAAAGGGAGGTGTGAAGGGAGAGAAAAAGGGAGGTGTAAAGGGAGGTGTGAAGTGAGGTGTGAAGGGAGGAGTGAAGGGAGGTGTGAAGGGAGAGAAAAAGGGAGGTGTGAAGGGAGGGGTGAAGGGAGGTGTGAAGCGAGGGGTGAAGGGAGGTGTGAAGGGAGGGGTGAAGAGAGGGGTGAAGGGAGGTGTGAAGGGAGGGGTGAAGGGAGGGGTGAACGGTGGGGTGAACGGTGGGGTGAACGGTGGGGTGAAGGGAGGTGTGAAGGGAGAGGTCAAGGGATGGTTGAAGGGAGGGGTGAAGGGAGGTGTGAAGGGAGGGGTGAAGGGAGGGATCGGAGCAGTAGTAGGCCAGGAGTAGAGGGGTGGGGAGGGTAATGGGAAACACAATGGAACTTGTGTTTACGCATTCTCTGTTCGTCACCTCGTAAAACATGTCACTTTTTAAGTTTGTCATCGTCCACACATCTGTCTGAGAGCTGGAGTGAGGATCAACATAACATGGACCCAGAAATCACTGGTTATATCCTCCTGGCTGCTGTTGATCCAAGATGGACTTCACTTGGCAATAACAGCCATAGACATATGCCTATAACAAAGCGACCACAGACTTCGACATGGGAAACACTCAACACTCGATACTCATCAAGTCTTGCTGCCCAATGGCTTCACACAGAAGCATACATATCCCCAAGTGACCAAACACAAAAGTGGTCAATAAGTTGTGCTTCACCTGTTTTGTGTCTGGAGAATGACTACCTCCAGTGGTATTATCCCTAGTGATTGCTTGTGTGTATGCTGGTGGTTTATCAGTGTGTCCAGGACCATGCTAATCTGGGAGACTATTCCCAGATAAAGGTGAGGGGGGTCAGCCACTTGACCACTCAGTGGCTCTTCAGCTCCTTATCCCTCTGCTGCAGAGCTTGCCCCTCCTGGTATCCTGACCTCTAACCCTTGTGGTAATCTCCAGAACAAACCACTTTCTATAAGGGCACAGGGCAAGACCCAGATGCAGACACGGGAAGCAGATGGTTGGAGTCTCTGATATTTATTAGTATCCAAGGGGCAGGCAAGAGAATGGTTGTAGACTGGCAAAAGATCATAACAAGGTCAGAGTCCAGGAGGTACAGAGTGGCAGGCAGGCTAGAGGTCAGGGCCGGCAGAATAGACAGGCAGGTGGGTACAGAGTCAGGGCAGACAAGGGTCAAAAACCGTGAGGACTAGAAAAAGAGAGATAATAAAAAGCTGGAGTATGAGAAAAACACGCTAGTTGACTTGTCAAGACAAGGCGAACTGGTACAGAGACAGGAAACACAGGGATAAATACACCGGGCAAAATAAGCGACACCTGGAGGAGGTGGAGACAATCACAAGGACAGGTGAAACAGATCAGGGTGTGACACTGTTTGTCCAGCCCATTGGCCTGCCTCTTCAGCACACAACTGGAAGATGAGGGATGGAGGTATGGGCGGGGTGGCGGTAGTGGGATGATTTTTAATGGTTTGGGGATTGTGTGTGTGTGTATGTGTGTGTGTGTGTGTGTGCATATGTGTAGGGCCAACCACAGATTATTCAAGTCCCCCTCCACTCCTCCACTCCTCCACTCCCTCCTCCTCTCCTCCACTCCCCCCTACACTTCTCCACACCTCCACTCCCCCCTCCACTCCTCCACTCCCCCTCCTCTCCTCCACTCCTCCACTCTCCCCTCCTCTCCTCCACTCCTCCACTCCTCCACTCCCCCCTCCTCTCTTCCACTCCTCCACTCCTCCACACCCCCCTCCTCTCCTCCACCCCTCCAGTCCTCCCCCCCTCTCCCTCCACTCCTCCACTCCTCCACTCCCCCTCCTCTCCTCCACCCATCCACTCCATCACTCCCCCTCCTCTCCTCCATTCCTCCACTCCCCCCTCCTCTCCTCCACCCCTCCACTCCATCACTCCCCCCTCCTCTCCTCCACCCCTCCACCCCATCACTCCCTCCTCCTCTCCTCCATTCCTCCACTCCCCCTCCTCTCCTCCACCCCCTCCTCCTCTCCTCCACTCCTCCACTCCCCCTCCTCTCCCCCACTCCTTCCACTCCTCCACTCCCCCCTCCTCTCCTCCTCTCCTCCACTCCCCCCACTACCCCTCCTCTCCTCCACTCCTCCACTCACCCCTCCACTCCTCCACTCCCCCCACTACCCCTCCTCTTCTCCCACTCCTTCACTCCTCCACTCCCCCTCTCCTCTTCTCCTCCTCCCCCCCCCCCCTTCTCTCCACTCCCCCTCCTCTCCTCCACTCCCCCTTCCTCTCCTTTGCTCCTCCACTCCCCCTCCTCTCCCCTCCACTCCCCCTCCTCCACTCCTCCACTACCCCCTCCTCTCCTCCACTCCCCACCTCTCCTCCACTCCTCCCTCACCCCTCCTCTCCTCCACTCCCCCACTACCCCTCCTCCTCCACTCCTTCCTCCTCCACTCCCCCTCTCCTCTTCTCCTCCATCCCCCTCCCCTTCTCTCCTCCACTCCCCCTCCCTCCCTCCACTCCCCCTTCCCTCTCCTTTGCTCCTCCACTACCCCTCCTCTCCCCTCCCTCCCCCTCCTCCACTCCTCCCCTCCCTCTCCCCTCCACTCCTCCACCCCTCCACTCCTCCCTCCCCCCCTCTCCCTCCACTCCTCCACTCCTCCACTCCTCCACACCCCCTCCTCTCCTCCACCCCTCCAGTCCTCCACTCCCCCCTCCTCTACTCCACTCCTCCACTCCTCAACTCCCACTCCTCTCCTCCACTCCTCCACTACCCCTCCTCTCCTCCACTCCTCCACACCTCCACTCCCCCTCCTCTCCTCCACCCCTCCACTCCATCACTCCCCCTCCTCTCCTCCATTCCTCCACTCCCCCTCCTCCACTCCTCCACTCCCCCCTACTCTCCTCCACCCCTCCACTCCATCACTCCCCCCTCCTCTCCTCCACCCCTCCACTCCATCACTCCCCCCTCCTCTCCTCCATTCCTCCACACCCCCTCCTCTCCTCCATCCTCCACTCCCCCTCCTCTCCCCCCCTCCTTCCACTCCCACTCCCCCTCCTCTCCTCCACTCCCCCACACCCCCTCTCCTCTCCTCCACTCCTTCACTCCCTCCACTCCCCCTCTCCCTCCCTCTCCTCCATCCCCCTCCTCCCCCTCTACTCCACTCCTCCACTCACCCCTCCTCTCCTCCACTCCTCCACCCTCCCCCACTCCCCCTCCTCTCCTCCACTCCTCCACTCCCCTCCCCCCTCCTCTCCTCCACTCCCCCCTCCTCTCCTCCCTCCTCCACTCCCCCCTCATCTCCTCCACTCCTCCTCCTCCTCCACTCCCCCTCCCTCCTCCACTCCTCCACTCATCCACTCCCCCTCCTCTCCTCCACCCTCCCCCCACTCCCTCTAATCCCTCTCCTCCACTCCCCCTCCTCTCCTCCACTCCCCCACCCCTCCTCTCCTCCCTCCACTCCTCCACTCCTCCACTCCCTCCCTCCCTCCTCCCTCCACCCCTCCCTCCCCCACTCCCCTCCCTCTCCTCCACTCCTCCCTCCCCCACACCCCCCTCTCTTCTCCTCCTCCCTCCCTCCTCCTCTCCCCCCTCCTCTCCTCCACTCTTCCACCCCTCCACACCCCCACTACCCCTCCTCTCCTCCTCTCCCTCCACTCCCCATCCCACCTCCCTCTCCCCCCTCCTCTCCTCCTCTCCTCCATCCCCCTCCTCCCCCCTCCTCCCTCCTCCCTCCCCCTCCTCTCCTCCCTCCACACTCCCCCTCCTCTCCTCCACTCCTCCCTCCTCCCTCCCCCTCCTCTCCTCCACTCCTCCACTCATTCACTCCCCCTCCCTCTCCTCCACTCTTCCCTCCCCCCTCCTCTCCTCCTCTCCTCCACTCCCCCTCCTCTCCTCCACTCCCCCACTCCCCCTCCCTCTCCTCCCTCCTCCCCCCTCCACTCCCCCTCCTTCCCCCTCATCCCCCTCCTCCCCCACTCCTCCCTCCTCCACTCCCCCTCCTCTCCTCTCCACCCCTCCTCCACCCCTCCTCTCCTCCACTCCTCCACTCCTTCCACCCCCCTCCCTCTCCCTCCACTCCTCCCTCCCCCTCCTCTCCTCCACTCCTACCTCCCCCCCATCTCCTCCACTCCTCCCTCCTCCACTCCCCCTCATCTCCTCCACTCCTCCACTCATCCCTCCCCCTCCTCTCCTCCACTCTTCCACTCCCCCTCCCCTCCCTCCTCCCTCCACTACCCCCTCCTCTCCTCCACTCCCCCCACTCCCCTCCTCTCCTCCTCCACCCTCCCCTCCACTCCCCCTCCTCCCTCCACTCCTCCACCCCCTCCCTCCTCCACTCCCCTCCTCTCCTCCACTCCCCTCCACTCCCCCACACCCCCTCTTCTCCTCCTCTCCTCCCTCCTCCTCTCCCCCTCCTCTCCTCCACTCTTCCACCCCTCCACTCCCCACTACCCCTCCTCTCCTCCTCTCCTCCACTCCTCCATTCCTCCACTCCCCCTCCCTCTCCTCCTCTCCTCCATCCCCCTCCCTCTCCCCACTCCCCACTCCACTCCCCCCCTCCTCCCTCCCTCCCTCTCCCCCTCCCTCTCCTCCACTCCTCCACCCCTCCACCCCCCCTCTCCTCCACTCCTCCACTCATTCACTCCCCCTCCTCTCCTCCTCCACTCCCCCTCCTCTCCTCCTCCCTCCTCCCCCTTCCCCTCCACTCCCCCACACCCCCTCCTCTCCTCCACTCCTTCACTCCTCCACTCCCCCTCCTCTCCCTCCACTCCTCCACCCTCCACTCCTCCACTCCCCCTCCTCTCCCCCTCCTCTCCACTCCCCCACACCCCCTCTCTCCTCCTCTCCCCCCACACCCTCCTCTCCCCCTCCTCTCCTCCACTCTTCCACCCCCTCCACTCCCCCACTACCCCTCCCTCTCCTCCTCTCCTCCACTCTCCATTCCTCCACTCCCCCTCCTCTCTATCTCCTCCACTCCTCCCTCCCCCACACCCCCCCTCTTCTCCTCCCTCTCCTCCACTCCACTCTCCCCCTCCTCTCCTCCTCACTCTTCCACCCCTCCACTCCCCCCACTACCCCTCCTCTCCTCCTCTCTTCCACTCCACTCCTCCTCCCTCCCTCCCCTCTCCTCCACTCCCCTACTCCTCTCCTCCTCTCCTCCATCCCCCTCCTCTCCTCCACTCCTCCACTCCTCCACTCCCCCTCCTCCACTCCTCCACTCCCCCCTCCTCTCCTGCACTCCCTCTTCTCCTCCATCCCCTTCCTCTCCCACACTCCTTCCACTCCTCCACTCCCCCCTCCTCTCCTCCCCCCCACTCCCCCTCCCTCTCTCCACTCCTCCCTCCTCCACCCCCCCTCCTCTCCCTCCACTCCTCTCCTCCACTCCCCCTCCTCCCCCCCTCCCTCCACTCCCCCTCCTTTCCTCCACTCCCACTCCCCCCTCCATCTCCCTCCCTCCTCCCTCCCTCCCTCCCCCTCCTCTCCTCCACTCCTCCACTCATCCACTCCCCCTCCTCTCACTCTTCCACTCCCCCTCCTCTCCTCCTCTCCTCCACTCCCCCACTACCCCTCCTCTCCTCCACTCCTTCACTCCTCCACTCCCCCTCCTCTCCCCCTCCTCCACCCTCCACTCCTCCACTCCGCCCTCCTCCCCACACCTCCCTCCTCCACTCCCCTGCTCCCCCCTCTTCTCCTCCACTCCTTCACTCCTCCACTCCCCCCTCCTCTCCTCCACTCCCCTACTACCCCTCCTCTCCTCCTCCTCCATCCCCCTCCCTCCTCCCTCCTCCACTCCTCCACTCCCCCTCCACCCTCCTCCACTCCCCCTCCTCTCCTGCACTCCCTCTTCTCCTCCATCCCCTTCCTCTCCCCCACTCCTTCCACTCCCCCTCCTCTCCTCCACTCCCCCACTACCCCTCCTCTCCTCCACTCCTCCTCCTCCACTCCCCCCCCTCTCCTCTCCTCCACCCCCTCCTCCTCTCCCCACTACTCCACTCCTCCACTCCCCCCTCCTCTTCCACCCCTCCCACTCCTCCCTCCCCCTCCCCCTCCTCTCCTCCTCTTCCACTCCCCCCTCCTCCTCCTCCACTCCCTCCTCCCCCCTCCCCTCCTCCTCTCCTCCACTCCCCCCACTCCCCACTCCCCCTCCCCTCCTCCTCCACCCACTCCTCCACTCCCCCCTCCCCTCCTCCACTCCCCACTCCCCCTCCTCTCCTCCTCTCCTCCACTCCCCCTCCTCTCCTCCACTCCCCCACTACCCCTCCTCTCCTCCACTCCTTCACTCCTCCACTCCCCCCTCCTCTCCTCCACTCCTCCACTCCCCCACACCCCCCTCTTCTCCTCCTCTCCTCCACTCTTCCACCCCTCCACTCCCCCACTACCCCTCCTCTCCTCCTCTCCTCCACTCCCCCACACCCCCCTCTTCTCCTCCTCTCCTCCACTCCTCCATTCTTCCACTCCCCCCTCCTCTCCTCCTCTCCTCCATCCCCCTCCTCTCCCCACTCCTCCACTCCTCCACTCCCCCTCCTCTACTCCACTCCCCCCACTCCTCCCTCTCCCCCTCCTCTCCTCCACTCTTCCACCCCTCCACTCCCCCCACTACCCCTCCTCTCCTCCTCTCCTCCACTCCTCCATTCCTCCACTCCCCCTCCTCTCCTCTACTCCCCCACTACCCCTCCTCTCCTCCTCTCCTCCACTCCTCCATTCTTCCACTCCCCCCTCCTCTCCTCCTCTCCTCCATCCCCCTCCTCTCCCCACTCCTCCACTCCTCCACTCCCCCCTCCTCTACTCCACTCCTCCACTCCTCCTCTCCCCCCTCCTCTCCTCCACTCTTCCACCCCTCCACTCCCCCACTACCCCTCCTCTCCTCCTCTCCTCCACTCCTCCATTCCTCCACTCCCCCCTCCTCTCCTCCACTCCTCCACTCCCCCACACCCCCCTCTTCTCCTCCTCTCCTCCACTCCTCCTCTCCCCCCTCCTCTCCTCCACTCTTCCACCCCTCCACTCCCCCACTACCCCTCCTCTCCTCCTCTCTTCCACTCCTTCACTCCTCCACTCCCCCCTCCTCTCCTCCACTCCCCTACTAACCCTCCTCTCCTCCTCTCCTCCATCCCCCTCCTCTCCCCTCCACTCCTCCTCCTCCCCCTCCCTCCTCCACTCCTCCACTCCCCCTCCACACTCCCTCCTCCTCCATCCCCCCCTCTCCCCCACTCCTTCCACTCCTCCACTCCCCCCTCCCTCTCCCCTCCACTCCCCCACCCCCCTCCACTACCCCCCTCCACTCCTCCACTCCCCTCCTCCACTCCCTCCACTCCTCCACTCCCCCTCCTCTCCTCCTCTCCTCCACTCCCCCTCCTTTCCTCCACTCCTACACTCCCCCTCCTCTCCTCCACTCCTCCACTCCTCCACTCCCCCTCCTCTCCTCCACTCCTCCACTCATCCACTCCCCCCTCCTCTCCTCCACTCTTCCACTCCCCCCTCCTCTCCTCCTCTCCTCCACTCCCCCACTACCCCTCCTCTCCTCCACTCCTTCACTCCTCCACTCCCCCCTCCTCTCCTCCACTCCTCCACCCCTCCACTCCTCCACTCCGCCCTCCTCTCCTCCACTCCTCCACTCCCCTGCTCCCCCCTCTTCTCCTCCACTCCTTCACTCCTCCACTCCCCCTCCACTCCTCCACTCCCCTACTACCCCTCCTCTCCTCCTCTCCTCCATCCCCCTCCTCTCCTCCACTCCTCCACTCCTCCCACTCCCCTCCACCCTCCTCCACTCCCCCCTCCTCTCCTGCACTCCCTCTTCTCCTCCATCCCCTTCCTCCCCCCACTCCTTCCACTCCCCCTCCTCTCCTCCACTCCCCCACCCCCCCTCCCCCTCCTCCCCTCCACCTTCCACCCTCCACTCCCCCCTCCTCCTCTCCTCCATCCACCCCTCCCCCCACTCCTCCACTCCTCCACTCCCCCCTCCTCTACTCCACTCCTCCACTCCTCCACTCACCCCTCCTCTCCTCCACTCCTCCACTCCTCCACTCCCCCTCCTCTCCTCCTCCACCCTCCCCCCCCTCCTCTCCTCCCTCCACCCCTCCACTCCCTCCACTCCCCCCTCCTCTCCACTCCCTCCTCCACTCCTCCACTCCCCCTCCCCTCCTCCACTCCCCTCCCCCTCCCCTCTCCTCCATCCCTCCACTCCCCCTCCTCTCCTCCACTCCCCCTACCCCTCCTCTCCTCCCTCCCTTCACTCCTCCACTCCCCCTCCTCTCCCTCCACTCCTCCACTCCCCCCTCCCCTCTTCTCCTCCTCTCCTCCACTCTTCCACCCCTCCACTCCCCCCACTACCCCCTCCTCCCTCCTCTCCTCCACTCCCCCACCCCCCCTCCTCCCTCCTCCCCTCTCCACTCCCTCCATTCTTCCACTCCCCCTCCTCTCCTCCTCTCCTCCATCCCCCTCCCCCACTCCCTCCTCCACCACTCCCCCCCTCCTCTACTCCACTCCTCCCCCCTCCTCTCCCCCTCCTCTCCTCCACTCTTCCACCCCTCCACTCCCCCACTACCCCTCCTCTCCTCCTCTCCTCCACTCCTCCATTCCTCCACTCCCCCTCCTCTCCCTCTACTCCCCCACTCCCCTCCTCTCCTCCCTCTCCTCCACTCCTCCATTCTTCCACTCCCCCTCCTCCCTCCTCCCTCCACCCCCTCCTCCCCACTCCTCCACCCTCCACCCCCCTCCTCTACTCCACTCCTCCACTCCTCCCTCTCCCCCCCTCTCCTCCACTCTTCCACCCCTCCACTCCCCCACTACCCCTCCTCTCCTCCTCTCCTCCACTCCTCCATTCCTCCACTCCCCCCCCTCCTCTCCTCTACTCCCTCCACTCCCCCTCCTCCTCCTCTCCTCCCTCCCTCCCCCTCCTCTCCACTCCCCCACTACCCCTCCCTCTCCTCCTCCTTCACTCCTCCACTCCCCCTCCTCTCCTCCACTCCTCCACTCCCCCACACCCCCCTCTTCTCCTCCTCTCCTCCACTCTTCCACCCCTCCACTCCCCCACTACCCCTCCTCTCCTCCTCTCCCTCCACTCCCCCACTACCCCTCCTCTCCTCCTCTCCTCCACTCCTCCATTCTTCCACTCCCCCCTCCTCTCCTCCTCTCCTCCATCCCCCTCCTCTCCCCACTCCTCCACTCCTCCACTCCCCCCTCCTCTACTCCACTCCTCCACTCCTCCCTCCCCCTCCTCCCTCCACTCTTCCACCCCCTCCACTCCCCCCTACCCCCTCCTCTCCCTCCTCTCCTCCCTCCTCCATTCCTCCACTCCCCCTCCTCTCCTCTACTCCCCCCCTACCCCTCCCCTCCTCCACTTCTCCACTCCCTCCATTCTTCCACTCCCCCCTCCTCTCCTCCTCTCCTCCATCCCCCTCCTCTCCCCCCCTCCACTCCTCCACTCCCCCTCCTCTACCCCTCCTCCACTCCTCCTCTCCCCCTCCTCTCCTCCACTCTTCCACCCCCTCCACTCCCCCCACTCCTCTCCTCCCCCACTCCTCCATTCCTCCACTCCCCCTCCTCTCCTCCACTCTTCCACCCCTCCACTCCCCCACTACCCCACCACTCTTCCACCCCTCCACTCCCCCCACTACCCCTCCTCTCCTCCTCTCCTCCACTCCTCCATTCCTCCACTCCCCCCTCCTCTCCTCTCTCCTCCACTCCCCCCTCCTCTCCTCCCTCTCCTCCACCCCTCCACTCCTCCTCTCCCCCCTCCTCTCCTCCACTCTTCCACCCCTCCACTCCCCCACTACCCCTCCTCTCCTCCTCTCCTCCACTCCTCCATTCCTCCACTCCCCCCTCCTCTCCTCTACTCCTCCACTCCCCCTCCTCTCCCCTCCACTCCTCCACCCCTCCACTCCCTCCACCCTCCACTCCCCCCCCTCTCTCCACTCCTCCACTCCTCCACTCCCCTCCTCTCCTCCACTCCTCCACCCCCCCACTCCTCCACCCCCCTCCTCTCCTCTACTCCTCCTCCACCATTCCTCCACTCCCCCTCCTCTCCTCTACTCCTCCACTCCACTCCTCCACTCCTCCCCCCCTCCTCTCCCCACCTCCACCACCCTCCACTCCCCCTCCTCCACTCCTCCACTCCTCCTCTCCTCCTCTCCTCCACTCCTCCACCCCTCCACTCCCCCACTACCCCTCCTCTCCTCCTCCACTCCTCCATTCCTCCACTCCCCCCTCCTCTCCTCTACTCCCCCACTACCCCTCCTCTCCTCCTCTCCTCCACTCCTCCATTCTTCCACTCCCCCCTCCTCTCCTCCTCTCCTCCATCCCCCTCCTCTCCCCACTCCTCCACTCCTCCACTCCCCCCTCCTCTACTCCACTCCTCCACTCCTCCACTCCCCCCTCCTCTCCTCCACTCTTCCACCCCTCCACTCCCCCACTACCCCTCCTCTCCTCCTCTCCTCCACTCCTCCATTCCTCCACTCCCCCTCCTCTCCTCCTCCTCCACCCTCCACTCCTCCTCTCCTCCACTCCCCCTCCTCTCCTCCCCCCCCACTCCCCTCCTCTCCTCCACTCCCCTCCTCCACTCCCCCTCCTCTCCTCCACTCCTCCACTCCCCCACCCCCTCTTCCCTCCTCTCCTCCACTCTTCCACCCCTCCACTCCCCCACTACCCCTCCACTCCTCCTCCTCCACTCCCCCACACCCCCCCTCCTCCTCTCCTCCACTCCTCCATTCTTCCACTCCCCCTCCTCTCCCTCCATCTCTCCATCCCCCTCCTCTCCCCCTCCTCCACTCCTCCACTCCCCCTCCACCCTCCACTCCTCCCTCCCCCCCTCCTCTCCTCCACTCTTCCACCCCTCCACTCCCCCACTACCCCTCCCTCCTCCTCTCCTCCACTCCTCCATTCCTCCACTCCCCCTCCTCTCCTCCACTCCCCCACTACCCCCTCCTCTCCTCCTCTCCTCCTCCTCCACTCTTCCACTCCCCCTCCTCTCCCTCTCCTCCATCCCCCTCCTCTCCCCACTCCTCCACTCCTCCACTCCCCCTCCCTCTACTCCACTCCTCCACTCCTCCTCTCCCCCTCCTCTCCTCCACTCTTCCACCCCTCCACTCCCCCCACTACCCCTCCTCTCCCTCCTCTCCTCCACTCCTCCATTCCTCCACTCCCCCCTCCTCTCCTCCACTCTTCCACCCCTCCACTCCCCCACTACCCTCCTCTCTTCCACCCCTCCACTCCCCCACTACCCCTCCCCTCCCCCTCCACTCCTCCATTCCTCCACTCCCCCTCCTCTCCCTCTACTCCTCCACTCCCCCTCCCTCTCCCCACTCCTCCACCCCTCCACTCCTCCTCTCCCCCTCCCTCCCTCCACTCTTCCACCCCCTCCACTCCCCCACTCCCCTCCTCTCCTCCTCTCCTCCACTCCTCCATTCCTCCACTCCCCCCTCCTCTCCTCTACTCCCCACTCCCCCCCTCTCTCCTCCACTCCCTCCACCCCTCCACTCCTCCACTCCTCCCTCCCCCTCCTCTACTCCACTCCTCCACTCCTCCTCTCCCCCTCCTCTCCTCCACTCCTCCACCCCTCCACTCCTCCACTCCCCCCTCCTCTCCTCTACTCCTCCACTCCTCCATTCCTCCACTCCCCCCTCCTCTCCTCCACTCCTCCACCCCTCCACTCCTCCACTCCTCCACTCCCCCCTCCTCTACTCCACTCCTCCACTCCTCCTCTCCCCCCTCCTCTCCTCCACTCTTCCACCCCTCCACTCCCCCACTACCCCTCCTCTCCTCCTCTCCTCCACTCCTCCATTCTTCCACTCCCCCCTCCTCTCCTCCTCTCCTCCATCCCCCTCCTCTCCCCACTCCTCCACTCCTCCACTCCCCCTCCTCTACTCCACTCCTCCACTCCTCCTCTCCCCCTCCTCTCCTCCACTCTTCCACCCCTCCACTCCCCCACTACCCCTCCTCTCCTCCTCTCCTCCACTCCTCCACTCCCCCTCCTCTCCTCCACTCTTCCACCCCTCCACTCCCCCACTACCCCTCCACTCTTCCACCCCTCCACTCCCCCACTACCCCTCCTCTCCTCCTCTCCTCCACTCCTCCATTCCTCCACTCCCCCCTCCTCTCCTCTACTCCTCCACTCCCCCCTCCTCTCCTCCACTCCTCCACCCCTCCACTCCACCTCCCCCTCCTCTCCTCCACTCCCACCCCCTCCACTCCCCCCACTACCCCTCCTCCCCTCCTCCCCTCCACTCCTCCACTCCCCCTCCTCTCCTCTACTCCTCCACTCCCCCCTCCTCTCCTCCACTCCTCCACCCCTCCACTCCTCCACTCCTCCACTCCCCCCTCCTCTACTCCACTCCTCCACTCCTCCTCTCCCCCCTCCTCTCCTCCACTCCTCCACTCCTCCACTCCTCCACTCCCCCCTCCTCTCCTCTACTCCTCCACTCCTCCATTCCTCCACTCCCCCTCCTCTCCTCTACTCCTCCACTCCCCCCTCCTCTCCTCTACTCCTCCACTCCTCCATCCCCCTCCTCTCCCCACTCCTCCACTCCTCCACTCCCCCCTCCTCTACTCCACTCCTCCACTCCTCCTCTCCCCCCTCCTCTCCTCCACTCTTCCACCCCTCCACTCCCCCACTACCCCTCCTCTCCTCCTCTCCTCCACTCCTCCATTCCTCCACTCCCCCCTCCTCTCCTCTACTCCCCCACTACCCCTCCTCTCCTCCTCTCCTCCACTCCTCCATTCTTCCACTCCCCCCTCCTCTCCTCCTCTCCTCCATCCCCCCCTCCTCCCCCACTCCTCCACTCCTCCACTCCCCCCTCCTCTACTCCACTCCTCCACTCCTCCTCTCCCCCTCCTCCCTCCACTCTTCCACCCCTCCACTCCCCCACTACCCCTCCTCTCCCCTCCCTCCACTCCTCCATTCCTCCACTCCCCCTCCTCTCCTCTACTCCTCCACTCCCCCTCCTCTCCTCCCTCCCTCCACTCCCCCTCCTCTCCCCCACTCCCCCACTACCCCTCCCTCCACTCACTCCCTCCCTCCCCCTCCTCCCTCCACTCCTCCACTCCCCTCCCCCTCTCTCCTCCACTCCCACCCCTCCACTCCCCCACTACCCCCTCTCCTCCCTCCACTCCCCCACTCCCCTCCACTCCATTCTTCCACTCCCCCTCCTCCCTCCTCCCTCCCCATCCTCCACCCTCCACTCCTCCACTCCCCCTCCTCTCCACTCCTCCACTCCTCCACCCCTCCACTCCCCCACTCCCCTCCTCTCCTCCACTCCTCCATTCCACCCCCCCTCCTCTCCTCTACTCCCCCACTACCCCTCCCCCCTCCTCTCCCTCCACTCCTCCACTCCACTCCCTCCTCTCCTCCTCTCCTCCACTCCCTCCCTCCTCCACTCCTCCACTCCTCCACTCCCCCTCCACTCCTCCACTCCCCCCTCCTCCTCCACTCTTCCACCCCTCCACTCCCCCACTACCCCCCTCCTCTCCTCCCTCTCCTCCACTCCTCCATTCCTCCACTCCCCCTCCTCTCCTCTCTCCCCTCCACTCCCCCTCCTCTCCTCCACTCCTCCACCCTCCACTCCTCCACTCCTCCACCCCCCCCTCCACTCCTCCACCCCTCCACTCCTCCACTCCCCCTCCTCTCCTCCTCTCCTCCCACCCCTCCACTCCTCCATTCCTCCACTCCCCCTCCTCTCCACTCCCCCTCTCCTCCTCCACCCTCCACTCCTCCACCCTCCACTCCCCCCCCTCTACTCCACTCCTCCACTCCTCCACTCCCCCTCCCTCCTCCACTCTTCCACCCCCTCCACTCCCCCACTCCCCTCCCCCTCCCTCTACCTCCACTCCTCCACTCCCCCTCCCTCTCCTCCCCCTCCATCTCCCTCCTCCACTCCTCCACCCCCACTCCCCTCCTCCACTCCCCCCCTCCTCTCCCTCCTCCACTCCTCCACCCCCTCCACTCCCCCACTCCCCCCTCCTCTCCTCTCCTCCACTCCTCCATTCCTCCACTCCCCCTCCTCTCCCTCCTCCACTCCTCCACTCCTCCATCCCCCCCTCCCTCCCTCCCCACTCCCCCTCCTCCACTCCTTCCCCTCCCTCCCCCTCTCCCTCCACTCCTCCACTCCCCCACACCCCCTCTTCTCCTCCTCTCCTCCACTCTTCCACCCTCCACTCCCCCACTCCCCTCCTCTCCTCCTCTCCTCCACTCCCCCACACCCCCTCCTCCCCTCTCCTCCACTCCTCCACTTCCCCCCCCTCCTCTCCTCCCTCCCCCCTCCTCCTCCTCTCCACTCCTCCATTCCTCCACTCCCCCTCCTCTCCCACTCCTCCACTCCTCCTCCCCCCTCTCTCCTCCACTCTCCACCCCACTCCCCCCACTCCCCTCCTCCCTCCTCTCCTCCACTCCTCCATTCCTCCACTCCCCCTCCTCTCCTCCACTCCACTACCCCCTCCCCCTCTCCTCCACCCTCCATTCCCCCACTACCCCCTCCTCCTCCTCCCTCCACCCTCCTCTCCCCCTCCTCCTCCACTCCCCCTCCTCTACTCCACTCCTCCACCCTCCTCTCCCTCCTCCATCTCCTCCACTCTTCCACCCCTCCACTCCCCCACTACCCCTCCTCTCCTCCTCTCCTCCACTCCTCCATTCCTCCACTCCCCCCTCCTCCCTCCACTCTTCCACCCCTCCACTCCCCCACTACCCCTCCACTCTTCCACCCCTCCACTCCCCCACTACCCCTCCTCTCCTCCTCTCCTCCACTCCTCCATTCCTCCACTCCCCCCTCCTCTCCTCTACTCCTCCACTCCCCCTCCTCTCCTCCACTCCTCCACCCCTCCACTCCTCCACTCCCCCTCCCTCCCTCCACTCTTCCACCCCCTCCACTCCCCCACTCCCCTCCTCTCCTCCTCTCCTCCACTCCTCCATTCCTCCACTCCCCCCTCCTCTCCTCTACTCCTCCACTCCCCCCTCCTCTCCTCCACTCCTCCACCCCTCCACTCCTCCACTCCTCCACTCCCCCCTCCTCTACTCCACTCCTCCACTCCTCCTCTCCCCCCCCCTCCTCCACTCCTCCACCCCTCCACTCCTCCACTCCCCCCTCCTCTCCTCCCTCCACCCTCCATTCCTCCACTCCCCCTCCTCTCCCTCCACTCCTCCACCCCTCCACTCCTCCACTCCTCCACTCCCCCCTCCTCTACTCCACTCCTCCACTCCTCCTCTCCCCCTCCTCTCTCCACTCTTCCACCCCTCCACTCCCCCCACTACCCCTCCTCTCCTCCTCTCCTCCACTCCTCCATTCTTCCACTCCCCCTCCTCTCCTCCTCTCCTCCATCCCCCTCCTCTCCCCACTCCTCCACTCCTCCACTCCCCCCTCCTCTACTCCACTCCTCCACTCCTCCTCTCCCCCCTCCTCTCCTCCACTCTTCCACCCCTCCACTCCCCCACTACCCCTCCTCTCCTCCTCTCCTCCACTCCTCCATTCCTCCACTCCCCCCTCCTCTCCTCCACTCTTCCACCCCTCCACTCCCCCACTACCCCTCCACTCTTCCACCCCTCCACTCCCCCTACCCCTCCTCTCCTCCTCCCTCCACTCCTCCATTCCTCCACTCCCCCTCCTCTCCCTCTCACTCCACTCCCCCTCCCTCCTCCACTCCTCCACCCCCACTCCTCCCCTCCCCCCTCCTCTCCTCCACTCTTCCACCCCTCCACTCCCCCACTACCCCTCCTCTCCTCCCCCTCCACTCCTCCATTCCTCCACTCCCCCTCCTCTCCACTCCCCCACTCCCCCTCCTCTCCTCCACTCCTCCACCCCTCCACTCCTCCACTCCTCCACTCCCCCTCCCTCTCCCACTCCTCCACTCCTCCATCCCCCTCCTCCACTCCCCACCCCTCCACTCCTCCACTCCCCCCTCCTCTCCTCTACTCCTCCACTCCTCCATTCCTCCACTCCCCCCTCCTCTCCTCTACTCCTCCACTCCCCCCTCCTCTCCTCTACTCCTCCACTCCTCCATCCCCCTCCTCTCCCCACTCCTCCACTCCTCCACTCCCCCCTCCTCTCCTCCACTCCTCCACTCCTCCTCCCCCCTCCTCTCCTCCACTCTTCCACCCCCTCCACTCCCCCACTCCCCTCCTCTCCTCCTCTCCTCCACTCCTCCATTCCTCCACTCCCCCTCCTCTCCCTCTACTCCCCCACTCCCCCTCCTCCCTCCTCCCTCCACTCCTCCATTCTTCCACTCCCCCCCCACCTCCCCTCCATCCCCCTCCTCTCCCCCACTCCTCCACTCCTCCACTCCCCCTCCTCTACTCCACTCCTCCACTCCTCCTCTCTCCCCCTCCTCTCCTCCACTCTTCCACCCCTCCACTCCCCCACTACCCCTCCTCTCCTCCTCTCCTCCACTCCTCCATTCCTCCACTCCCCCCTCCTCTCCTCTACTCCTCCACTCCCCCCTCCTCTCCTCCTCTCCTCCACTCCCCCTCCTCTCCTCCACTCCCCCACTACCCCTCCTCTCCTCCACTCCTTCACTCCTCCACTCCCCCCTCCTCTCCTCCACTCTTCCACCCCTCCACTCCCCCACTACCCCTCCTCTCCTCCTCTCCTCCACTCCCCCACACCCCCTCCTCCTCCTCCTCCACTCCTCCATTCTTCCACTCCCCTCCTCTCCTCCACTCCTCCATCCCCCTCCTCTCCCCACTCCTCCACTCCTCCACTCCCCCTCCTCTACTCCACTCCTCCACTCCTCCTCTCCCCCCTCCTCTCCTCCACTCTTCCACCCCTCCACTCCCCCACTACCCCTCCTCTCCTCCTCTCCTCCACTCCTCCATTCCTCCACTCCCCCCTCCTCTCCTCTACTCCCCCACTACCCCTCCTCTCCTCCTCTCCTCCACTCCTCCATTCTTCCACTCCCCCCTCCTCTCCTCCTCCATCCCCTCCTCTCCCCACTCCTCCACTCCTCCACTCCCTCCACTCCACTCCTCCACTCCTCCTCTCCCCCTCCTCTCCTCCACTCTTCCACCCCCTCCACTCCCCCACTACCCCTCCTCTCCTCCTCTCCTCCACTCCTCCATTCCTCCACTCCCCCCTCCTCTCCTCCACTCTTCCACCCCCTCCACTCCCCCACTACCCTCCACTCCTCCACCCCTCCACTCCCCCACTACCCCTCCTCTCCTCCCTCCACTCCTCCACTCCTCCACTCCCCCTCCTCTCCTCCCCTCCACTCCCCCTCCTCCACTCCTCCACCACTCCTCCTCCACTCCCCCTCCCTCTCCTCCACCTTCCACCCCTCCACTCCCCCACTCCCCTCCTCTCCTCCCTCCTCCACTCCTCCATTCCTCCACTCCCCCTCCTCCCTCCTCTCCCTCCCCCTCCTCCCCCACTCCCCACCCTCCACCCTCCACTCCTCCACTCCCCTCCACCCACTCCTCCACTCCTCCCCCCCTCCTCTCCTCCACTCCTCCACCCCTCCACTCCTCCACTCCCCCTCTCCCTCTCCCTCCACTCCTCCATTCCTCCACTCCCCCTCCACCCTCCACTCCTCCACCCCACTCCTCCACTCCCTCCACCCTCCCCTCCTCCACTCCTCCACTCTTCCACTCCCCCCCACTCCCTCCTCTCCTCCACCCCTCCACTCCCCCACTCCCCCTCCTCTCCTCCTCCCTCCACTCCTCCATTCCTCCACTCCCCCTCCTCCCTCCTCCCTCCACTCCTCCACCCCTCCCCTCCACTCTCCCCACCCTCCACTCCTCCACTCCACCTCCTCTCCCCCTCCTCTCCCTCCTCCACTCCTCCACCCTCCCTCTCCTCCTCTCCTCCACTCCTCCACCCTCCACTCCCCCACTACCCCTCCTCTCTCCTCCACTCCCCACTCCCCTCCATCTCCTCCTCTCCTCCACTCCTCCACCTCCTCCACTCCCCCCTCCCTCCCCTCCTCCCTCCTCCCCCTCCTCTCCTCCACTCCTCCACTCCACCTCCTCCCCTCCACTCCCCCCCTCCACTCCCCACCTCCCTCCCTCTCCTCCACTCCCCCCATCCTCCACTCCCCCCTCCTCTCCCTCTACACTCCTCCACTCCCCCTCCTCTCCTCCACTCCTCCACCCCTCCACTCCTCCACTCCTCCACTCCCCCCTCCTCTACTCCACTCCTCCACTCCTCCTCTCCCCCCTCCTCTCCTCCACTCCTCCACCCCTCCACTCCTCCACTCCCCCCTCCTCTCCTCTACTCCTCCACTCCTCCATTCCTCCACTCCCCCCTCCTCTCCTCTACTCCTCCACTCCCCCCTCCTCTCCTCTACTCCTCCACTCCTCCATCCCCCTCCTCCCCTCCACCCCCCCCACTCCCTCCTCCCTCCTCCCCCCCCTCCTCTCCTCCACTCTTCCACCCCCTCCACTCCCCCACTACCCCTCCTCTCCTCCTCCCTCCACTCCTCCATTCCTCCACTCCCCCTCCTCTCCTCTACTCCCCCACTCCCCCCTCCTCCCCCCTCCCTCCACTCCCTCCATTCTCCACTCCCCCTCCTCCCTCCTCTCCTCCCTCCCCATCCCCTCCCCCTCCTCCCCACTCCTCCACTCCCTCCACTCCCCCTCCCTCCTCCACTCCTCCACTCCTCCTCCCCCCCTCCCCCCTCCCTCCACTCTTCCACCCCTCCACTCCCCCACTACCCCCTCCTCTCCTCCTCCTCCACTCCCACTACCCTCCACCTCCACTCCCCCTCCCCTCCACTCCTCCCCCCCTCTCCTCCTCCACTCCTCCACCCCTCCCCTCCTCCCCCTCCACTCCCCTCCACTCTCCTCCACTCCCACCCCTCCACTCCCCCACTACCCCTCCTCTCCTCCTCTCCTCCACTCCTCCATTCCTCCACTCCCCCTCCCCCTCTCCCTCTACTCCTCCACTCCCCCTCCTCTCCTCCACTCCTCCACCCCTCCACTCCTCCTCTCCCCTCCCCCTCCCTACCTCCACTCTTCCACCCTCCACTCCCCACTCCCCCACTCCTCTCCTCCTCTCCTCCACTCCTCCATTCCTCCACTCCCCCCTCCTCTCCTCTACTCCTCCACTCCCCCCTCCTCTCCTCCACTCCTCCACCCCTCCACTCCTCCACTCCTCCACTCCCCCCTCCTCTACTCCACTCCTCCACTCCTCCTCTCCCCCCTCCTCTCCTCCACTCCTCCACCCCTCCACTCCTCCACTCCCCCTCCTCCCCCCTCTACTCCTCCACTCCTCCATTCCTCCACTCCCCCTCCTCTCCTCCACTCCTCCACCCCTCCACTCCCCCACTCCTCCACTCCCCCTCCTCTCCACTCCTCCACTCCTCCCTCCCTCCCCTCTCCTCCACTCTTCCACCCCCTCCCTCCCCCACTACCCCTCCTCTCCACTCCTCCACTCCTCCATTCTTCCACCTCCCCTCTCCTCCTCCTCCCACCCCCTCCTCCCCCACTCCTCCACTCCTCCCCCCCTCCTCTACTCCACCCCTCCACTCCTCCTCTCCCCCTCCTCTCCTCCACTCCTCCACCCCTCCACTCCCCCACTACCCTCCTCTCCTCCCTCCTCCCTCCTCCTCCTCCACTCCCCCTCCTCTCCTCCACTCTCCACCCCTCCACTCCCCCCTACCCCTCCACTCTTCCACCCCCCCACTCCTCCACTCCCCTCCCCCTCTCCCCCTCTCCTCCACTCCTCCATTCCTCCACTCCCCCTCCCCCTCCTCCTCTACTCCTCCACTCCCCCTCCTCTCCCTCCACTCCTCCACCCCCTCCACTCCTCCTCTCCACTCTTCCACCCCTCCACTCCCCCACTACCCCTCCTCCCCTCCCTCTCCTCCACTCCTCCATTCCCCACTCCCCCTCCTCTCCCTCCTCTCCCCACTCCCCTCTACTCCTCCACCCCCCTCCACTCCTCCACTCCTCCACTCCCCCTCCACTCCCTCCTCCACTCCCCCTCCCCTCTCCTCCCTCCTCCACCCTCCACTCCCTCCATCCTCCACTCCCTCCTCTCCCCTCCTCCTCCACTCCTCCATTCCCTCCACCCCCCTCCACTCCTCCCCTCCACTCCCCCCTCCCCTCTCCCCTCTACTCCTCCACTCCCCCCCCCCTCCTCTCCTCCACTCCTCCACCCCCACCCCCCTCCACTCCCCCCTCCACTCCACTCCCCTCTCCTCTCTCCCTCCACTCCCCACCCTCCACTCCCCCCTACCCCTCCCTCCTCTCCTCCACTCCTCCACCCCTCCACTCCTCCCATCTACTCCCCCACTCCCCCATCCCTCCTCTCCTCCACTCCTCCATCCTCCACTCCCCCCTCCTCTCCTCCACTCCTCCACCCCCCTCCTCCACCCCTCCACTCCTCCACTCCCCCTCCTCTACCCACTCCTCCACTCCTCCTCTCCCCCCTCCTCTCCTCCACTCTTCCACCCCTCCACTCCCCCACTACCCCTCCTCCCTCCTCTACTCCTCCACTCCTCCATTCCTCCACTCCCCCCTCCTCTCCTCTACTCCTCCACTCCCCCCTCCTCTCCTCCACCTCCTCCACCCCCCTCCCTCCTCCACTCCCCCACTCCCTCCTCCACTCCTTCACTCCTCCACTCCCCCCTCCTCTCCTCCACTCCTCCACTCCCCCACACCCCCTCTTCTCCTCCTCTCCTCCACTCTTCCACCCTCCACTCCCCCACTACCCCTCCACTCTCCACTCTCCTCCACTCCCCCACACCCCCCTCTCCTCCCTCTCCTCCACTCCTCCATTCTTCCACTCCCCCTCCCCCTCCTCTCCTCCATCCCCCCTCCTCTCCCCACTCCTCCACTCCTCCACTCCCCCTCCTCCTCCACTCCTCCACTCCTCCTCTCCCCCCTCCTCTCCTCCACTCTTCCACCCCTCCACTCCCCCACTACCCCTCCTCTCCTCCCCCTCCACTCCCTCCATTCCTCCACTCCCCCTCCTCTCCCTCTACTCCCCACTACCCCTCCTCTCCTCCTCCACTCCTCCACCCTCCATTCCTCCACTCCTCCTCTCCTCCCCTCTCCTCCATCCCCTCCTCCTCTCCCCACTCCTCCACTCCTCCACTCCCCCCTCCTCTACTCCACTCCTCCACTCCTCCTCTCCCCCCTCCTCTCCTCCACTCTTCCACCCCTCCACTCCCCCACTACCCCTCCTCTCCTCCTCTCCTCCACTCCTCCATTCCTCCACTCCCCCCTCCTCTCCTCCACTCTTCCACCCCTCCACTCCCCCACTACCCCTCCACTCTTCCACCCCTCCACTCCCCCACTACCCCTCCTCTCCTCCTCTCCTCCACTCCTCCATTCCTCCACTCCCCCCTCCTCTCCTCTACTCCTCCACTCCCCCCTCCTCTCCTCCACTCCTCCACCCCTCCACTCCTCCCCTCTCCCCCCCTCCTCTCCTCCACTCTTCCACCCTCCACTCCCCCCACTACCCCTCCTCTCCTCCTCTCCTCCACTCCTCCATTCCTCCACTCCCCCTCCTCTCCCTCTACCCTCCACTCCCCCTCCTCCTCCACTCCTCCACCCTCCACTCCTCCACTCCTCCACTCCCCCTCCTCTACTCCACTCCTCCACCCTCCTCTCCCTCCCTCCTCTCCTCTCCCTCCACTCCTCCTCCCTCCACTCCTCCACTCCCCCTCCTCTCCCTACTCCTCCACTCCTCCATTCCTCCACTCCCCCTCCTCTCCTCCACTCCTCCACCCCCCTCCACTCCTCCACTCCTCCACTCCCCCTCCTCTACTCCACTCCTCCACCCTCCCTCTCCCCCTCCTCTCCTCCACTCTTCCACCCCTCCACTCCCCCACTACCCCTCCTCTCCTCCTCCTCCACTCCTCCATTCTCCACTCCCCCTCCTCTCCTCCACTCCTCCATCCCCTCCACTCCTCCACCCTCCACTCCCTCTCCTCTACTCCACCCTCCTCCACTCCTCCCACCCCCTCCACCCCACTCCACCCTCCACTCCCCCCTACCCCTCCTCTCCTCCTCTCCTCCACTCCTCCATTCCTCCACTCCCCCTCCTCCTCCTCACTCTTCCACCCCCTCCACCCCCCCACTCCACTCTTCCACCACTCTTCCACCCTCCACTCCCCACTCCCTCCTCTCCCTCTTCCACCCTCCATTCCTCCACTCCCCCCTCCTCTCCTCTACTCCTCCACTCCCCCCTCCTCTCCTCCACTCCTCCACCCCTCCACTCCTCCTCTCCCCCCTCCTCTCCTCCACTCTTCCACCCCTCCACTCCCCCACTACCCCTCCTCTCCTCCTCTCCTCCACTCCTCCATTCCTCCACTCCACTCCTTCCACTCCCATCCTCCACTCCCCCTCCTCCCTCCACTCCTCCACCCCTCCACTCCTCCACTCCTCCACTCCCCCCCTCCATCCACTCCTCCACTCCTCCCTCTCCCCCCTCCTCCTCCACTCCTCCACCCCTCCACTCCTCCACTCCCCCCCCTCCCTCCTCTACTCCCCTCCACTCCTCCATCCTCCACTACCCCCTCCTCTCCTCCCCTTACTCCCTCCACCCCTCCTCTCCCTCCACTCCTCCACCACACCTCCATCCCTCCACTCCTCCCCCCTCCACTACCCCTCTCCTCCACTCCTCCACCCCTCCACTCCTCCTCTCCCCCTCCTCTCCACTCTTCCACCCCTCCACTCCCCCACTACCCCTCCTCCCTCCACTCCTCCACTCCTCCATTCCTCCACTCCCCCTCCTCTCCTCCTCCCCTCCCCCTCCTCCTCCACCTCCACCCCTCCACTCCTCCATTCTTCCACTCCCCCTCCTCTCCCCTCCTCCCACCCCTCCTCTCCCCACTCCCTCCACTCCTCCACTCCCCCTCCTCTACTCCACTCCTCCACTCCTCCCTCTCCCCCTCCTCTCCTCCACTCTTCCACCCCTCCACTCCCCCACTCCCCCTCCTCTCCTCCTCTCCTCCACTCCTCCATTCCACTCCCCCTCCTCTCCTCCACTCCTCCACTCCCCCCCCTCTCCTCCTCTCCACTCCCCCACTACCCCTCCTCTCCTCCCCCTCTCCTCCACTCCTCCACCCTCCACTCCCCCTCCTCTCCCCTCCACTCCTCCACCCCTCCACTCCCCCCTCCTCTCTCCTCCACTCTTCCACCCCTCCACTCCCCCACTACCCCTCCTCTCCTCCACTCCTCCACTCCTCCATTCCTCCACTCCTCCTCCTCCCCTCTCCCTCCTCCACTCCCCCCCCCCTCCTCTCCCTCCCACTCCTCCACCCTCCACTCCCCCTCTCCCCCTCCTCCCTCCACTCTTCCACCCCTCCACTCCCCACTACCCTCCCTCTCCTCCTCTCCTCCACCCTCCATTCCTCCACTCCCCCCTCCCTCCTCCCTCCTACCCCTCCACCTCCCTCCCTCCTCCACTCCTCCACCCTCCTCCACCCTCCTCCTCCTCCACTCCCCCACTCCACCCTCCACTCCTCCTCTCCCCCTTCCTCCCTCCTCCACTCCTCCACCCTCCACTCCCTCCACTCCCCCTCCTCTCCTCTCCCCCTCCTCTCCTCTCCTCCACTCCTCCATTCCACCCACTCCCCCTCCTCCTCCACTCCTCCACCCCTCCACTCCTCCACTCCTCCACTCCCACTCCTCTACTCCACTCCCCCTCCACTCCTCCTCTCCCCCTCCCCTCCTCCACTCTTCCACCCCTCCACTCCCCCACTACCCCTCCTCTCCTCCTCTCCTCCACTCCTCCATTCCTCCACTCCCCCTCCCTCTCCCACTCCTCCTCCACTCCCCCCTCCTCCATCCTCCTCCTCCACTCCCCTCCTCTCCTCCACTCCCCCTCCCCCCTCCACTCCCTCCACTCCTTCACTCCTCC
>NC_088224.1:77736687-77742831 GCF_036934945.1 Oncorhynchus masou masou
ACTACATAAAGAGAGACCTAACGACAACAACATAGCATGGCAGCAACACATGAAAACACAGCATGGTAACAACACAACATGGCAGCAGCACAACATGGTAGCAGCACAACACATGGTAGAAACATTATCGGACACAGACAACAGCACAAATGGCAAGAAGGTAGAGACAACAATACATCACGCAAGCAGATTGAACTGACACTAAGTGACCATGATTGAGTCTTTTAATGAAGAGATGGACATAAAACGTTCCAGTTTGAGAGTTTTTTTGCAGCTTGTTCCAGTCGCTAGCAGCAGTGATTCCAACACATAAAGTTTGGGTTGCTAGATCAAACTCCCTCCTATGGTTTCTGTCTTAACCTTTTACAGCAGTGGGATAAATCATGGTCAAACAGAGTGTTTCTGGGAAGTCTTCAACAAATCTACTATGAAACAAAGGTATACTCCTCAGACACATGGTTATGAGCTGAACAATAGAAGAAATCAGTACCATGTCATATATACAGCTGAATTGTATTCGATTTTGAGTTTGCATCCCAATATGACACTTTACATACATTCAGAAGACTGAAATATATAACTGACACAGAAAAAATGGTCTGTGGTGGACATGAGAAACTATACTTTTCGTGTGTCTGTCACGAATTTCGCCTACGTCATTTGGGTCTATTTCATGATAAGTTCTGATAGCGGGCTGACACTTTCTATCACTGTTTTGAACTTCTAACATGGTAGGGATAAGGTGTGGTTTGTGACACAAAAGAGCAGCTTCTCACCGATATGTCAGCTCATACCACAGTTACACCTCCAACACAGCCAAAACATCTGCTATGCGGATGACGGTCTACGTGGGTTAACGCTCTGATTGAATCGCGGGCGTATAGACAGTATACAAGAAAAACAAAGGGAAAGAAAAGTGACAACAGAGAGACCTGGGCTGAGACAGATTCAATACAAACATTTCACTTATTCCAATCCACTGTTTCACTCTGAAGAGAATGGAGAGAAATTAAAACAAAGAAAACAAAGAATGAAAAAGAAAATGGTAGAGTGAAATAAAATGCGACACACAAACCATCCACAAACCAGCCACAAACCATCCACAAACCATCCATCATCGAGTGGTTTGAAACTGATAGTGAAAGAAAGGAATATGGATTGACTGAGACACACAGGACAACTAATACCACAGAGCCTGGCTCTGCTGGGGCTTTTCTGTTCAACAAGGGCTCAGACCTGGGACAGTGACAACAATAAGATTCCTATCGGCCTAACATCTGGGCATATTCCTGCTCAAACACCCATTCTTAATCTCTCTGTTTTTATGCAGTTTGACGGATGGAATTAAAATCAAATCAAATCGTATTAGTCACATATGCTGAATACAACTGCTGTAGACCTTACATTGAAATGCCTAATGCAATCTATTACAAAAATAAAGCAAACTAGATGGATAGAGATAGTGAGAGACAGAGAGAAAGAGAGGGGGAGAGAAGGAGAGAGAAAGAGAGAGAGAGTGTGCAGAGTAGGTTTGGAGAGAGAGAGAGAGAGTGTAAGGGGGAGTTTAGAGAAAAATGTAGGGCTTTGGAGAAATTTAAGAATTTGGAGAAAAATGCACAAAATTCTTTCTGAATTTCCAATACAGGAACGCTAAAAAAAATAATTTGCAGAAACTCGTTACTGAAGACGGAGTCATTGATGATTCTCTGAATAATATTTTAAAAGAGGAAGCTAATTATTTTAGGCAGATGTTCTCTTTTCCGTCTCATCCTCTCCCACTGAATGAAGATTACGGTAAGGAATTCTTTCCAAATAATATAAAAAAAGGAAAATTAACAAATGTGCAGAAAGATCAGTGCCAAGGCCAAATTACAGAGGAAGAACTTTTTGATGCTATTAAATCCTTTCAGTCTGGAAAAACCCCAGGGCTTGATGGTATACCGGTAGAGGTATATCAAGTGTTTTTTGATATACTCAGAGCTCCATTGTTAGATTGTTTTAACTACTCCTATAGAAATGGTAGTCTGTCTGGTACTCAGCAGGAAGGTCTGATTTCTCTATTACTATAACAAGATGGCAAATATAAAGACCCAGTCTATCTAAAAAACTGGAGGCCCCTTACACTTCAATGATGTGATGCAAAAATACTAGAAAAATGCATAGCACTCAGAATTAAAAGGGTTTTACCAGGTTTTGTTCATCCTGATCAGACAGGTTTTTTACCTGGACGATACATTGGAGATAATATATGACAACTACTAGAAATAATAGAATATCATGAAACATATAAGAAGCCAGGAATGGTATTTATTGTGGTTTTTGAAAAGGCATCTTATAAAATGGGTAAGAATAATGTATAGCAACCCCAGGTGTAAAATAGTAAATTACGAATACTTCTCAGAGCGTTTTGAATTGTCAAGAGGAGTTAAACAAGGGTGTCCGCTGTCACCATACGTATTCGTTATGGCCATCAAAATGCTAGCTACTAAAATCAGATCCAATAACAACATTAGAGGATTAGAAATCCAAGGCTTAAAAACAAAGGTGTCCATGTATACCGATGACTCAAGTTTTATGTTTAAGTCCGCAAGCTAGATCCCTGCAATGTCTCATTAAAGATCTAGATAACTTTTCTGTACCCTCTGGACTAAAATCTAATTATGATAAGTGTACAATATTACATATTGGATCCTTAAAAAATACAACTTTTACATTACCATGCAGCTTACCTATAAAATGGGCTAATGGTAGAGTTATGTCGTTCATGGAGTTATCAGAATTGTATGGGAAGGTCTGCTCTATCCAAGAGTAACCAATTGATTACAGCATTGCCCCAAAAATGGAGGAGGCGGATAGCAGTGGGAGGAGGTAGGGATCTGGTCTGTCTGCCCAATATAAAGGATCAAAACTGGAGGAGGCAGGTGGCAGCAGGAGGAGGTAGGGATCTGGTCTGTCTGCCCAATATAAAGGATCAAAACTGGAGGAGGCAGATGGCAGCAGGAGGAGGTAGGGATCTGGTCTGTCTGCCCAATATAAAGGATCAAAACTGGAGGAGGCAGGTGGCAGCAGGAGGAGGTAGGGATCTGGTCTGTCTGCCCAATATAAAGGATCAAAACTGGCGGAGGAATAAAAATAGCATAAATAGGAAAGTATACTAGTTTCATTTGAGGACCAGGATGCTGACAACTGTACCATACAGATTGCAAAATAGTTGGGAAGAGATTTTTGATGTACCAATTCCATGGTACAGGGTATATGAGTTGATATATAAAACAATGCAAGATTCAAGACTTCATGCTTTTCAGCTAAAATGATTATATATAATTCTTGCCACCAACAAAATGTTGAATATTTGGGGCATAAAATCATCAAAGCTCTGCAGATTTTGTTGTGAGGATACAGAATCAATAGAGCATTTATTTTGGTATTGTCCTCAGGTACCATGTTTCTGGTCTCAGGTTCAGGAATGGTTGAAAATGCATAGCTTTGATCTAAAATTGATCCTAGAAATAGTATGGTTAGGTAGATCTGGAGAGACCAGGTCAGTCAATTAGTAATATACTAATACTCTTAGTAAAAGTATTTATCTTTAACACGCAATCTGTAGATTCTATTCGATTAGATAGATTGAAATTGTACGTTAAACATCACAGCATAGTTGAAAGATATGTGCTGTGTAGAAACACGAAGTGGGTGGCCAGCAGAGATAGATGGGATGGGCTGAGGGAAGCTGAGGGTTGGTATGTGGAATTGGAGACAAGTGGGAGTGGAGTTGCTGTGTGAGAGAGAGAATGGTGGTCAAAAGTCAAAGTCAAAAGTCAAAATAAAACATAGTAAAAGTACATTTGAATGACACTAAGTGGCAGTGTTTTTACAACTAATGCCGGTTTGCCTGAGGCTGATGCCGTGCAGGTGTTTGTACACATGCATATATACACACACTCTCATTCAAATAAACACATACAAGAACACACACATACATGTAATAGTGCCAGACATGCACACAAACATATAAAGTAGGCATTGCTGTTATGATTTCAGTTGTCCTTGATGTCCTTTGTTTTAAATATATATATATATATATTTTTGCATTGTTGTCTGTTGTTGTCTGTTGTTGTTTGCTGTTTTCATCTGTCTTTACTTTTTTCTCTTTAGTTCATTCTCTAGGTTGTTGGTGCATTGGGGGGTTATTGGCTGTGGGGAATGGAATTAATTGTATTTTTTTTTCTTCCAGGATGGGCCGTGGGAGGGGTCTCGAATGGTTGAGGGACAGCTATTGGGGAACTGTGGGGGGATCTTGGAGGGTTCGGGTTTCACAAGATTGTGATCATGAAAAAGGAAACTATGACATATATTTTATATCACTATCATGCACACGCACCCTCACACATAAGGATGGCTCTGCTCTGCTCTGTTGCGGAAAGACTGATACATGTTTGATAGTGTCTTGATGCTGTATTGTTTGTCCTTCATGTTCTAACACTTTAATGTTACCCCTTCTTTGTGTTTTTTTGTAATAAATATAAAAAAATAAAAATATAAAAAAACTATGCAGTTGAAAAAAATATGAGTAAGAATAAGAAATAAAAGTAACAAGAAATTAAAGAGCAGCAGTAAAATAACAAAAGCCAGACTATATAGAGAGGGGTGCCAGTACAGAGTCAATGTGCCGGGGCACCGGTTAGTTGAGGTAGTATGTACATGTAGGTAGAGTTATTAAAGGGACTATGCATAGATAATAACAACAGAGAGTAGCAGCAGTGTAAAAGGGGAGTGGTGGGGGTGCAATGCAAATAGTCTGGGTAGCCATTTGATTAGATGTTCAGGAGTCTTATGGCTTGGGGGTAGAAGCTGTTTAGAAGCCTCTTAGACCTAGACTTGGTGCTCTGGTACCGCTTGCCTATGACTAGGGTGGCTGGAGTCTTTGACAATTTTCAGGGCCTTCCTCTGACACCGCCTGGTGTAGAGATCCTGGATGGCAAGAAGCGTACTCATTACTATCTGTAGTGCCTTACGGTCGGAAGCTGAGCAGTTGCCATACCAGGCAGTGATACAACCAGTCAGGATGCTCTCGATGGTGCAGCTGTAGAACCTTTTGAGGATCTGAGGACGCATGCCAAATATTTTCAGTCTCCTGAGGGGGAATAGGTTTTGGTGTAGGTGAGAGTGTTAGCATGTTTGTGTTTATTAGTGAGAGTGTGTTTGTGTGTAGGTGAGAGTGTTAGCATGTTTGTGTTTATTAGTGAGAGTGTGTTTGTGTGTAGGTGAGAGTGTTAGCATGTTTGTGTTTATTAGTGAGAGTGTGTTTGTGTGTATGTGTGAGAGTTTGCATGTTTGTGTTTATTAGTGAGAGTGTGTTTGTGGGTATGTGTGAGAGTTTGCATGTTTGTGTTTATTAGAAAGAGTGTGTTTGTGTGTATGTGTGAGAGTTTGCATGTTTGTGTTTATTAGTGAGAGTGTGTTTGTGTAAAGTTATGCACGTGTGTTATGAACTTGAGTGAAGACCCAAGCGGTTTTAACAGAAAACAGAGTTCTTTAATAAAAACAGGAATGGCATAAATCCTCTTCCAACGTAGTCAATGGAACAAAGAACGTAGTATAATGCAGGTTGCACCTGCCATGCAGACTCCGACAGGACAGGACAAAGTGGAAGCAAGCGAGACGACAGCTTGCTTCTGGCATCAAAAAACACAAACAAAGATGAGACACTGAAAGTAGCAGGAACAGAGAAAGAAATAGAGACCTAATCAGAGGGGAAGAGAAACAGGTGGGGAAAAGAGAATGAGCTAGTTAGGAGAAATGTAGGAGGGATGAGAGACAGAGAAGGTAACCTAAAAAGACCAGCAGAGAGAGAGAATGAAGAGAAAGGACAGGAACAGACATAACAAGACATGACAGTACCCCCCACTCACCGAGCGCCTCCTGGCGCACTCGAGGAGGAAACCTGGCGGCAACGGAGGAAATCATCGATCAGCGAACGGTCCAGCACGTCCCGAGAGGGAACCCAACTCCTCTCCTCAGGACCGTACCCCTCCCAATCCACTAGGTACTGATGACCACGGCCCCGAGGGCGCATGTCCAAAATCTTACGAACCCTGTAGATGGGTGCGCCCTCGACAAGGATGGGGGGGAGGGACGAGCGGG
>NC_088224.1:77743331-77842799 GCF_036934945.1 Oncorhynchus masou masou
ACAAGAACTATGGTCAGAACGTGACAGTTGTCTGGTTCTCTGTGTTTTTGATTCAATATACTTCTCAATTACTTAATTATCTGTTATTTCTGGTTTGCTCTTATGCTTCTTTAAATTAGCCAAGGATTCTAATTTGTCAAATAATAAGTTTATGTTCCAAACAGACAAATACTAATTGCTTTTTGGTAGATGTCTGTACTGTTTCCACTCCATCTATAGGCCTGTTTATTATCATGTAATTTATTGGGCCGTGATGCTTCATGGTTGTGTTCTGCTCTTCTCGGATACACTGTGGTTTTACTGTGGTCTGAGAAAGGTGTTAGTGGCCTGACTGTGAAGACTCTGAGAGACTCTGGGTTTAGGTCGGTGAGGAAGTAGTCTACAGTGCTGCTGCCAAGGAATGAGCTGTAGGTGTACCTACTAAAAGAGTCCCCTCTCAGCCTACCATTGACTATGTACAGACCCAGTGTTCGACAGAGCTGTAGGTGTACCTACCTAAAGAGTCCCCCCCAGCCTACCATTGACTATGTACAGACCCAGTGTTCCACAGAGCTGTAGGTTTACCTACCTAAAGATTCCCCTCTCAGCATACCATTGACTATGTACAGACCCAGTGTTCGACAGAGCTGTAGGTGTACCTACCTAAAGAGTCCCCTCTCAGTCTACCGTTGACTATGTACAGACCCAGTGTTCCACAGAGCTGTAGGTTTACCTACCTAAAGATTCCCCTCTCAGCCTACCATTGACTATGTACAGACCCAGTGTTCCACAGAGCTGTAGGTGTACTTACCTAAAGAGTCCCCCCAACCTACCATTGACTATGTACAGACCCAGTGTTCCACAGAGCTGTAGGTGTACCTACCTAAAGAGTCCCCTCAGCCTACCGTTGACTATGTACAGACCCAGTGTTCGACAGAGCTGTAGGTGTACCTACCAAAAGATTCCCCTCTCAGCATACCGTTGACTATGTACAGACCCAGTGTTCGACAGAGCTGTAGGTGTACCTACCAAAAGAGTCCCCTCTCAGCATACCGTTGACTATGTACAGACCCAGTGTTCCACAGAGCTGTAGGTGTACCCACCAAAAGAGTCTCCTCTCAGCCTTCCATTGACTATGTACAGACTCAGTGTTCGACAGAGCTGTAGGTGTACCTACCTAAAGAGTCCCCTCTCAGCATACCGTTGACTATGTACAGACCCAGTGTTCCACAGAGCTGTAGGTGTACCCACCAAAAGAGTCTCCTCTCAGCCTTCCATTGACTATGTACAGACACAGTGTTCCACAGAGCTGTAGGTGTACCTACCAAAAGATTCCCCTCTTAGCCTACCATTGACTATGTACAGACCCAGTGTTCCACAGAGCTGTAGGTGTACCCACCAAAAGAGTCTCCTCTCAGCCTTCCATTGACTATGTACAGACTCAGTGTTCGACAGAGCTGTAGGTGTACCTACCTAAAGAGTCCCCTCTCAGCATACCGTTGACTATGTACAGACCCAGTTTTCCACAGAGCTGTAGGTGTACCCACCAAAAGAGTCTCCTCTCAGCCTTCCATTGACTATGTACAGACACAGTGTTCCACAGAGCTGTAGGTGTACCTACCAAAAGATTCCCCTCTTAGCCTACCATTGACTATGTACAGACCCAGTGTTCCACAGAGCTGTAGGTGTACCTACCTAAAGAGTCCCCTCTCAGCCTACCATTGACTATGTACAGACCCAGTGTTCCACAGAGCTTCACGAGCTGTACCACGTTTTTGTTTTTCACTTTGTCATAGTTGTTTCTGTGGGGGTCTGTGGGGATGGAAAGGTTGTTGCTTCCTAGGAGGTGTTTATCCCCATGACTGTTAATAGTGTCTAGTTCTTCTGTTGTTCTAGCATTCAGGTCTCCACAGACCAGTACGTTGCCTTGGGTCTGAAAGTGACTAATTTCCTCCTCTAGAATGGAGAAACTCTCTTCATTGAAGTAGGGTGACTCTGAGGGGGGAATGTATGTGGCACAGAGGAAGATGTTTTTATCTGTCAAGATAGTCTCCTTGTTGATTTTTAACCAGATAAAGAATTCTCCTGTTTTGATCAATTTGATTGAATTAATTTGTTCAGATTTATACCATATTAGCATTCCCCCTGAGTCTCTGTCCTGTTTGATTCCTTTTAATATAGCGGATGGTATGATTATCTCCCTATAACCTAGTGGACAGCCAGTGGAAACATCCCCTCTGCACCATGTTTCATGTAGTACTACAATATCAACATCATCAATTTCTTTCAGGAAGTCTGGGTTTCTGCTCTTTAGTCCAAAAGTAGAGGACTTCAACCCTTGTAAGTTCCAACATGCAACGTAAAAATATTTGATTTTTTTCCTCTTTATGTTCAAAATGAGACAAACACTCACAATCCAACAAGAACTATTAAAATAGGATTTTTCAATTAAAGTAAACTCTTATTGTGCAAATGTGATTTGTTAATCATTTAAGATACAATTTGTGTCATGCCACTTGGGTGGGTGTAGTGGAGGAAGGTGGAGTTCTTGTGCTCATCTTACCATGCCCCTCAGCCTATTATATGTGAGCACCCCTCTCCCCCCCCCCTATACTATACAGTACACCTACTGGCCCTTTTCACTCCGACCCTGTCAATACCAATTCATCACTTCTCACTTGCTGTATTTTTCTCTCCTTTACTATCTCCTCATGTTAAAACAGAAGTTCTCTCCTTCTTACTTGTGTTTCCTCTCTTTCTCCACCACCACCAAAGCCTTCCATCTCTCCCCATGTCATAATTTTCATCCTTTTTTGTTTTCTTGCTTCATAAAATGAAACACAGACATCAGCCATAACCTCAAGCAATACTGTATCGTAAATGATCCATTTATGTTGATAGCAGTGTGTTGACATTGTGGCTAGTGGTCCGTCCATTGTATTGCGCCTACAGTACCCTAGCATGGTATTTTAATGTTCCTGATTAGGACCCCTGTAAACCACATCATTCCCCCTGCTCTCAAATCAAAAACCCCTCATTTGTTCATTCAGTCAACAGCCCTCCCCTTGTAAATCCCCCTGATTTACGGGACGTGTGTGTGTTCGTGCATGTGTGATTGACAACGACCTCACATATCCACCGCCTCCCAACCCCTCCTCTTCCTCTCCATATTGACCCTCATGTCAGCAGCCTGTCTAAGTTGCTTCCGTATCTCATCAATAGTGTCATGACTGTCCTGACCAGGTCAGGTTACAGGAGACCACAACCCTACAGATTATCTCTCAACCCCAACAGAGGAGGAGAGATCTAGGGGTCTGAAGATGTGAGGGTTTTATGACCCCTCACGCCCCTGGTAAATCTTAGGCCACAGAAAAAATCCTTTGTCCTGTTACTATGGAGAACCAGCCTCAGATCATTAAATAAAGGAAATAAAAGGACTTTGGAACAAAGGTTTCCATCGGCCACAATGGTGGTCATGACGATAGATGGAATATGAAAATGCATGTCATTTTTGTTTTGTTATTAAAGGTTAATAGATGACGTTATTATGAAAACATTGTAATGTGAAGAGTTTTCCTAGTATATGTTTGATGTTTACACATTGTACGTTGTATGGAAAATATCCAAATATCCAAAGAGAATGTTTAGGGGAAGATGAAATGTTAAGTTAGTTGTCTAAAATTGGATTTGAATTAAATCTAGACCTTGCCTCATTAACTTGTTATGCTCAGAGAATTGCCCTAAAGATGGTTACGCCCACTTCTGACCCAAGGGTATAAAACCTGTGAGTATAGAATTTATAGGGAGACTACGTGTCCCAAGCTGCAGCAAAGGTCTAAAAGGTCAACGAACACAGAAAGCAACGCAAGTTTGAAGACAAGAAATACTTTTCTACCCAAGAACGGATGAGTAGCTGTGTCTAAGCGGGTGAATTCAAGTCGAACCACCTCGCCTCCATCTCCCATCGAATCGTGGTATCTAAAGGGTTTTATTCCTATGCTGTGAGCTCTGAGCTACAGAGCTCTGTCCTCAGAAGACCCCTTCCAGAGCAAGGGTGAGGGAACAGGCTCCTAAGCCAAAAGGACACTGACATCGGGAGGACGATCAGAGAGGTGCGCCGGAGTAGTGCGTCATCGAGCAGCCTGGACGGTCCCCTGAACGGTCCACGCAGAGAATCCTCTAAGATCTTGTCCATGTAATTACATCATTATATTCTGACCCATAAGAGTGGCAGTTTGGGGCAAGGCTAGGGTTAGAATAGCATAGCTGACAAATTCACCCAAATGTATGTTTTTCTCATGTACTTTCTCATGTACTTTCTTTTTTCTCTCTCTCTTTGAAATCCCCATTTTGGGTAACACGTGCCATAGTGTGTTGGCCCATTATACTAAGTTCTAATCAATAACCTATAATGTGTGTTGTCTATGTGTATCTTATCATCATTTTAGCTTTTTAGTAAATAAATATTCAACTAAGATTGGTGTGGTACGAACTCATTGGTGAGACCCGGGTCCGTGCAGATTCACGGACTATACTACGTTCAAAACGAGATTGTAGAGGTAACTGGTTAATTAGCGGCTGTTGTAAAATCAATATTCTGATATTCTTTGAGTTAATTTGGGAAATAGAAACTCAATAAAAACTATTTTTCCCATGGTGCCCCAGGTTAATGAGTTTATAATTGCTTGATTCAGTTAATCACGCAATTATAAACTTTAATCATTCGATGAACAACAGTCGTCACATTTACTAATACAACGTCACGACAATAGGATATAATTTATCTAGATAAACAGTCAGTCCTTCATCTTACGTGTTATTTCTTACATTATTACCGCAGGTCATCTTAGGTTTCATTACATACAGTCGAGAACAACTACTGAATATACGATCAGCGTCAAATCACCATCAGTACGACCAAGAATATGACTTTCGCGAAGCGGATCCTGTGTTCTGCCTTTCAACCAGGACAACGGAATGGATCCCAGCCGGCGACCCAAAAAAATGACTTCGTAAAAGAGGGAAACGAGGCGGACTTCTGGTCAGACTACAGAGACGGGCACATCGTGCACCACTCCCTAGCATTCTTCTTGCCAATGTCCAGTCTCTTGACAACAAGGTTGATGAAATCCGAGCAAGGGTAGCATTCCAGAGGGACATCAGAGACTGTAACGTTCTTTGCTTCACGGAAACATGGCTCACTGGAGAGACGCTATCGGAGGCGGTGCAGCCAGCGGGTTTCTCCACGCATCGCGCCGACAGAAACAAATACCTTTCTGGTAAGAAGAGGGGCGGGGGCGTATGCCTTATGGCTAACGAGTGGTGTGATCACAGAAACATACAGGAACTCAAATCCTTCTGTTCACCTGATTTAGAATTCCTCACAATCAAATGTAGACCACATTAACTACCAAGAGAATTCTCTTCGATTATAATCACAGCCGTATATATTCCCCCCCAAGCAGACACATCGATGGCTCTGAACTAACTTTATTTGACTCTTTGCAAACTGGAATCCACACATTCTGAGGCTGCATTCATTGTAGCTGAGGATTTTAACAAGGCTAATCTGAAAACCAGAATCCCTAAATTGTATCAGCATATCGATTGCGCCACCAGGGCTGGCAAAACCTTGGATCATTGTTATTCTAACTTCCGCGACGCATATAAGGCCCTGCCCCGCCCTCCCTTCGGAAAAGCTGACCACGACTTAATTTTGCTGATCCCTGTCTACAGACAGAAACTAAAACAAGAAGCTCCCACGCTGAGGTCTGTCCAACGCTAGTCCGACCAAGCTGATTCCACACTCCAAGACTGCTTCCATCACGTGGACTGGGACATGTTTCGTATTGCGTTAGACAATAACATTGACGAATAAGCTGATTCGGTGTGCGAGTTCATTAGAACGTGCGTTGAAGATGTCGTTCCCATAGCAACGATTAAAACATTCCCTAACCAGAAACCGTGGATTGATGGCAGCATTCACGTGAAACTGAAAGCACGAACCGCTGCTTTTAATCAGGGCAAGGTGACTGGTAACATGACTGAATACAAACAGTGCAGCTATTCCCTCCACAAGGCTATCAAACAAGCTAAGCGTCAGTATAGAGACAAAGTAGAATCTCAATTCAACGGTTCAGACACAAGAGGTATGTGGCAGGGTCTACAGTCAATCACGGACTACAAGAAGAAATCCAGCCCAGTCACGGACCAGGATGTCTTGCTCCCAGGCAGACTAAATAACTTTTTTGCCCGCTTTGAGGACAATACAGTGCCACTGACACGGCCTGCAACGAAAACATGCGGTCTCTCCTTCACTGCAGCCGAGGTGAGTAAAACATTTAAACGTGTTAACCCTCGTAAGGCTGCAGGCCCAGACGGCATCCCCAGCCGCGCCCTCAGAGCATGCGCAGACCAGCTGGCTGGTGTGTTTACGGACATATTCAATCAATCCCTATACCAGTCTGCTGTTCCCACATGCTTCAAGAGGGCCACCATGGTTCCTGTTCCCAAGAAAGCTAAGGTAACTGAGCTAAACGACTACCGCCCCGTAGCACTCACTTCCGTCATCAGGAAGTGCTTTGAGAGACTAGTCAAGGACCATATCACCTCCACCCTACCTGACACCCTAGACCCACTCCAATTTGCTTACCGCCCAAATAGGTCCACAGACAACGCAATCTCAACCACACTGCACACTGCCCTAACCCATCTGGACAAGAGGAATACCTATTTGAGAATGCTGTTCATCGACTACAGCTCGGCATTTAACACCATAGTACCCTCCAAGCTCGTCATCAAGCTCGAGACTCTGGGTCTCGACCCCGCCCTGTGCAACTGGGTACTGGACTTCCTGACGGGCTGCCCCCAGGTGGTGAGGGTAGGCAACAACATCTCCATCCCTCTGATCCTCAACACTGGGGCCCCACAAGGGTGCGTTCTGAGCCCTCTCCCGTACTCCCTGTTCACCCACGACTGCGCGGCCACGCACGCCTCCAACTCAATCATCAAGTTTGTGGACGACACAACAGTGGTAGGCTTGATTACCAACAACGACGAGACGGCCTACAGGGAGGAGGTGAGGGCCCTCGGAGTGTGGTGTCAGGACAATAACCTCACACTCAACATCAACAAAACTAAGGAGATGATTGTGGACTTCAGGAAACAGCAGAGGGAACACCCCCCTATCCACATCAATGGAACAGTAGTGGAGAGGGTAGTAAGTTTTAAGTTCCTCCGCATACACATCACAGACAAACTGAATTGGTCCACTCACACAGACAGCATCGTGAAGAAGGCGCAGCAGCGCCTCTTCAACCTCAGGAGGCTGAAAAAATTCAGCTTGTCACCAACAGCACTCACAAACTTCTACAGATGCACAATCGAGAGCATCCTGGCTGGCTGTATCACCGCCTGGTACGGCAACTGCTCCGCCCACAACCGTAAGGCTCTCCAGAGGGTAGTGAGGTCTGCACAACGCGTTATCGGGGGCAAACTACCTGCCCTCCAGGACACCTACACCACCCGATGTTACAGGAAGGCCATAAAGATCATCAAGGACAACACCCACCCGAGCCACTGCCTGTTCACCCCGCTATCATCCAGAAGGCGAGGTCAGTACAGGTGCATCAAAGCTGGGACCGAGAGACTGAAAAACAGCTTCTATCTCAAGGCCATCAGCCTGTTAAACAGCAACCACTAACATTGAGTGGCTGCTGCCAACACACTGACTCAACTCCAGCCACTTTAATAATGGGAATTGATGGGAAATGATGTAAAATATATTACTAGCCACTTTAACCAATGCTACCTAATATAATGTTTACATACCCTACATTATTAATCTCATATGTATACGTATATACTGTACTCTATATCATCTACTGCATCCTTATGTAATACATGTATCACTAGCCACTTTAACTATGCCACTTTGTTTACATACTCATCTCATATGTATATACTGTACTCGATACCATCTACTGTATCTTGCCTATGCGGCTCTGCACCATCACTCATTCATATCCTTATGTACATATTCTTTATCCCCTTACACTGTGTATAAGAAATTAGTTTTGGAATTGTTAGTTAGATTACTTGTTGGTTATTACTGCATTGTCGGAACTAGAATCACAAGCATTTTGCTACACTCGCATTAACATCTGCTAACCATGTGTATGTGACAAATAAAATTTGATTTGATTTTGATTTGATCTACCGTATGGCTTTTCAGTCATATCTAGTATAGAAATACAGTGTGACTGTGATCTATGAGATTCAGGTTCTACTGCTATTTCTGTAATCAGACCCAGAGTGTTAAAATAATAATTAATAGTAATAAAATAATTAGGTGTGTGCTTATATTTCACACTTGTGATTAATATGCATGTTTGAATTGGAAATCAGTTTTTTGCATATCTCAAGTCCCCCTGAAAGTGTGGTCACGGCCCAAAGGCGACCCTGGAGCAATTACGGTTACATGCCTTGCTGAAGGGCACATTACATTTACATTTAAGTCATTTAGCAGATGCTCTTATCCAGAGCGACTTACAAATTGGTGAATTCACCTTCTGACATCCAGTGGAACAGCCACTTTACAATAGTGCATCTAAATCATTTAAGGGGGGGTGAGAAGGATTACTTTATCCTATCCTAGGTATTCCTTGAAGAGGTGGGGTTTCAGGTGTCTCCGGAAGGTGGTGATTGACTCCGCTGTCCTGGCGTCGTGAGGGAGTTTGTTCCACCATTGGGGGGCCAGAGCAGCGAACAGTTTTGACTGGGCTGAGCGGGAACTGTACTTCCTCAGTGGTAGGGAGGCGAGCAGGCCAGAGGTGGATGAACGCAGTGCCCTTGTTTGGGTGTAGGGCCTGATCAGAGCCTGGAGGTACTGGGGTGCCGTTCCCCACACAGCTCCGTAGGCAAGCACCATGGTCTTGTAGCGGATGCGAGCTTCAACTGGAAGCCAGTGGAGGGAGCGGAGGAGCGGGGTGACGTGAGAGAACTTGGGAAGGTTGAACACCAGACGGGCTGCGGCGTTCTGGATGAGTTGTAGGGGTTTAATGGCACAGGCAGGGAGCCCAGCCAACAGCAAGTTGCAGTAATCCAGACGGGAGATGACAAGTGCCTGGATTAGGACCTGTGCCGCTTCCTGTGTGAGGCAGTCGTACTCTGCGGATGTTGTAGAGCATGAACCTACAGGAACGGGCCACCGCCTTGATGTTAGTTGAGAACAACAGGGTGTTGTCCAGGATCACGCCAAGGTTCTTAGCGCTCTGGGAGGAGGACACAATGGAGTTGTCAACCGTGATGGCGAGATCATGGAACGGGCAGTCCTTCCCCGGGAGGAGGAGCAGCTCCGTCTTGTCGAGGTTCAGCTTGAGGTGGTGATCCGTCATCCACACTGATATGTCTGCCAGACATGCAGAGATGCGATTCGCCACCTGGTCATCAGAAGGGGGAAAGGAGAAGATTAATTGTGTGTCGTCTGCATAGCAATGATAGGAGAGACCATGTGAGGTTATGACAGATCCAAGTGACTTGGTGTATAGCGAGAATAGGAGAGGGCCTAGAACAGAGCCCTGGGGGACCCCAGTGGTGAGAGCGCGTGGCGAGGAGACAGATTCTCGCCACGCCACCTGGTAGGAGCGACCTGTCAGGTAGGACGCAATCCAAGCGTGGGCCGTGCCGGAGATGCCCAACTCGGAGAGGGTGGAGAGGAGGATCTGATGGTTCACAGTATCGAAGGCAGCCGATAGGTCTAGAAGGATGAGAGCAGAGGAGAGAGAGTTAGCTTTAGCAGTGCGGAGCGCCTCCGTGATACAGAGAAGAGCAGTCTCAGTTGAATGACTAGTCTTGAAACCTGACTGATTTGGATCAAGAAGGTCATTCTGAGAGAGATAGCGGGAGAGCTGGCCAAGGATGGCACGTTCAAGAGTTTTGGAGAGAAAAGAAAGAAGGGATAGTGGTCTGTAGTTGTTGACATCGAAGGGATCGAGTGTAGGTTTTTTCAGAAGGGGTGCAACTCTCGCTCTCTTGAAGACGGAAGGGACGTAGCCAGCGGTCAGGGATGAGTTGATGAGCGAGGTGAGGTAAGGGAGAAGGTCTCCGGAAATGGTCTGGAGAAGAGAGGAGGGGATAGGGTCAAGCGGGCAGGTTGTTGGGCGGCCGGCCGTCACAAGAAGCGAGATTTCATCTGGAGAGAGAGGGGAGAAAGAGGTCAGAGCACAGGGTAGGGCAGTGTGAGCAGAACCAGCGGTGTCGTTTGACTTAGCAAACGAGGATCGGATGTCGTCGACCTTCTTTTCAAAATGGTTGACGAAGTCATCTGCAGAGAGGGAGGAGGGGGGGGGGAGGATTCAGGAGGGAGGAGAAGGTGGCAAAGAGCTTCCTAGGGTTAGAGGCAGATGCTTGGAATTTAGAGTGGTAGAAAGTGGCTTTAGCAGCAGAGACAGAGGAGGAAAATGTAGAGAGGAGGGAGTGAAAGGATGCCAGGTCCGCAGGGAGGCGAGTTTTCCTCCATTTCCGCTCGGCTGCCCGGAGCACTGTTCTGTGAGCTCGCAGTGAGTCGTCGAGCCACGGAGTGGGAGGGGAGGACCGAGCCGGCCTGGAGGATAGGGGACATAGAGAGTCAAAGGATGCAGAAAGGGAAGAGAGGAGGGTTGAGGAGGCAGAATCGGGAGATAGGTTGGAGAAGGTATGAGCAGAGGGAAGAGATGATAAGATGGAAGAGGAGAGAGTAGCGGGGGAGAGAGAGCGAAGGTTGGGACGGCGCGATACCATCCGAGTAGGGGCAGTGTGGGAAATGTTGGATGAGAGCGAGAGGGAAAAGGATACAAGGTAGTGGTCGGAGACTTGGAGGGGAGTTGCAATGAGGTTAGTGGAAGAACAGCATCTAGTAAAGATGAGGTCGAGCGTATTGCCTGCCTTGTGAGTAGGGGGAAGGTGAGAGGGTGAGGTCAAAAGAGGAGAGGAGTGGAAAGAAGGAGGCAGAGAGGAATGAGTCAAAGGTAGACGTGGGGAGGTTAAAGTCGCCCAGGACTGTGAGAGGTGAGCCGTCCTCAGGAAAGGAGCTTATCAAGGCATCAAGCTCATTGATGAACTCTCCGAGGGAACCTGGAGGGCGATAAATGATAAGGATGTTAAGCTTGAAAGGGCTGGTAACTGTGACAGCATGGAATTCAAAGGAGGCGATAGACAGATGGGTAAGGGGAGAAAGAGAGAATGACCACTTGGGAGAGATGAGGATCCCGGTGCCACCACCCCGCTGACCAGGAGCTCTCGGGGTGTGCGAGAACACGTGGGCTGACGAAGAGAGAGCAGTAGGAGTAGCAGTGTTATCTGTGGTGATCCATGTTTCCGTCAGTGCCAAGAAGTCGAGGGACTGGAGGGAGGCATAGGCTGAGATGAACTCTGCCTTGTTGGCCGCAGATCGGCAGTTCCAGAGGCTACCGGAGACCTGGAACTCCATGTGGGTCGTGCGCGCTGGGACCACCAGATTAGGGTGGCCGCGGCCACGCGGTGTGGAGCGTTTGTATGGTCTGTGCAGAGAGGAGAGAACAGGGATAGAAAGACACATAGTTGACAGGCTACAGAAGAGGCTACGCTAATGCAAAGGAGATTGGAATGACAAGTGGACTACACGTCTCGAATGTTCAGAAAGTTAAGCTTACGTAGCAAGAATCTTATTGACTAAAATGATTGAAATGATACAGTACTGCTGGAGTAGGCTAGCTGGCAGTGGCTGCGTTGTTGACTTTGTAGGCTAGCTGGCAGTGGCTGCGTTGTTGACACTACACTAATCAAGTCGTTCCGTCGAGTGTAATAGTTTCTACAGTGCTGCTATTCGGGGGCTAGCTGGCTAGCTGGCTAGCTAGCAGTGTTGATTACGTTACGTTACGTTAAAAGAACGACAATAGCTGGCTAGCTAACCTAGAAAATCGCTCTAGACTACACAATTGTCTTAGATACAAAGACGGCTATGTAGCTAGCTAGCTACGATCAAACAAATCAAACCGTTGTACTGTAATGAAGTGAAATGAAAATGTGATACTACCTGTGGAGCGAAGCGGAATGTTGACCGGGTTGTTGAAGTTCTATTCAGTAGACGTTGGCTAGCTGTTGGCTAGCTAGCTAGCAGTATCTCCTACGTTAAGGACGTCAAATAGCTGGCTAGCTAACCTCGGTAAATTAAGATAATCACTCTAAGTCTACACACTCTAAACTACACAATTATCTTGGATACGAAGACAGCAAAGACAGCTATGTAGCTAGCTAACACTACACTAATCGAGTCGTTCAGTTGAGTGTAATAGTTTCTACAGTGCTAGTAGACGTTAGCTAGCTGCTGGGCAGATAGCAGTGTAGACTACGTTAGGACGACGAAATACGATAATTACGCAATTATCTTTGATACAAAGACGGCTATGTAGCTAGCTAAGAAGAAATTGCTAAGATTAGACAAATCAAACCGTTGTACTATAATGAAATGTAATGAAAATGTAATGAAAAGTTATACTACCTGCGGACCGAAGTGTAGATGCGACCGCTCGCTCCAACCCGGAACCGGAAACCGCACATCAACACATTTTCTTCACCTTGTCAGCTCGGGGATTTGAACTAGCAACCTTTCGGTTACTAGCCCAACACTCTAAGGGAGAGAGGTAGTTCTGATTTTAAATGATAATATATAGAGAAGTAAATTGAGAGGATCTGGGTTATTTATTAAGAATAGAGGGTAGAGAGTAGAGAGGTAGAGAGAGAGGGGTGGAGGTAGAGAGCGAGGGGGATGGGGGTAGTGAGAGAGAGGGGGATGGAGGTAGAGAGAGAGGAGGGTGGAGATAGAGAGAGGGGGTGGAGGTAGAGAGAGAGGGGGGTGGAGGTAGAGAGAGAGGGGGATGTAGGTAGAGAGAGGGGGGTGGAGGTAGAGAGCGAGGGGGATGGGGTAGTGAGAGAGAGGGGGATGGAGGTAGAGAGAGAGGAGGGTGGAGATAGAGAGAGGGGGTGGAGGTAGAGAGAGAGGGTGGTGGAGGTAGAGAGAGAGGGGGATGGAGATATAGAGAGGGGGATGGAGGTAGAGAGAGAGAGGGGGATGGAGGTAGAGAGAGAGAGGGGGATGGAGGTAGAGCGAGAGAGGGGGATGGAGGTAGAGAGAGAGGGGGGTGGAGGTAGAGAGAGAGAGGGGGATGGAGGTAGAGAGAGAGAGGGGGATGGAGGTAGAGAGAGAGAGGGGGATGGAGGTAGAGAGAGAAGGGGATGGAGGTAGAGAGAGAGGGGGATGGAGGTAGAGAGAGAGAGGGGGGTGGAGGTAGAGAGGGGGGGGTGACAGATGGAATTAAAGAAGAGAGAGCTGCAGAGTTCAGCACTGCAGAGAAGAGAAAGCCCTGATTTAAACTCTCAGATCTAATGACAGCTTTTTCCAGTTGATGTGTGTGTGTATGTGTGCGTGTTCATGCGTGTGCATGCTTGCATTGTGTGTGCTTGCATGCTCGTGTTGCATGTGTCTGGCCCCTTGCCAATATTTACTCAAGGTTCCTTTCTACTCAGTCTGGACCAGAGGGACCATCCCTCCACCTGTTTTCATTTTATTCTCCTCTATACAAGCCACCTCATTCCTGTTCATCTCCATGGCTCGTACAGTGCAGTGTGATAATCACATGTTCTCACTGTGTTTGTTTGGGTGGGTGTCATCCTGCACTCTCACAGTTCTGATGTACATATTGACTGAATGTTCAAGACAAACGTTTTGAACAAATCTAAAACAAATAGACAGACGTTAGAAGACGATGAAAGTATTAAAGATCATTATAAATGTTCTAAACATCATAAACATCTGTCTCTGTGTGTTTACTTTGTTATTTCTCAAACAACAAGTAGAATAGTTGAATAACCCCAGACAGAGAGGCTTCCAGAATGTCTTCCTATTCCCTGTAGTGCATTACGTTTGAGCAGGGCCTTGTGAGACGCAGTCTATGAGGACTGATTTGTTCTGTATTTCTGTTTGGGAGCAGATGAAATCCCATCCCTCCATCCATCCTGAGTAGCTCAGACTGCTCCCTCCGCCCGGTCGTAATTTATTTACTTCCTGTTTCGCTGGGCTTGGCGGTGATGTCTAGTGGAGAGGCCAGAGATCACCTCTGCCAGGTGTGCTGGTACTCTGCAGATCTCTCTCTCTCCTAATGTCTGCTTCTGAAATCCACACATTTAACAAAACAATTGCCAGATGGAAAGGTATCATGGAAAGGTATCTAATGTGACAGACAGGCACAAAGTAATTCTGCGAGCACACTAGGCTTGTAATTTAACCATTTTATTCATATTTACAGATGGCATACAAATTTGTTATTAAGGCACATGAATGTTCACATGTTCGAGAAGGCATTTTTGCCAAAAAACACATTTGAAAAAGTTTAGGTTCCAACAGCTCTTCTGTGAACTAGTGACACTATATATGCCTGCTTTCCTGAAACGGGTCACTAATGTGGTCATTACTGGATATATTGCATGATTTTAATCAACATAATCTTGTACTGTATATTTCGGCTATATTTTAAAACCTAAAATATGATAAAGGTTTGGTAGTAGTGTTTTTTTCTTTTTACCATTAGAGTCAGACCCTGTTGTCTATCTGCTACTAACCAGAGAGAAGAGACCGGGAGGTCACACACACACACACACACACACACACACACACACACACACACACACACACACACACACACCCCCCCACACACACACACATCGTATAGTATGGAACAGTGCATGTCTCCTTGGAGATATCCAAAACATTCAACATATAGTCCAGATCTAAAGCTGATTTTCCAGTGAAAACAGACTAAACGTTTTAGGGTCTCTTCTCTTTAAACTACTGCAGTAGATTTCAGGGCCTGTGATTTTAATGAGAGGCCAATGGGAGGGTCCTGGTGGAGGCAGGGTTTAACAAGCGTTGGAGGAACATTGGTGGATGGTTAAGGGATGTGGTATGCTTTTGCTCTAGATGCTTTGTGTTAAGTAGGGGTCAGGGATGTTCAGAGCCTCTTCCTTATCCGTCAGCTGGGAGGGAGAGAGGGAGAGAGGAATGGAGAGAGAAGGGGAGGGTTGTGTATGCGTGTATAATATTGGTGTTGACATCACAGTGGATGATGGTAGTAGGTGAAAGGGACAGAGGGAGACAGATCGTAGTTAAGCGTCTATGTTTCTCTGTTTGGCTGTCTTCTTACATTTCCATTAAACTCTCCCCCTTGCTTTGTTGTGTGTGTGTGTGTGTGTGTGTGTGTGTGTGTGTGTGTGTGTGTGTGTGTGTGTGTGTGTGTGTGTGTGTGTGTGTGTGTGTGTGTGTGTGTGTGTGTGTGTGTGTGTGTGTGTGTGTGTGTGTGTGTGTGTGTGTGTGTGTGTGACTGGGCCACATGGAAAACATTGTGTAAACGTCAAGTCACATAGAGCCTGAGGGGAACTCAGCCAACATAGGGAATGGCAGACTTTAGAAATGACTTTTCAAACACTCTATTTTAGTATGTGCCCTTCTGCACTACTGTCTCTCTCACGCAATTCGGTTCAATTTAATTTAAGGGTTTTATTGGCATGGGAAATGTATGTTTTACATTGCCAAAGCAAGTAAAATAGATAATAAACAAAATTGAAATAAACAACACAAAACTAACAGTAAACATTACACTTCCAAAAGCTCCAAAAGAATAAAGACATTTCAAATGTCATATTATGTTTGTATACAGTGTTGTAATGATGTGCAAATGCTTAAAGTACAAAAGGGAAAATTAAGAAACATAAATATGGGCTGTATTTACAATGGTGTTTGCTCTTCGCTGGTTGCCCTTTTCTTGTGGCAACAGGTCACAAATCTTGCTACTGTGACTGCACATTGGTATTTCACCCAATAGATATGGGAGATTATCAAAATTTGATTTGTTTTCAAATTATTTGTAGGTCTGTGTAATCTGAGGGAAATATGTATTCCTAATATGGTCATACATTTGGATAGAAAGGAAGTGCAGGAAGTGGAAGTGCAGTTCAGTTTCCACCTCATTTTGTGGGCTGTGTGCACATCGCCTGTCTTCTCTTGAGATCCAGGTGTGCCTTCTGCAGTCTTTCTCAATAGCAAGGCTATGCTCACTGAGTATATACATAGTCAAAGATTTCCTCCAATTTAGGTCAGACACGGTGGTCAGGTATTCTGACGCTGTGTACTCTCTGTTTCGGACAAAATAGCATTGTAGTTTGCTCTGTTTTTTGTACATTTTTTCCAATGTGTCAAGTAATTATCTTATTGTTTTCTCATGATTTGGTTGGGTCTAATTGTGTTTCTGTCCTGGGGCTCTGTGGGGTCTGTTTGTGAACAGAGCCCAAGGACCAGCTTGCTTAGAGGGCTCTTCTCCAGACTAATTTCTCTGTAAGTGATGGCTTTGTTATACCACCCAAAGCGGCGTTGATTCATGCAAAGTTTACTTCAAATGCCATATGGCTATTGCCAGTTGTAACACTTCAAAAATCCAACAGGTGGCGATTGCGCTCCACCATGGTTTTTCATATTGATATTGGACTCCAAGTCAACATCCAAAAGCCAAATTTTGAAAAAATTGATTTTTTGAAAAAAACGTATCACCCCTTAAAAAAGTGCTTTCTGGACCGTTTTTCGAAATTCTTTCGCTTTTTTTGTCAATTACACATGTATAAGAACTGTATGAAAATACTTTTGTCCAATTTTATTATCATAATTTTTTAAATTTTTTTACTTGCGCATTATTGCATATGTTTTGTCCATCTGCAATATGATTTCATAGGAAGTCAGAAGTCAAAAGTCAAAAATTATTAAATTTCATAAAAAACTTCACACACCCCTAAAAAAGTGCTTTCTGGACCGTTTTTCGAAATTTTTTCGAATTTTGTGTCAGTTACACACGTATAAGAACTGTATCAACATACTTTAGTCATATTTTATTATCATAATTTTTTTTTTTTTTACTTGCGCATTATTGCATGTGTTTTGTCCATCTGCAATATGATTTCATAGGAAGTCAGAAGTCAAAAGTCAAAAATTATTAAATTTCATAAAAAACTTCACACACCCCTAAAAAAGTGCTTTCTGGACCGTTTTTCGATTTTTGTGTCAGTTACACACGTATAAGAACTGTATCAACATACTTTAGTCATATTTTATTATCATAATGTTTTTGTTTTTTTTTGCTTGTGCATAAGGCATATTTTTTGTGGGGGCCAAATGTCATAAGAAATTTGACATGCTCAAAAATCCTTCAGAAATGCAAAATTGACTGGCCTGATGAACTCGGGATGGCCGGGCAGTGATTGTTGTTCCTTTCAATCACTCGTGGTGTTGATTTCATCATGTCCATTTGTTTATGTTTTCTCACTTTTGCAAAGTCACTGTGCATTTGCCATATGGTTAACTGGGCATTCACCATCACCAATTTGTCATGCCATAAAAATCATGCAGGAATGCCAAATTGACTGGCCCGATGAACTCGGGATGGCTGGGCAGTGATTCTGGTACTCTCCATCGCTCGTTTGGGTTGATTTCAGAATGTCGCTTTTGGTGATGGTACCTCACTGTTAAAACATATTGCAAATGTTGTCTCACTTTTGCAAAGTCACTGTGCATTTGCCATATGGTTAACTGGGCAGTCACCATCACCAATTTGTCATGCTATAAAAATCATGCAGGAATGCCAAATTGACTGAACCGATGAACTCGGGATGGCTTGGCAGTGATTCTGGTACCTCTCCATCGCTCGTTTGGGTTGATTTCAGAATGTCGCTTTTGGTGATGGTACCTCACTGTTAAAACATATTGCAAATGTTGTCTCACTTTTGCCAAGTCACTGTGCATTTGCCATATGGTTAACTGGGCAGTCACCATTACCAATTTGTCATGCTATAAAAATCATGCAGGAATGCCAAATTGACTGAACCGATGAACTCGGGATGGCTTGGCAGTGATTCTGGTACCTCTCCATCGCTCGTTTGGGTTGATTTCAGAATGTCGCTTTTGGTGATGGTACCTCACTGTTAAAACATATTGCAAATGTTGTCTCACTTTTGCCAAGTCACTGTGCATTTGCCATATGGTTAACTGGGCAGTCACCATTACCAATTTGTCATGCTATAAAAATCATGCAGGAATGCCAAATTGACTGAACCGATGAACTCGGGATGGCTTGGCAGTGATTCTGGTACCTCTCCATCGCTCGTTTGGGTTGATTTCAGAATGTCGCTTTTGGTGATGGTACCTCACTGTTAAAACATATTGCAAATGTTGTCTCACTTTTGCAAAGTCACTGTGCATTTGCCATATGGTTAACTGGGCAGTCACCATTACCAATTTGTCATGCTATAAAAATCATGCAGGAATGCCAAATTGACTGAACCGATGAACTCGGGATGGCTTGGCAGTGATTCTGGTACCTCTCCATCGCTCGTTTGGGTTGATTTCAGAATGTCGCTTTTGGTGATGGTACCTCACTGTTAAAACATATTGCAAATGTTGTCTCACTTTTGCCAAGTCACTGTGCATTTGCCATATGGTTAACTGGGCAGTCACCATTACCAATTTGTCATGCTATAAAAATCATGCAGGAATGCCAAATTGACTGAACCGATGAACTCGGGATGGCTTGGCAGTGATTCTGGTACCTCTCCATCGCTCGTTTGGGTTGATTTCAGAATGTCGCTTTTGGTGATGGTACCTCACTGTTAAAACATATTGCAAATGTTGTCTCACTTTTGCAAAGTCACTGTGCATTTGCCATATGGTTAACTGGGCAGTCACCATTACCAATTTGTCATGCTATAAAAATCATGCAGGAATGCCAAATTGACTGAACCGATGAACTCGGGATGGCTTGGCAGTGATTCTGGTACCTCTCCATCGCTCGTTTGGGTTGATTTCAGAATGTCGCTTTTGGTGATGGTACCTCACTGTTAAAACATATTGCAAATGTTGTCTCACTTTTGCAAAGTCACTGTGCATTTGCCATATGGTTAACTGGGCATTCACCATCACCAATTTGTCATGCTATAAAAATCATGCAGGAATGCCAAATTGACTGGCCCGATGACCTCGGGATGGCTTGGCAGTGATTCTGGTACCTCTCCATCGCTCGTTAGGGGTTGATTTCAGAATGTTGCTTTTGGTGATGGTACCTCACCGCTTAAACATATTGCTAATGGACAAGAGTCACCTGCAAGTCACCGTCCATCAGTCAATTTGACATCATTCTGACACCAAACTGATACAAACTGACACCAAACCCACTTTTCCCAACTCGTTTAGGAGCCAAGTATAACATACTTCAGAGCTGGCCCAAAATTCACAACGCCTTCGGTACAAAACATAAAAAAACATAAAAAACATAGTTACTTTCTAGCTGCGGGGCCAGTTCGGACATTATGTGTAGTCCTATGTGAGGCGACCCGAATCCCGAGTTTCGGCTCGATAGGTCATTTGGTGTCCGAGTAAAAGCCTAATTGGTGCTGAAAATCCACTTTTTTCAATGCCTTGCTACGGGGTCCTTGAATGAGCTATCGGACCGAGATGTTGGGTTCTGTCTCTATGGGCCGAGACGGTCACAATGCACCTAGTCTTGTGTCTCTGGGACATTTCTAAATGTCGCCATTTTCGTAATGGTCAAAATGAATTGAAGTCATTGCAAATGTTCGACGCTGTTTCTCGGTCCGAGAACATTCTAGAGCGCCGTAACTCACCACGCACTATCTACCTGAGGTCTAGAACAGGATTCTAAAGTTTCGGAACTCTAGGTCTGACAGTTCTTTTTTAGCTCAAACAAAGCTAACTATTGGAGGCACTGTCAGTCTCTACACACCCCAATACGTCCCTCCATCCAAGTTGTGAATCTGAGTGATTTATTTTTCCTTTGAATTTTTATGGGAAAAATGACTGATTTACAGTTCATGGGGGTTGCCTAATCATATATATGAAGTTTTGGAAAGATCTGATTTTTAACCCCTCCAAACAGCCCATGAGACACCAATTATGGCACTTCCGGTTGGCACAGGAAGCTATAACTCAACACACATCCTCATTGGGGTATTCTATTACAGAAACCTGAGTTTTAAGTCTTTACGTTAAGAATTGACTGATTTACACAGGGTTCAATGCACTATGTCCATCAAATTGCAAGCAGTGTATGGATATACACTTTTAGGGTGATTTTAAGCACTTCCGGTTGGCCCAGGAAGCCTAGAATCGACACAGGTAGACCTTATAGTGGTCTGATGGACTGGTACCGAAGACAGGTTCATACAACATTCATAACCCATATAGACTCCAGGTTGTATTTAGTGGAGCAGCCAATGTATTCCTATGGGGAGAGAAGTCAATGAACACTGTTTTTATGTAAACACCTTCTTTTGACTGTGAAGGGTTAATGTCACACAGTCAAGGATAGGCTTGGACAGATCAGGAGGACCTTAGGAACAGTCCTGTGGTTGAATTGTCTTTCTAAACCTAACGGTTCCGCCGCTGTCACCCAAAATCAAATGACGTACTGGTGCAGGCTTCATATTGGGCCTATTTTTCTCATGGTCGCTGCGCTCAGACCGAGCGAGCTACGGTCAAGCGGGGCACCTCGTTGGACTCGGCACAGTCTGGACACTATGGTCATGCCATTGTTTGTGTTGATTTCAGAATGTCCATTTGGTCATGTTTTCTCACTTTTGCAAAGTCACTGTGCATTTGCCATATGGTTAACTGGGCAGTCACCATCACCAATTTGTCATGCCATAAAAATCATGCAGGAATGCCAAATTGTTGACATAGGGATGGCTGGGCAGTGGTTTTGGTACCTCTCCATCGCTCGTTTGGGTTGATTTCAGAATGTCGCTTTTGGTGATGGTAACTCACTGTTAAAACATATTGCAAATGTTTCTCACTTTTGCAAAGTCACTGAAAATTTGTGCAGGAATGCCAAATTGACTGGCCCGATGAACTCGGGATGGCTTGGCAGTGATTCTGGTACCTCTCCATCACTCGTTAGGGTTGATTCAAGAATGTCCATTTGGTGATTTTTCTCACTCTTTCAAAGTCACTGTGCATTTGCCATATGGTTAACTGGGCAGTCACCATTACCAATTTGTCATGCTATAAAAATCATGCAGGAATGCCAAATTGACTGGCCCGATGACTCGGGATGGCTGGGCAGTGATACTGGTACCTCTCCATCGCTCGTTTGGGTTGATTTCAGAATGTCGCTTTTGGTGATGGTACCTCACTGTTAAAACATATTGCAAATGTTCCTTACTTTTGCAAAGTCACTGAAAATTTGTGCAGGAATGCCAAATTGACTGGCCCGATGAAGTCGGGATGGCTTGGCAGTGATTCTGGTACCTCTCCATCGCTCGTTAGGGTTGATTCCAGAATGTCCATTTGGTGATTTTTCTCACTCTTTCAAAGTCACTGTGCATTTGCCATATGGTTAACTGGGCATTCACCATCACCAATTTGTCATGCCATAAAAATCATGCAGGAATGCCAAATTGACTGGCCCGATGACATAGGGATGTCTGGGCAGTGATACTGGTACCTCTCCATCGCTCGTTTGGGTTGATTTCAGAATCTCGCTTTTGGTGATGGTACCTCACTGTTAAAACATATTGCAAATGTTCCTTACTTTTGCAAAGTCACTGAAAATTTGCAGGAATGCCAAATTGACTGGCCCGATGAACTCGGGATGGCTCGGCAGTTGGTACCTCTCCATCGCTCGTTTGGGTTGATAAACATATTGCTAATGGACAAGAGTCACCTGCAAGTCACCGTCCATCAGTCAATTTGATATCATTCTGACACCAAACTGATACAAACTGACACCAAACCCACTTTTCCCAACTCATTTAGGAGCCAAGTATAACATACTTCAGAGCTGGCCCAAAATTCACAAGGCCTTCGGTACAAAACATTAAAAAACCATAAAACACATAGTTACTTTCTAGCTGCGGGGCCAGTTCGGACATTATGTGTAGTCCTATGTGAGGCGACCCCGAATCCCGAGTTTCGGCTCAATAGGTCATTCGGTGCCCGAGTAAAACCCTAATTGGTGCTGAAAATCCACTTTTTTTCCATGACTTGCTACGGGGTCCTTGAATGAGCTATCGGACCGAGATGTTGGGTTCTGTCTCTATGGGCCGAGACGGTCACAATGCACCTAGTCTTGTGTCTCTGGGACATTTCTAAATGTCGCCATTTTCGTAATGGTCAAAATGAATTGAAGTCATTGCAAATGTTCGACGCTGTTTCTCGGTCCGAGAACCTCCTAGAGCGCCGTAACTCACCACGCACTATCTACCTGAGGTCTAGAACAGGATTCTAAAGTTTCGGAACTCTAGGTCTGACGGTTCTTTTTAGCTCGAACAAAGCTAACTATTGGAGGCACTGTCAGTCTCTACACACCCCAATACGTCCCTCCATCCAAGTTGTGTATCTGTGTGATTTATTTTTCCTTTGAATTTTTATGGGAAAAATGACTGATTTACAGTTCATGGGGGTTGTCTAATCACACATATGAAGTTTTGGACAGATCTGATTTTTTTAACCCTTCCAAACAGCCCCTGAGACACCAATTATGGCACTTCCGGTTGGCACAGGAAGCTATAAATACACACATGTCTTGACTGACATAGAAACCTACAGAATCCTGAGTTTTAAGTCTTTAAGTTGAGAATTGACTGATCTACACAGGGTTGAATAATGCAGAGGCCTTTTCACCTTTCGATGTGATGTACATCCAAATACCTTTTGGGTCAATTTAACCACTTCCGGTTGCTCCAGGAAGCTTAGAATCGACACAGGTAGACCTCATAGTGGTCTGATGGAATGTCATAGAAGACAGGTTCATACAGCATTCATAACCCATAAAGACCCCAGGTTGTATTTAGGGGAGCAGGCAATGTATTCCTATGGGGAGAGAAGTCAATGCACACTGTTTTTATGTAAACACCTTCTTTTAACTGTGAAAGGTTAATGCCACACAGTCAAGGTTAGGCTTGCACAGATCGGGGAGGACCTTAGGAACAGTCCTGTGTTTGAATTGTCCTTCTAAACCTAACGGTTCCGCCGCTGTCACCCAAAATCAAATGACATTGTGGTGCGGGCTTCATTGTGGGCCTATTTTTCTCATGGTCGCTGCGCTCAGACCGAGCGAGCTACGGTCAAGCGGGGCACCTCGTTGGACTCGGCACGGCCTTGGGATTATGTTTATGCCATTGCCTGCTCTCTGTGTCTTTAAACACCACGCTTTGTCACTCCATCCTTGCAGTGTGTGTGTGTGAGAGCTTTTCTTTGACATCTGTTGGGAAAAATGACTGATTTACAGTTCATGGGGGTTGTCTAATCACACATATGAAGTTTTGGACAGATCTGATTTTTTTAACCCTTCCAAACAGCCCCTGAGACACCAATTATGGCACTTCCGGTTGGCACAGGAAGCTATAAATAAACTCATATCCTCATTGGGGTATGCCTTTACAGAATCCTGAGTTTTAAGTCTTTACATTAAGAACTGAGTTATTTACGGAGGGTTTAGTGAGTGTGTGTTATTTCAGAAAATCATAGAAAATCACAGAAATGTCGCAGAGCTCCGCAGCACATTTTAAAAATATTCGTATGAACACCCTGCAACTGGATCTGTAACCGTTGAAAAAAAAACACCTATATCTGAACATCACGATCTGGTCATCGTACGATTTCTCTTAAATGACGATAGATAAATGGCTGATTTTTTTTTTATTGACACCGGAGGCTCCATGACTTTGACGTGAAGTGAAAAAATCTTTTCTCTATTTTCATTTTGGACCTTTAATCCCAGAAATATGGCCATAACTCAAAAACCGTTGAGGCCTAGACGCCATCTTGTTCGGGGCCATCTTCCCATAATGCCAAACCTACGCTCACCAAGTTTCGCCTTCGAAATATTTTCAGTTTTTGAGATATGGCACGTCGTGATTCGGGATGTTTTGTCCAATAGCAATATGATTGCTTATGCCCTCTTGTGGGATATTCCGGCATAGCGCAAAAATGGGCCAAAATTTGTTTATTTTATTAAACGAAAACCGAATGTCCGACAAAGTTCATTTGATGACTTCCCGGTAGGTCTGGCGCTGCCGCTCGGCCCGACGCCGTCCCCGAATTTTTAAAATGTTTTCGGACGTCTAGTAAGGGACCGTACAGTTCCAATAGGGACTTTCTCACTAACCATACGGTGATTGTCAAAATGTTCCCTTAAGGTATGGAAGGTTTGGAATCACTTAACGGCTCTCTTCTGGATTTTGATAATTAATGGGTATCGGCATTATTCTGCTCTGCATGCATTATTTGGTGTTTTACATTATACACTGAGGATATTTTTGAAGAATTCTGCATGCAGATTCTCAATTTGGTGTTTCTGTCATGCCCTGACCTTAGTTATCTTTGTTTTCTTTATTATTTTGGTTAGGTCAGGGTGTGACGAGGATGTTATGTGTTTTAGACTTGTCTAGGGATTTTTTGTACATCTATGGGGTTTTGGTTTGTCTAGGTAAATGTAGGTCTATGGTTCCCAATCAGAGGCAGCTGTTTATTGTTGTCTCTGGTTGGGGATCCTATTTAGGTTGCCATTTTCCATTTAGGTTTTGTGGGTTATTGTCTATGTGTAGTTGCCTGTCAGTACTCGTGTCGCATAGCGTCACGGTCGTTTTGTATAGTTTGTTCAATGTTTATTATTCATTAAAAGAAGTATGTATTCTTATCACGCTGCGCCTTGGTCTCCTCGTTATGACGAACGTGACAGAATAACCCACCAAACCAGGACCAAGCAGCGTGAAAAGGAGGAACAGCGCTTAATGGGGAAATGGACCTGGGAGGAGATATTAGATGGAGCAGGACCCTGTACACAGCCGGGGGAGTATCGTTGTTCTAAGAAGGAGTTAGAGGCAGCGAAAGCGGAACGGCAATGCTACGAGGATAAATACAGGAGATTAGAGGAACACCGACGATATGAGGGTACACGGCTAGCAAGGAATCTCGAAAGGCAGCCCCAAGATTTTTTTTGAGGAGGGAACACGAGGACATTGGGTGAGTCAGGTAGGAGACCTGAGCCAACTCCTCGTGCTTACAGTGGGGAGCGTGTAACTGGTCAGGCACCATGTTCTGCAGAGATGCGCATGGTGTCTCTAGTGCGCTATTCTAGCCCGATGCGCTCTATTCCAGCTCCTCGCATTTGCCGGGCTAGAATGGGCATCCAGCCAGGATGTATTGAGCCAGCTCCACGCTCCAGTGTATCCTGTGCCCCCTCCCCGCCCCGTACCACCAGTGCCAAAACCACACACCAGGCTTCCCGTGCGCCTCCAGAGCCCAGTACGCCCTGTTCCTCCTCCCCGCACTTGCCCTGAGGTACGTGTCACCAGTCCGGTACCACCAGTGCCGGCACCACGCACCAGGCCTCCAGTGCACCTCCAGGGTCCAGTACGCCCTGTTCCTCCTCCCCGCACTCGCCCTGAGGTGCGTGTCACCAGCCCGGTACCACCAGTGCCGGCACCATGCACCAGGCTTATAGTGCGCCTCGGCAGTCCAGTTCGCCCCGCCTCGGCAGTCCAGAGCGTCCGGCGACAGTACCCAGTCCAGAGCGTCCGGCGACAGTACCCAGTCCAGAGCGTCCGGCGACAGTACTCAGTCCATAGCGTCCAGCAACTGTTCACAGACCGGAACCTCCAACGACGGGCCACCGTCCGGGGTCTCCAGCGACGGTCTCCAGCGACGGTCCCCAGTCCAGGGTCTCCAGCGACGGTCCAAAGTCCAGAACATCCGGCGATGATCCACGCAGCAAGGGTCCCTAGCCCGGGGCCTACGGCGAAGATCCGCAGTCCAGAGCCTCCGACGATGATCCATGGGTCAGTGCTAAAAGAGCGGACTCAGTGTAAAGAAGGGGGGCGGCGTCCAGAACCAGAGCCGCCACCGAGGTTAGATGCCCACCCAGACCCTCCCATATAGGTTTAGGTTTGCGGCCGGGAGTCTGGACCTTAGTTACCTTTGTTTTTTGTTTGTTTTTTTGGTTAGGTCAGGGTGTGACGAGGGTGGTATGTGTTTTTCGTCTTGTCTAGGGTTTTTTGTACATCTATGGGGTTTTGGTTTGTCTATGTAAATGTAGGTCTATGGTGGCCTGAATTGGTTCCCAATCAGAGGCAGCTGTTTATCATTGTCTCTGATTGGGGATCCTATTTAGGTTGCCATTTTCCATTTTGGTTTTGTGGGTTATTGTCTATGTGTAGTTGCCTGTTTTGTATAGTTTGTTCAGTGTTTATTCTTCATTAAAAGAAGTATGTATTCTTATTACGCTGTGCCTTGGTCTCCTCGTTATGACGAACGTGACAGTTTGTCCCATTTTGTGAATTCTTGGTTAGTGAGCAGACCCCAGACCTCACAACCATAAAGGGCAATGGGTTCTATAACTGATTCAAGTATTTTTTGCCAGATCCTAATTGGTATATCAAATTTTATGTTCCTTTTGATGGCATAGAAGCCTTGTCTCTCAGATTGTTCACAGCTTTGTGGAAGTTACCTGTGGAGCTGATGTTTAGACCAAGGTATGTATAGTTTGTTGTGTGCTCTAGGGTAAACTTGTCTAGATGGAATTTGTATTGGTGATCCTGGGAACTGGACCTTTTCTGGAACCATTATTATTGTCTTGCTGAATCTGTGCAGAGGTCTAGGTGCTGCTGTAGGCACTCCTTGTTTGGGGACAGAAGCGTCAGATCATCAGCAAACAGTAGACACTTGACTTCAGATTTTAGTAGGGTGAGGCCGTATACTATAGACGTTTCTAGTGCCCTCACCAATTCGTTGATATATATGCTGAAGAGGGTTGGGCTTAAGGTGCAACCCTGTCTCACCCCTGGTCCTGTGGAAAGAAATGTGTTTTTTTGTCAATTTTAACTGCACACTTGTTGCTTGTGTACATGTATTTTATAATGTTATATGTTTTTCCCCTAACACCACTTTCCATCAATTTGTATAGCAGGCCCTCATGCCAAGTTGAGTCTTAAGCTTTTTTGACATCAACAAAGCATGAGAAGACTTTGCCTTTGTTTGTTTATTTAACTAGGCAAGTCAGTTAAGAACAAATTCTTATTTTCAAGGACGGCCTAGGAACAGTAGATTAACTGCCTTGTTCAGGGGCAGACGGACAGATTTGTACCTTGTCAGCTCTGGGGAGTCAATCTAGCAACCTTTTGTTTACTGGTCCGATGCTCTAACCACTAGGCTACCTGCCGCTCCCAATTAGAGTGTGCAGGGTACGGTTATTTGGTAAAAAGCCAATTTGACATTTGCTCAGAACATTGTTTTCACTGAGGAAATGTATGAGTCTGCTGTTACTGATAAGACAGAGGATTTTCCCAAGGTTGCTCTTGTTGCATATCCCACGGTAGTTATTGGGATCAAATTTGTCTCCACTTTTGTGGATTTGGATTGGGGCAATCAGTCTTCGGATCCAAGTATTGTGGAAGATGCCAGAGCTGAGGCTGTTGAAGAGTTTCATTATAGCCAATTGGAATTTGTTGTCTGTATAGGCTATCATTTCATTTACGATACCATCTACACCCAGGTCTTTTTGTAGAGTTTGTAATTGTCCTGTAGTTCATTCAATGTAATCGGAGAATCCAGTGGTTTCTGTAAGTCTTTAATAGTTGATTCTAAGATTTGTATTTGATCAAGTACAGTTCAGTTGAAGTCGGAAGTTTACATACACCTTAGCCAAATACATTTAAACTCAGTTTTCTAATACCTGACATTTAATCGTAGTAAAAATTCCCTGTCTTAGGTCAGTTAGGATCACAACTTTATTTTAAGAATGTGAAATGTTAGAAAAATAGTGGAGTGATTGCTTTCAGCTTTTATTTATTTCATCAAATTCCCAGTAGGTCAGTTAGTATTTGGTAGCATTGTCTTTAAATTGTTAAACATGGGTCAAACATTTCGGGCAGCTTTCCACAAGCTTTCCACAATAAGTTGGGTGAATTTTGGCCCATTCCTCCTGACAGAGCTGGTGTAACTGAGTCAGGTTTGTAGGCCTCCTTGCTCACACGTGCTTTTTCAGTTCTGCCCACACATTTTCTATGGGATTGAGGTCAGGGCTTTGTGATAGCCACTCCAATACTTTGACTTTGTTGTCCTTAAGCCATTTTGCCACAACTTTGGAAGTATGCTTGGAGTCATTGTCCATTTGGATAACCCATTTAAGACCAAGCTTTAACTTCCTGACTGACGTCTTGAGATGTTGCTTCAATACATCCAGATATGTATTTTTTGCACCAGTCCCTCCTGCAGCAAAGCACCCCCACAACATGATGCTGCCACCCCTGTGCTTCATGGTTGGGAAGGTGTTCTTCAGCTTGCAAGCCTCCCCCTTTTTCCTCCAAACATAACGATGGTCATTATTGCAAAACAGTTTTATTTTGGTTTCATCAGACCAGACGACATTTCTCCAAAAAGTACGATCTTTGTCCCCATGCGCAGTTGCAAATCATAGTCTGGCTTTTTTTATGGCGGTTTTTGAGCAGTGGCTTCTTCCTTGCTGAGCGGCCTTTCAGGTTATGTTGATATAGGACTCGTTTTACTGTGGATATAGATACTTTGTACCTGTTTCCTCCAGCATCTTCACAAGGTCCTGTGCTGTTGTTCTGGGATTGATTTGCACTTTTCGCACTAAAGTAAATTAATCGCTAGTAGACAGAACACGTCTCCTTCCTGAGCAGTATGATGGCTGCGTGGTCCCATTATGTTTATGCTGGCATACTATTGTTTGTACAAATGAACGTGGCACCTTCAGGCACTTGGAAATTGCTCCCAAGGATGAACCAGACTGTGGAGGTCTACAACTGTTTTTTGAGGTCTTGGCTGATTTATTTTTCCCATGATGTCAAGCAAGAGGCAGTGAGTTTGAAGGTAGGCCTTGAAATAAATCCACAGGTACACCTCCAATTGACACAAATGATGTCAATTGAAGCTTCTAAAGCCATGACATAATTTTCTGGAATTTTCCAAGGTGTTTAAAGGCACAGTCAACTTAGTGTATATAAACTTCTGACCCACTGGAAATGTGATACAGTGAATTATAAGTGAAATAATCTCTCTGTAAACAATTGTTGGAAAAGTTACTTGTGTCATGCACAAAGTAGATGTCCTAACCAACTTGCCAAAAGAATAGTTTGTTAACATGTGGAAAGGTTGTGGAGTGGTTGAAAAACAAGTTTTAATGACCAACCTAAGTTTATTTAAACTTCTGACTTAAACTGTATATTCTTATTCCATCCCTTACTTAGATTTGTGTGAATTGGGTAGTTGTTGTGGAATTGTTAGATTACTTGTTCAATATTACTGCACTGTCGGAACTAGAAGCACAAGCAATTTGCTACACTCGCATTAATGACTGCTAACCATGTGTATGTGATCAATATGATTTGATTTGAGCAATGGGGCAGCAATTACTGTCATAGGTCTACTGGTCTTTCGGTATGTAGCAATTACTTGATATTGATAATTTACTTATGAAGCTTGCATTTTTATTTTTTTGTGAAATATTTGCTGTTGCTTTTTTTTTAAACACAGGCCCTATGTGGGAAACATACACTACCCGTCAAACGTTTTAGAACACCTACTCATTCAAAGGTTTTTTCTTTATTTGTACTATTTTCTACATTGTAGAATAATAGTGATGTCATCAAAACTATAAAATAACACATAGGGAATCATGTAGTAACCAAAAAAGATTCTTCGAATAGCCACCCTTCGCCTTGATGACAGCTTTGCACACGCTTGACATTCTCTCAACCAGCTTCATGAGGTAGTCACCTGGAATTTATTTCAATTAACATGTGTGCCTTGTCAAAAGTTAAATTGTGGAATTTCTTTCCTCCTTAATGCGTTTGAAACCAATCAGTTTCGTTGTGACGAGGTAGGGGGATATACAGAAGAAAGCTCTATTTGGTAAAAGACCAAGTCCATATTAATGCAAGAACAGCTCAAATATGCAAACAGAAATGACAGTCCATCATTACTTTAAGACATGAAGGTCAGTCAATATGGAAAATGTCAAGAACTTTGAAAGTTTCTCAAGTGCCGTCGCAAAAACCATCAAACACTATGATGAAACTGGCTCCCATGAGGACCGCCTCAGGAATAGAAGACACAGAGTTACCTCTGCTGCATAGGATAAGTTCATTGGAGTTACCTGGCTCAGAAATTGCAGCCCAAATAAATGCTTCACAGAGTTCAACTAACAGACCCATCTCAACATCAACTGTTCATTGGATACTCAGGCGTTCACGGTCAAATTGCTGCAAAGAAACCACTACTAAGGACACCAATAAGAAGAAGAGACTTGCTTGGGCCAAGAAACACGAGCAACGGACATTAGACCGGTGGACTGGAGTCCAAATTCAAGATTTTTGGTTCCAACCGCCGTGTCTTTGTGAGATACGGGGTGGGTGAACAGATGATCTCCGCATGTGCTTTGCTGGTGACACTGTCTGATTTATTTAGAATTCAAGGCACACTTAACCAGCAAGGCTACCACAGCATTCCGCAGCGATACACCAACCCATCTGGTTTGGCCTCAGTGGGACTATCATTTGTTTTTTCAACAGGACAATGACCCAACACACCTTCAGGCTATTTTACCAAGAAGGAGAGTAATGGAGTGCTGCATCAGATGACCTAGCCTCCACAATCACCTGACCGCAACCAAATTGAGAGGGTGTTGGTTGAGTTGGACCGCAGAGTTAAGGAAAAGCAGCCAACAAGTGCTCAGCATATGTGGGAACTCCTTCAAGATAAGCATTCCAGGTGAAGCTGGTTGATAGAATGCCAAGATTGTGCAAAGCTGTCATCATTTGGGCTATTTGAAGAATCTCAAATGTAAGATATATTTAGATTTGTTTAACACTTGTTTGGTTACTACATGATTCCATATGTGTTATTTCATAGTTTTGATGACATCACTATTATTCTACAATGTAGAAAATAGTACAAATAAAGAAAAACCCTTGAATGAGTAGGTGTTCTGAAACTTTTGACTGTATATTCCATCGAATACTACAATAATTTCTAGTGTTTCATCATTACATTACCTTACTGTTTATTGTAACACGTAGACATTTCTATTTCATGTTTGATAGGCCTATACCATACATTTTCATTTTGTAGCCAACCATTTTTTACCCTGCTCTGTGTTGGCACAATGTTTACAGTGCATATTTACTTTCGCAAGACTCACAAGGTAGAAGTAATGTTTGTTTATTTCAATATATGGTTTCCTTTGTTCATATTGCCCGGGTTATGTCGGAGAACTTGTGTCTGTGTCCAGTGTCTCTGTGGTTTTGTTGCGTAATAGGAGTGCACATGCCTTAGTGCCCATAGAAATAGGCTACGTGGCCTGCGCTCCACGCTTTGTAGTCAGAATGTTGAATAAGAGAAAATGATTGTTCCATGTATGCATGGTGTTGGAATATCATTAATAGTCATTATCTGGTTAAGATGAATGTACCAATGTAACAACGGATGTGGAAATTGCCTTTTACATTGTAGAACCAGGGGGGGCCAAATGCTTATTATGTAAGCCTGCCTGTTTGAGCTCCTGTTCAATTTAGTTTCTCAGATGGGACAGATTAAGCCTGATACAGAGGCTATTTCTTTTGGGCTATTGCCGGTGTATATTTATAAATCTACTTGTATATTTTATATGACATGGCGCTTTCCCCATTGGACCACCAAGGTACCTGTAGATAAACCTACACTCTGAGCACCTCAACCTGACATGCCTTTCTGTAGCCTTGATTAGACAAAGATTTGTTGTTGAACAAGTCATTGCATGTATCGATAATTTAAAAAAATGATCGATACATGTTCTGTGTTCTGTTTGGGAATTTAAGTGAATTGTAGCCTACTGTTCAGATGGGTTAAATGGAAATCTGGACACCTACTGTAGGTCTATAACCTCTCACATAGCTTTACAATCCGTAAGAATTTATTGACACACCCGTGCTTCAATCTAAGTTTATTTTTTATTCAAACTTTATTTAAATAGGCAATCTAAGCAACATAATACAAAAATCGCCATCAAAATCTGTCAGTTTATATGAGAGATATCAGTTTTTGTTTGAATGGGCTGCGACTCAATCCACCACATCCGCTTATGTTGGCCTTCCACATCTGCCATGGAACGTGACTGAGCTACAGCAGTGTTTGTCAGACCCTGAGACATCCCGGAAATTGGTCTTCTCACAAAAATGTCTGTAGCCTCCGACCACTCTATGGAAAGATGATGTTCTCCGTTTTGCCCACGGGACTCATCTGAAGTCTGAAGTCGGTAATGCTGATATGTCATCTTCTGTCTGTAGCGTCCAAACCGTTTGAGCTACTAATATGACCCCATTGTGGAAAGGGGAGACTCACTAATATGACCCCATTGTGGAAAGGGGAGACACTCTAATATGACCCCATTGTGGAAAGGGGAGACTCACTAATATGACCCCATTGTGGAAAGGGGAGACTCACTAATATGATCCCATTGTGGAAAGGGGAGACTCACAAATATGACCCCATTGTGGAAAGGGGAGACTCACCAATATGACCCCACTGTGGAAAGGGGAGACTCACTAATATGACCCCATTGTGGAAAGGGGGAGACTCACAAATATGACCCCATTGTGGAAAGGGGAGACTCACTAATATGACCCCATTGTGGAAAGGGGAGACTCGCTAATATGACCCCATTGTGGAAAGGGGAGACTCACTAATATGACCCCATTGTGGAAAGGGGAGACTCGCTAATATGACCCCATTGTGGAAAGGGGAGACTCACTAATATGACCCCATTGTGGAAAGGGGAGACTCACTAATATGACCCCATTGTGGAAAAGGGAGACTCACTAATATGACCCCATTGTGGAAAGGAGAGACTCGCTAATATGACCCCATTGTGGAAAGGGGAGACTCACAAATATGACCCCATTGTGGAAAGGGGAGACTCACGAATATGACCCCATTGTGGAAAGGGGAGCCTCACGAATATGACCCCATTGTGGAAAGGGTGAGACTCACAAATATGACCCCATTGTGGAAAGGGGAGACTCACGAATATGACCCCATTGTGGAAAGGGGGAGACTCACAAATATGACCCCATTGTGGAAAGGGGGAGACTCACAAATATGACCCCATTGTGGAAAGGGGAGACTCACTAATATGACCCCATTGTGGAAAGGAGCGACTCGCTAATATGACCCCATTGTGGAAAGGGGAGACTCACTAATATGACCCCATTGTGGAAAGGGGAGACTCACTAATATGACCCCATTGTGGAAAGGGGAGACTCACTAATATGACCCCATTGTGGAAAGGGAGACTCACTAATATGACCCCATTGTGGAAAGGGGAGACTCACTAATATGACCCCATTGTGGAAAGGGGAGACTCACTAATATGACCCCATTGTGGAAAGGGGAGACTCACTAATATGACCCCATTGTGGAAAGGGGAGACTCACTAATATGACCCCATTGTGGAAAGGGGAGACTCACTAATATGACCCCATTGTGGAAAGGGGAGACTCACGAATATGATGGTGTTCTCAGTTTTACTATACATCCCCCACAAGTGTCACAGACTCGTCTGAAGGTAACCTATACACATGAATGGAAGTACGGAGGTAGTTTTATGCCAACAAAAATAAAGAGTAATATATATATATATATATATATATATATATATCCTATCTATAGGACAGACACTTCGAACCTTTATTCCATATGATTTATTTTTTTGCCATTTATGAATGTGTTATTAAATGCATTTCTGTGGGCTCTAGTACTAAAGGCCAAGTTCAATATTTTATCAAGTGATTGTTTTATATTTGTTATATATACCTAAAGGGCTCCTACAAATCAAAATAGCTAAATGATCCATGGTATGACCATCTTAAACCAATTCCATATGCTAGCTTAGTAGAATCTCCCCTCACAGCATAGACTTTTAGAGTTTAATAACTCCTGCAAAATTAAGCATTTCTTGCAGTAAAATTACAAACCAAATGTAGGCAACATTTTGACTCTGAAAAGGAGTGGATAAATATGATTTCTTTGTATTAGCATCTTGAGAGAATGTGCATTCTCAGTTAGCATCTTGAGAGAATGTGAATGCTCAGTTAGCATCTTGAGAGAATGTGAATGCTCAGTTAGCATCTTGAGAGAATGTGAATGCTCAGTTAGCATCTTCAGAGAATGTGAATTCTCAGTTAGCATCTTGAGAGAATGTGAATTCTCAGTTAGCATCTTGAGAGAATGTGAATGCTCAGTTAGCATCTTGACAGAATGTGAATTCTCAGTTAGCACATTGAGAGAATGTGAATGGTCAGTTAGCATCTTGAGAGAATGTAAATCCTCAGTTGGCATCTTGAGAGAATGTGAAATCTCAGTTAGCATCTTGACAGAATGTGAATGCTCAGTTAGCACCTCTACAGACAGTATCTATCTTTATCAGCATATTCAAAGTTGATAGTATTTCAACCACATAAAATATGCATACAAGCCGAACTGAAATCTTATCAGAAACATGTCGTGTCATTTTCACAGCTTTTTATTTCCTTACAACTGGTCAAACTGATGTCATTTGGACATTTTGAACAGAACATCGTTACCACATTCTTTTGAGTTAATACATTATCTACCCGGTCCGTAAATGTTTTTGCATGGGGAAGAAGCATAGATGACAGAGAACTTTACCAATGTTAACTAGATTGAAGCATTCCTTCTATAGATTTATGACATTATTCTGGTGAGCGAGGGTTTATTTAGTCTTCTAGGGTAACATACACTGAGAGTACAAACAATTATGAACATTATGTTCTTTCCAAGACCTAGACTGACCATGTGAATACAGGTGAAAGCTATGATGCCTTATTGATGTTATTTGTTAAATACACTTCCATCACTGCAGATGAAGGGGAGGAGACAGGTTCATCTTTTACTGCAGTGGGCTAAGTCAGCGTCGCAAAGTGTTTCTTGGTGGTCTTAAACATATCGCCTTTGAAACTAAAGGATACACCTCACACATGGTTATGGGCATCAAAAAATATTACATTTTGAGTTTGCATCCCTATATTACACTTTACTATATACATCACAGAAAATGGAAATATAATAATACTTTTTGATATATAAACACTGGATTGTCAGCATTGAAGCTACTGGTTAATTTGACTGCAGGAAAGGGCTACAGAAGGATTTTTAGCCTTGTGACAATGAATTTTGTGTATACCATTCAGACAGTGAATGGGCAAGAAAACATATTGAAGTGCTTTGAACAGGGTATGGTAGTAGGTGCCTTTGAACAGGGTATGGTAGTAGGTGCCTTTGAACAGGGTATGGTTGTAGGTTTCTTTGAACAGGTTATGGTAGTAGGTGCCTTTGAACAGGGTATGGTAGTAGGTGCCTTTGAACAGGGTATGGTAGTAGGCGCCTTTGAACAGGGTATGGTAGTAGGTGCCTTTGAACAGGGTATGGTAGTAGGTGCCTTTGAACAGGGTATGGTAGTAGGTGCCTTTGAACAGGGTATGGTAGTAGGTGTAACGATTTTCTTGACTTGAAGGAGAGGCGGACCAAAACACAGTGTGGTGGTTATTCATGGTACTTTATTTTATTTTATTTATTTCACCTTTATTTAACCAGGTAGGCAAGTTGAGAACAAGTTCTCATTTACAATTGCGACCTGGCCAAGATAAAGCAAAGCAGTTCGACACATACAACGACACAGAGTTACACATGGAGCAACATTTACATTTACATTTAAGTCATTTAGCAGACGCTCTTATCCAGAGCGACTTACAAATTGGTGAATTCACCTTCTGACATCAGTGGAACAGCCACTTTACAATAGTGTATCTAAATCATTTAAGGGGGGGGGGTGAGAAGGATTGCTTTATCCTATCCTAGGTATTCCTTGAAGAGGTGGGGTTTCAGGTGTCTCCGGAAGGTGGTGATTGACTCCGTTGTCCTGGCGTCGTGAGCAAAACAAACATACAGTCAATAATACAGTATAAACAAGTCTATATACGATGTGAGCAAATGAGGTGAGATAAGGAAGGTAAAGGCAAAAAAAGGCCATGGTGGCAAAGTAAATACAATATAGCAAGTAAAACACTGGAATGGTAGATTTGCAATGGAAGAATGTGCAAAGTAGAAATAAAAATAATGGGGTGCAAAGGAGCAAAATAAATAAATTAAATACAGTAGGGAAAGAGGTAGTTGTTTGGGCTAAAATATAGGTGGGCTATGTACAGGTGCAGTAATCTCTGAGCTGCTCTGACAGCTGGTGCTTAAAGCTAGTGAGGGAGATAAGTGTTTCCAGTTTCAGAGATTTTTGTAGTTCGTTCCAGCCATTGGCAGCAGAGAACTGGAAGGAGAGGCGGCCAATGAAAGAATTGGTTTTGGGGGTGACTGAGAGATATACCTGCTGGAGCGTGTGCTATAGGTGGGAGATGCTATGGTGACCAGCAAGCTGAGATAAGGGGGGACTTTACCTAGCAGGGTCTTGTAGATGACATGGAGCCAGTGGGTTTGGCGACGAGTATGAAGCGAGGGCCAGCCAACGAGAGCGTACAGGTCGCAATGGTGGGTAGTATATGGGGCTTTGGTGACAAAATGGATTGCACTGTGATAGACTGCATCCAATTTGTTGAGTAGGGTATTGGAGGCTATTTTGTAAATGACATCGCCAAAGTCGAGGATTGGTAGGATGGTCAGTTTTACAAGGGTATGTTTGGCAGCATGAGTGAAGGATGCTTTGTTGCAAAATAGGAAGCCAATTCTAGATTTAACTTTGGATTGGAGATATTTGATATGGGTCTGGAAGGAGAGTTCACAGTCTAACCAGACACCTAAGTATTTGTAGTTGTCCACGTATTCTAAATCAGAGCCGTCCAGAGTAGTGATGTTGGACAGGCGGGTAGGAGCGGGTAGCAATCGGTTGAAGAGCATGCATTTAGCTTTACTTGTATTTAAGAGCAATTGGAGGCCTCGGAAGGAGAGTTTTATGGCATTGAAGCTTGCCTGGAGGGTTGTTAACACAGTGTCCAAAGAAGGGCCAGAAGTATACAGAATGGTGTCGTCTGCGTAGAGGTGGATCAGAGACTCACCAGCAGCAAGAGCGACCTCATTGATGTATACAGAGAAGAGAGTCGGTCCAAGAATTGAACCCTGTGGCACCCCCATAGAGACTGCCAGAGGTCCGGACAGCAGACCCTCCGATTTGACACACTGAACTCTATCAGAGAAGTAGTTGGTGAACCAGGCGAGGTCAAACATTTGAGAAACCAAGGCTGTCGAGTCTGCCGATGAGGATGTGGTGATTGACAGAGTCGAAAGCCTTGGCCAGATCAATGAACACGGCTGCACAGTAATGTTTCTTATCGATGGCGGTTAAAATATCGTTTAGGACCTTGAGTGTGGCTGAGGTGCACCCATGACCAGCTCTGAAACCAGATTGCATAGCAGAGAAGGTATGGTGAGATTCGAAATGGTCGGTAATCTGTTTGTTGACTTGGCTTTCGAAGACCTTAGAAAGGCATGGTAGGATAGATATAGGTCTGTAGCAGTTTGGGTCAAGAGTGTCCCCCCACTTTAATAAAGACACTCTACATCACATATGTCAGAGTCAAGGCCCGCGGGCCACATCCGGCCCGCGAGAAGGTTTTTTACGGCCCCTGGGATGATCTTGATTTATTATTAGAACCGGCCCGCAGACCGCAGCAAGCCGGCAGCCCGCAGATCTTTTACACGCACCAATACTACATTTCCCACAATGCAACGGTGACGCACCGAGCAGTAGGCTGCTTCATTTCAATATTTATTGGCACAGCAGTCGTCAGCATCACAGTAAAATTAACTTTCAGATACCCATCAAAAATGGCAAGGCATTTCTGACGGAGTTAGAAACGGAGCATGGTGATTTGCCTTATCACACAGAGGTGCGATGGCTAAGCCAGGGAAAGGTGCTTCAAAGATGTTTCGAGCTTCGTGAGGAGATTTGTCTGTTCTTGGACAGCAAAGGGAAAGACACAACACAACTCCGAGACGAAATGTTTCTGTGTGAAATGGCTTTTCTGTGTGACATTACGAGTCATCTGAATGCAATGAACTTGCAGCTGCAGGGTCGGGATCATGTCATCTCTGATATGTACAGTACAGTGAAGGCATTTAAAACCAAACTGACTCTGTGGGAGACGCAGATGCGGAAAGAAAATTTGAGCCACTTTCCCAGCTGCCAGACCATGAAAGAGAAGCTCTCTACCAGTGCGTTCCCGAGCGCACAGTTGGCTGATAAAATAGGTATGCTTGCCGCTGACTTTCGACGCCGATTTGCTGACTTTGAAGCACAAAAAAGCAGGTTGGAACTGCTCGGTAACCCATTTGCTGTTGACGTGGAAAGCTCACCACCAAACCTCCAAATGGAGTTGATTGACCTCCAATGCAATGATGCACTGAGGGCAAAATATGCGGCAGTGGGTGCTGCGGAGTTCGCCCGTTTCCTCCCCGACACAATGCCCCAGCTGCGCATCCAGGCTGCTCAAACGTTGTCTATGTTTGGCAGCACATACCTGTGTGAACAACTTTTTTCTTTGATGAACCTGAACAAAACATCACACAGAAGTCGACTTACTGCTGAACACCTCCACTCAATTCTGAGGATTTCCTCAGCTCAGAGCCTTACCCCGAACATTGATGAACTTGTGGAAAAGATGGGACACCACCAAGTATCACCCTCAACCTCAAACAAGTGAACATTACTGTGCAATCACATATTTAGAGTTTTTACTCAGTTCAAGTTTAAAAGTTAAAGTTTAATATTTGTTTTCACTGCATGTTACTTCTCCTTAAACAAAGTGTTGTTTTTGATTAATAGATTTTTGCACTTTATTTTATTGTATTTCAATCCAATTATATTTTAAAAATATTTCAGTTGAGTGGATGATAGAAAATTGCTATTATTGTTTTTTTCTTTGAAGTAAATTTAGCCCACTTTTGCTAAAATAGAAAATATAGGCTACTGATGGTGCCTTGAATACCGGTTTCTTTCATTTAATGTTCATGTTATGGGGATTTTTATATAAAGGAAATTTGTCTTTTGTGTCTGTTGAAAATTAAAGATTACTGACAGAGCCATAAGAAAATATTGCTTTATTTATCTGATCATATTGGAATATATTTGTTAGGTTTTCAGTAGGTTCAATTAGGTTCACTAGACTATATGCGTCATTTAAAAATTTTTCAATGAACATTCGAACAGTCCGGCCCTCGGCTTGTAGCTAAATTTTTTATTTGGCCCTCCGTCCATTTGACTTTGACACCCCTGCTCTACATGAATAAACTAACAAAACAATAAACATGAGAAAACCTAAACAACCTATCTGGTGAAAACAAACACAGAGACAGGAACAATCACCCACCAACACACAGTGAAACCCAGGCTACCTAAGTATGATTCTCAATCAGAGACAACTAATGACACCTGCCTCTGATTGAGAACCATACTAGGCCGAAACATAGAAATACCCAAATCATAGAAAAACAATCATAGACTGCCCACCCCAACTCACGCCCTGACCATACTAAATAATGACAAAAACAAAGGAAATAAAGGTCAGAACGTGACAGTAGGTGCCAGGTGCACCAGTTTGTGTCAAGAACAGCAAAGCCGCTGGGTTTTTCAAATTGTAACTTAATCACATACTGTAAAGTCGGGCCGGTTGCGGATGGGTGAGTGTGAACAAACACCTTACCTGTGCACCACTAGTGTGTAGGGTTCTCTGTGTGTGCTGTATAAGGTCTGTCTGTATGAGTCTGTGTAGGGGTCTGTGTGTGTGCTGTATAAGGTCTGACTGTATGAGTCTGTGTAGGGGTCTGTGTGTGTGCTGTATAAGGTCTGTCTGTATGAGTCTGTGTAGGGGTCTGTGTGTGTGCTGTATAAGGTCTGTCTGTATGAGTCTGTGTAGGGGTCTGTGTGTGTGCTGTATAAAGTCTGTCTATATGAGTATGTGTAGGGGTCTGTGTGTGTGCTGTATAAGGTCTGTCTGTATGAGTCTGTGTAGGGGTCTGTGTGTGTGCTGTATAAAGTCTGTCTATATGAGTCTGTGTAGGGGTCTGTGTGTGTGCTGTATAAGGTCTGTCTGTATGAGTCTGTGTAGGGGTATGTGTGTGTGCTGTATAAGTCTATCTGTATGAGTGTGTAGGGGTCTGTGTGTGTGCTGTATAAGGTCTGTCTGTATGAGTCCGTGTAGGGGTCTGTGTGTGTGCTGTATAAGGTCTGTCTGTATGAGTCTGTGTAGGGGTCTGTGTGTGTGCTGTATAAGTCTATCTGTATGAGTGTGTGTAGGGGTCTGTGTGTGTGCTGTAAAGGGTCTGTCTGTATGAGTTTGTGTAGGGGTCAGTGTGTGTGCTATATAGGGTCTGTCTGTATGAGTCTGTGTAGGGGTCTGTGTGTGTGCTGTATAAGGTCTGTCTGTATGAGTCTGTGTAGGGGTCTGTGTGTGTGCTGTATAAGTCTGTCTGTATGAGTGTGTGTAGGGGTCTGTGTGTGTGCTGTAAAGGGTCTGTCTGTATGAGTTTGTGTAGGGGTCTGTGTGTGTGCTATATAGGGTCTGTCTATATGAGTGTGTGCAGGGGTCTGTGTGTGTATTGAATAGGATCCGTTTGTATCAGTATGTGTACAGTATGTGTGAGTATAAGATAAATATATTGTACAGGAGTTTTCGATGGAGACAACAGCTTTCTGTCTGATGGGAAATGTCAGATCAGAAGTTAGTTAGTTAGTTAGTTCATCTGTGAATGTTTATGTTTTATACAAAACCATCAGTCTGATGAGGCTTTCATGCATGCTCTCTCTATCTTCCTCTCTCATCCCTCCAACCTTCTCCATCCCTCTCTACATAAAAAAGAGACATCAAGCAACATCAAAGGGACACCCTGTTCACCGCTCCAGTCTTCTGTCCTTATTGTTTTCCAGCGTTTCATAAATATTACCTTTCCGTACACACACTGTTTCATGTGGGCCATCAATGACAACCTGTGAATGCACACTGTGTGTGTGTGTGTTCATGCACGGCGTGCGTTTGTGTTTGTTGATGTTCCATTAGGCACATCAATGGACAAGTCACTGTCTCAAGTAGCTTTTTGCTCCCTATCGCTCCTTTCTCTCATATCAAACCTTATTTGAAATCAGAAGCTCAGGGACGTTTCTAGCATTTTAGGGGCCCAAAGCAAGTTTTGTTTCTTTGGCCCCCTAGCATCCACTTATGTCCCCTATGCCTAGAAACTGCACTGCATGAGCTTATTGTCACTTGAGGCTGTAAAACGTATCTCCATGTCCTAAAATCAATGCTCCAAAGTAATTTTGCCCCCTGTGTGCATCCTTGATTTGACAGTAGTGTAGACTGTTTCTTGATTTGGCAGTAGGGTAGACTGTTTCTTGATTTGACAGTAGTGTAGGCTGTTCCTTGTTTTTACTTAGCTTGATACATGTAGCCATGGTTTTACTTTTTAATATATTTCTTTATATTTCAGTGACCTCTGGGATGTCTGGGATGATAAATCTCTACGCAGAAACAAGCCTCCTCCATCGGGTTGAAAGACAGGCAGGGCAGGGTGATATTGAGGGAGTGCCTGGACAAGGTCAGGGCAGGGTCAGGGGGCGAAGGTGAGTGTTGGAGCATGGCACAGGAGACGGGGTGAGTGAGAGGGCTCTATGGGGTGTGGAAGGGATCAAAGCTGGGGTTTATACTCACTGGAGGAATGCGTGTTTGGGTGGAGGGCATGTGGACGAGTGTGTGTGTGTGTCAGCAGTAGTGTCTGTGTGTCTGTGTGTCTGTCTGTGTGTCTGTCTGTCTGTCTGTCTGTCTGTGTGTCTGTCTGTCTGTCTGTCTGTCTGTCTGTCTGTCTGTCTGTCTGTCTGTCTGTCTGTCTGTCTGTCTGTCGTGTGTGTGTCAGTAGAGTGTGATGGAGTGAGTTGTCCTTTCCTTCTCAGAAGGCCTGCAGCTAAAGGTTTTCAAACAATCTCCCTCTCCCTCATCCTCCCCTTTCTGTCCTGTCTCTACACTCTATTCCTCTATTCCTGTCTTTTCTTCTATTTCTCTTCTCTCTTTTAAAGTATTCTCGTCCGTTTCTCCTTTCCCTTCATTTCCCATTCTCCTTCTAAATCTCTGATCTCCCTCCAGTTCATGCCCTGTCTCTCAGAACCTCTCTCCCTCTTCTTCCCCTTCCTTTGTCCTCTCTGTCTCCCCCACTCTCTCTCTTTCTGCTCCCTCTCAGCCTCCTCTCAGCCTCCTCTCTCTCTCTCTCTCTCTCTCTCTGCTCTCTCTCTCTCTCTCTCTCATTATCTATGTGATCAGTATAACTCTATAGACCTGTGGGGGAGAGGGGAGGGACTGTGTGTACACTAGGTACAGGTCTGTGGTGGAGAGGTGAGAGATGTTGTGTACACTAGGTGTCATAGCAGTGATTTATGGCTGCTTTTACAGCATGTTTGTTTGCCTAACAGTCACCTGTCAAGGAGAAACTCTCCTTCTCCACTCTTAATTTCCTTATGGACTTTTTACAGACCCCGCACTGTCAGCTCCAATGGCCCTTGTAAAGAGTATCCCAAATCACAGCTAGTAAATGTTTTCCCCGTGTGCCAAGTGTCTTACAATTTCAGTTATATGAGTGTATGGATATTCATGTGGGTTTTGTTTGAGAAAATTCACATTTCCATCACTGTAAAAGCTCACAATTTCCTCAGAGGTTGTAATATTTGGGGCTCCCGAGTGGCACAGAGGTCTAAGGCAATGCATATCAGTGCTAGAAGCATCACTACAGACCCTGGTTCGATTCCAGGCTGTATCACAGCCGGCCATGATTGGGAGTCCCATAGGGTGGCGCACAATTGGCCCTGCGTCATCAGGGTTTGTTCTTAACTGACTTGCCTAGTTAAATAAAGGTTTAATAAAATATATTGCTCTCATATACAGTATAAGCACATGGTATGTAATGTACAGTATGTGTGATGCCTTGACAGAGACACCCTGTAATATACAGCCGAGAGAGTCTGTAGCTGCTCTGTATAACAGTGGTGTAAGCTGACACACTGGATGACATGCTAATGAACACACATTCAGACCTGTCCAAAGTGTGTGTTGGGTAAGGGTTTGCGTGTGTCCGTGTGTCTTTCTGCGTCTCATCGACACATGCGTGCACACACACAAGTCGGCGATATTAAAATCCCAGCGTGCTCTAACTGCAGTGAATAAGAGAGATTGTGACCTGCTGAGTTTATTGCATGTAAGAAGCAGACTGCCGGGGGAACATTGAGGGAACGTTACAGTATGTTGAGGAACGTTACAAAGACGTTTATCATCAGACCCTCTGGATAAAGTAAGAGAGGAAAGGACGCAGGGAGGGAGGGAGGGGGAAGGGTTTTGGAGTGGAAGTGTTTTTTGCGAGACTAGTTTTCCCTGGAGTCTTTCTGTAGCTCTGAGGCATCTTTGTCCTTGAAGCACTGACAGACACAGCACAGTAACTGCAGTGTGGAAGTTCAGTACACCAATCTCAGTGCACTCTGCCCCCGAGTGGCGCAGTGGCCTAAGGCACTGCATCTCAGTGCAAGAGGCGACACTACAGTCCCTGGTTCGAATCCAAGCTGAATCACATCCGGCCGTGATTGGGAGTCCCATAGAGTGGCGCACAATTGGCCCAGCATCGTCCAGGTTTGGCCGGGGTAGGCCGTCATTGTAAATAAGAATTTGTTCTTTAACTGACTTGCCTCGTTAAATATAGGTTAAATTTTAAAATTAAAAGCTCACTGGAAGACACATCACAGTAACGGCAGTGTTGTCACGCCTTGTTCTTAGTATTTTGTGTTTTAGTTAATTAGTTGGTCAGGCCAGGGTGTGACATGGGTTTATGTTATTGTGTTGTCGTATTGGGGTTTTTGTAGGTATTGGGATTGTGGTTGATTAGGGGTGTGTTTAGTTTAGGTTTGGCTGCCTGAAGCGGTTCTCAATCAGTCAGGTGATTCTTGTTGTCTCTGATAGGGAACCGTATTTAGGTAGCCTGTGTTTCACTGTGTATTTCGTGGGTGATTGTTCCTGTCTCTGTGTAGTTTCACCAGATAGGCTGTAATTAGGTTTCACGTTCCGTTTTGTTGTTTTGTATTTATTAGTTATTTCATGTCTCGTTCCGTTTTTTTCTTCATTAAAAAATACGCTGCATTTCGGTCCGACTCTCATTCAACAAACGAAGAATGTCGTTACAAGTGTGGATAGTCCAATACACTCACTGACAGACAGATTACTGTATACTGTATGTGTATGAGAGAGACAGAGAGAAAGTGATGGAGATAAAAATAGTGACTAAGCAAGAGAACATGCAAATGGATAAAGACTGAAATTAACTTAAAATAAATATATATATAGTACCAGTCAAAAAGTTGGAAGCACTTACTAATTCAAGGGTTTTTCTGATTTTTTACTATTTTCTACATTGTAGAATAATAGTGAAGATATCAAAACTATGAAATAACACATATGGAATCATGTATTAACCAAAAAAAGTGTTAAACAAATCTAAATATATTTTATATTTTATATTCTTCAATGTAGCCACCCTTTGCCTCGATAATGGCTTTTCACACTCTTGGCATTCTCTGAACCAGCTTCACCTGGAAGGCTTTTCCAACAGTCTTGAAGGAGGTCCCACATATCGCTGCAGAATAATCAGGTAGCCATGCTGGTTAAGTGTGCCTTGAATTCTAAATAATTCACAGACAGTGTCACCAGCAAAACACCGCCACACCATCACACCTCCTCCATGCTTCACGTTGGGAACCACACGTTCGGAGATCCAGCCCAAGCACGTCTCTTCTTATTATTGGTGTCCTTCAGTAGTCGGTAGCAATTCGATTATGAAGGCGTGGTTCATGCAGTCTCCTCTGAAAAGTTGATGTTGAGATGTGTCTGTTACTTGAACTATGTGATGCATTTATTTGGGCTGCAATTTCTGAAACTGGTAACTCTAATGAACTCCATAGCTCTTGATGGTTTTTGAGACTGCATTCAAAGAAACTTTCAAAGTTCTTGACATTTGACGGATCTTGACATTGACGGATCTTAAAGTAATAATGGGCTGTCTTTTCTCTTAGCTTATTTCTGTTGTTCTTGCAATATATAATAATATAATAATAATAATAATATGGACTTGGTCTTTTACCAAATAAGGCTATCTTCTGTATATCCCCACTACCTTGTCACAACAAGGGGTAGCTCAAACGCATTAGGAAAAATAAAATAAAAATAGCATAAATAAACTTTTAACAAGGAAAACATGTTAATTGGTGACTACCTCATGAAGCTGGTTGAGAGAATGCCAAAGCTGTCATCAAGGCAAAAGGTGGCTACTTTGAAGAATCTCAAATAAAAAATAAATTTTGATGTGTATAACAATTTTTTGGTTACTACATGATTCCATATGTCTTATTTTAAAGTTTTGATGTCTTCACTACTGTTACTAAATAGAAATAATAAAGAAAAACCCTTGAATGAGTAGGTTTGTCCAAACTTTTGACTGGTACAGTAAATAAAAAAAAACACACACACACACAGTCGGAATTCACATACACCTTAGCCAAATACATTTAAACCGTGTAGCCTTCCACAAGCTTCACACAATACGTTATGTAAATTTTGTGTTTGTAGGCCTCCTTGCTCACACACACTTTTTCAATTCTGCCCACAAATGTTCTATGGGATTGAGGTCAGGGCTTGGTGATGGCCACTCCAATACCTTGACTTTTTTGTCCTTAAGCCATTTTGCCACAACTTTGGAAGTATGCTTGGTGTAATTGTCCATTTGGAAGACCCATTTGCAACCAAGCTTTAACTTCCTGACTGATGTCTTGAGATGTTGCTTCCATATATCCACATATTTTTCCGTCCTCATGATGCCATCTATTTTGTGAAGTGCACTAGTCCCTCCTGCAGCAAATCACCCCAACAACCTGATGCTGCCACCCCTGTGCTTCATGGTTGGGAAGGTCTTCTTCGGCTTGCAAGCCTTCCCCTTTTTCCTCCAAACATAACGATGGTCATTGTGGCAAAACAGTTATATTTTTGTTTCATAAGAGCAGAGAACATTTCTCCATAAAGTTCAATCTTTGTCCCCATGTGCAGTTGCAAACCGTTGTCTGGCTTTTTTACGGCGGTTTTTGAGCAGTGGCTTCTTCCTTGCTGAGCAGCGTTTCAGGTTATGTTGATATAGGACTGGTTTTACTGTGGATATAGATACTTTTGTACCTGTTTCCTCCAGCATCTTCACAAGGTCATGTGCTGATGTTCTGGGATTGATTTGCACTTTTCACACCAAAGTACGTTCATCTCTAGAAGTCTCCTTCCTGAGCGGTATGACGGCCGCGTGGTCCCATTGTCAGGATTTGGCCAGGGTTGTTCCGGGTTTTGGTCACTAGATGCCCCCATTGTGCTTTTTGACCTTATGTTTTTTCCCTTGTTCCCCATTATTATTTGCACCTGTGCCTCGTTTTCCCTGATTCTATTTAAACCCTTAGTTTCCCTCAGTTCTGTGCTCTGTGTTTGTATGTTAGCACCCAGCCCTAGTGTTCTGTGTATTCTTGTCGATTCCGGTGGATGCTCTTGTGGAATTCTGTTTTTGTTTTTGAGTATCTCTTGAGGCTTTTTTGTGCTATTCCTACCACCTTTTGGATTTGCCATTTTTGTATTGAAGGACTTCTCCTTTTACTTTATTAAATACACCGTCTTAAGTACTGCTGTGTCTGCCTCATCTTCTGGGTTCTACTGCTAATTCGTGGCTCAGTTGGTTAAGTGACTGTTTCTCACTCCGGAGACCCAGGTTCGTAACCGGGTCCTGACAGAAACACAGAGCCAAAAATGAACCCAGAGGCAGCCAGTTCCCAGGACCTTTTTGCCATGCTGTCCCACCACCAGGAGACTGTCCAACGCCACGAAGCCGCCCTGGTTCAGCAAGAGGCCTTAATGGCTAGACATTCTCATCTTCTGTCGGAGATGCTGACTTCCATTAAGCAAATATCTGATCGTCTTACCCCGGCAACAGTTCCCGTCCCAGTACCTCAGATTCACGTACCCATGGCAGTTAACCCCCTGGCTGAACCTCGTCTTCCACCTCCCCAACGGTTCTCAGGTGATCCAAGTGCTTGTAAAGGGTTTCTCACCCAATGTTCTCTCTCCTTTGAGCTACAACCCTCGTCGTTTCCCACCGACCGGTCTAAGATCGCTTATATCATCACCCTGCTGTCGGAAAAAGCCCTGGCCTGGGCTACTGCTGTGTGGGATGCCCATAGTTCCTGCTGTGCCAGCTACTCTGCCTTTGCTGAGGAATTCAAACGAGTGTTTCAAGGCCCAAGCAGTGGTTCTGACTCAGCCAAACAGCTCCTGACTCTCCACCAAGGTTGGCGCAGCGTGACGGACTATGCCATCCAGTTCCGCACGGTGGCAGCAGCAAGTGGCTGGAACAACGAGGCGCTCACGGTGTGCTTTCTGAAAGGCCTTTCCGACACTATCCAAGATGAACTGGCCACTCGGGAACCACCGGACAATCTCGAGTCCCTGATCAAGTTGGCCTCACGCATTGACCAGCGTCTGAGAGAGAGAGAACTCAACCGTAGACCTCTAGCCCCTATCAGTCCCAGCTCCGAGTCCCCACCTTTATCCTCGCTGGCTCCATCGGAACCCATGCAGATTGGACGCATCTCCCAGGCTGAGAGAGACCGCCGGATGAGGGAGCGACGCTGTCTATATTGCGGCAAACCGGGCCATTTCCGTTCCACGTGTCCTGGGCTCCAGGGAAACGCTCTGTCCCGTACAGACCGGGGGGAACTGTAACGGGAAACATAACCTCCTCCCATCCGTCCAACTCCCGTCTGATCATTCCAGTCACCCTCTCCTGGGACAACCACAAGCTTCACCTTCAAGCCTTGGTAGACTCTGGAGCCGCAGGTAACTTCATGGATGGTGTCTGGGCGAAGGAGAATGGCGTTCCCTCTGAACCTCTAAGTGAACCCATGAGGGTCACTACATTGGATGGAAGCCCTTTGGGATCTGGACTTGTCGCTCATGTCACTACCTCCTTGCGACTTTCAGTTTCACAACACCAGGAATTGATGAACTTTCATTTGATCTCCTGTTCCGAGTTCCCTCTCGTCCTTGGATACCCCTGGCTTCACAGCCATAACCCTCACATCGACTGGTCTGTGGGCACTATCAAGCAGTGGGGTCCTACGTGCCAAGCTACTTGTATTTTCCAGAATTCCCGAGTTCTACTCCCGAGTCTTTAGAATCCATCGACCTGACCCGAGTTCCCGAGTGTTACCATGACCTCAAACTGGTGTTTAGCAAACAGAGGGCCACCATGCTACCACCCCATAGACCTTACGATTGCCCCATCAACCTGTTTCCGGGCACTTGCCCCCCCAGGGGTCGGATCTTTTCCCTATCTTCACCCGAACGAGCTGCTATGGATACCTACATCAAGGACGCTCTGGAAGCAGGCCTCATGCGTCCATCCACCTCCCCGGCGGGAGCAGGGTTTTTCTTTGTGGCCAAGAAAGACGGTGGATTACGTCCTTGCATCGACTACCGGGGACTCAATGCCATAACCGTCCGTAACCGTTACCCGCTACCCCTTATGGCCACAGCCTTCGAGCTGCTCCAGGAAGCAGTTGTTTTCACTAAGCTTGACCTGCGGAACGCATACCATCTTGTGCGGATCAGACCTGGTGACGAGTGGAAGACCGCTTTCAACACGCCTACTGGTCACTATGAATACTTGGTGATGCCCTTCGGCCTGACCAACGCCCCAGCGGTGTTCCAAGCGCTCATAAACGATGTGCTTAGGGATATGCTTAACATTTTTGTGTTCATTTACTTGGATGACATCCTCATCTTTTCGAGCTCCCTTCAAGAACACACTAAGCATGTCAGACAAGTACTCAAACGCCTCCTGGACAGCCATCTGTACGTTAAGCCGGAAAAATTTGAATTCCATTCATCCCGAGTACAATTCCTGGGATTTGTAGTGGAACCCGGTCGAGTCCAAATGGACCCCAGGAAGGTAGGGGCGGTAGCGGATTGGCCCACCCCAAATCCGTTAAGGAAGTTCAGCGTTTCCTGGGCTTCACAAACTTTTACCGCAAGTTCATCAAGAACTTCAGCTTGGTGGCAGCCCCTCTCTCAGCTTTAACCAAGGGTGGCAATGCAAGGTTTTTGTGGGGAAGAGAAGCTGAGACGGCCTTCCAAGGACTCAAGCAGCGCGTCCTCTCTGCTCCCATCCTGATACTACCGACTACGGATGAACCATTTGTGGTGGAGGTAGACGCATCAGAGGTTGGTGTTGGAGCTGTCCTGTCTCAGAGGGGTGAAGACAAGAAGCTTCATCCGTGCGCTTTCTTCTCACACCGGCTTACCCCGACTGAGAGGAACTACGATGTGGGGTACGTGAACTCCTAGCGGTTAAGATGGCATTGAAGGAATGGAGACACTGGCTCGAGGGGGCTTCTCACCCGTTTCAAGTGCTTACGGACCACAAAAATCTGGAGTATATCCAGCAGGCGAAGCGGTTGAACTCTAGACAAGCTAGATGGTCTCTTTTCTTCAATCGATTCCAGTTTATCCTCACCTATAGGCCCGGGTCGAAGAATCTCAAACCGGATGCCCTGTCCCGAGTCTACGCTCCTGCCATTCGAGATGACACGGACATGCCTGTCCTTCCTGCTGCTAAGATTGTGGCTCCGATCTCGTGGCAAGTTGAGGATACCGTGAGACGTGCTCAAGCTAGCGAACCGGACCCGAAAGGAGGTCCTGCCAATCGGTTGTTTGTCCCCAAGGCAGTGAGGACTCAGGTCCTTCTGTGGGGGCACTCCTCTCGCCTCACCTGTCATCCGGGCGTAGGTCGCACCTTGGAGTTCATCCAGCGTAAGTTCTGGTGGCCTACCATAAGAGAAGACGTTGCCACTTTCGTCAATGCCTGTCCCGTGTGCTGCCAGGGCAAATCTTCTCACCTCCGCCCTCAAGGACTCCTTCACCCTTTACCTGTTCACCACAGACCCTGGTCCCATATCTCATTGGACTTTATTACTGGACTTCCTCCATCCCATGGCAATACTACTATCCTAGTCATAATCGACAGGTTTTCAAAGGCGGCCAGGTTCGTCCCTCTGACTAAGTTACCTTCTGCCAAGGAAACGGCTGAGTTGGTAATTAATCATGTGTTCCGAGTCTTCGGCATTCCTCAAGATATGGTTTCTGGCAGAGGTCCCCAGTTCGCCTCAAGGTTTTGGAAGGCCTTCTGCCAACTCATGGGGGCTTCTGCCAGTCTATCTTCAGGGTACCATCCGGAGTCCAACGGCCAAACAGAGAGGATGAATCAAGAGCTGGAAACCACCCTCCGATGTATGACTCGTGACAACCCGTCCACATGGTCATCCTTTATTGTTTGGGCCGAATACGCGCACAACACTTTGCGCTCCTCCTCCACTGGTATGTCCCCGCACGAGTGTCAGTTTGGCTATGCTCCTCCATTGTTCCGGACCAGGAGGCAGAAGTCAGAGTGCCTTCAGCCTTGAAGTTCGTCAGACGCTGTCGGCTTATGTGGAGGAAGACCCGTCTTAATCTTATGCGTTCCTCACAGAGGTACCAACAACAAGCCAACAGACGTTGCCGTCCCGGGCCTACCCTGCGCCCCGGCCAGAGAGTCTGGCTCTCCACAAGAGACTTACCTCTACGGGTGGAGTCTCGCAAGCTGTCCCAAAAATACATCGGTCCCTTCAAGGTTGCCAGGAGAGTTAACCCAGTTTCTTATCGCCTACACTTACCCAGATCCCTTAAGATTAATCCCACATTTCACATTTCATTGTTAAAACCTGTTGTTTTTTCTCCCCTTGTCCCAGCAGACAGACCTCCCCCTCCGCCTCGTGTCATTGGAGGCCAGCCGGCTTATACCGTCCATCGGATACTGGATTCCCGCCGGGTGCAGTGGTCCTGGCAGTATCTGGTGGACTGGGAAGGCTACGGTCCCGAGGAGCGCTCCTGGGTTCCTGCCAAAGACATCCTGGACCCTGACCTCATTCGTCAGTTCAGGGCCCTCCACCCTGAGAGAGCTGGTAGGAACGTCAGGAGCCGTTCCTAGGGGGGATTCTGTCAGGATTTGGCCAGGGTTGTTCCGGGTTTTGGTCACTAGATGCCCCCATTGTGCTTTTTGACCTTATGTTTTTTCCCTTGTTCCCCATTATTATTTGCACCTGTGCCTCGTTTACCCTGATTGTATTTAAACCCTTAGTTTCCCTCAGTTCTGTGCTCTGTGTTTGTATGTTAGCACCCAGCCCTAGTGTTCTGTGTATTCTTGTCGATTCCGGTGGATGCTCTTGTGGAATTCTGTTTTTGTTTTTGAGTATCTCTTGAGGCTTTTTTGTGCTATTCCTACCACCTTTTGGATTTGCCATTTTTGTATTGAAGGACTTCTCCTTTTTACTTTATTAAATACACCGTCTTAAGTACTGCTGTGTCTGCCTCATCTTCTGTGTTCTGCTGACTATTCGTGGCTCAGTTGGTTAAGTGACTGTTTCTCACTCCGGAGACCCAGGTTCGTAACCGGGTCCTGACACCCATGGTGTTTGTACGTGCATACTATTGTTTGTTACAGATGAGCGTTTGGAAATTGCTCCCAAGGATGAAGCAGACTCGTGGAGATCTACAATGTTTTTGGCTGATTTCTTTTGATTTTCCTATGATGTCAAGCAAAGAGGCACTGAATTTGAAGGTAGGCCATGAAATGCGCTTATAAATAGTTCATCAAGGGTAACATCTCATCCTCTTTCTCTCTCCCTATCGTGCTCTCTCTGTCTCTCTCTTTCTCTGTCTTTCTCTCTCTCTCTCTCTCTCTCCATCTCTTTCACCTTGTGCTCTGACACCTGATCTGGCCTAGCACTGCCCACATCCTGCAGGGCTTAAGGTGTTGGCCATTATTAACCTGTCAATCACTCAATATCTGTCCACAACAGCCATCCACTTCTCCTCTCTCTGCCTCTGCATCTCCCTCCAGCCATTTAACAGTTCCACTTTTATTCATTAGTCTTTTATGTGATAACTGCTGTTGTTCAATTTCATGCCCTTTCTTCTCTATAATCAATCTGCACAACATGCCCATTTGTTATTATCATTTGCCTCAGTTTCAATTGTCTTAGAATTCAATAATGATTTTATTTATGTTCTGTTTAGTAATTGAGGCATTGGAGTGTGTGAGCAGTGTGCACATGAGTGTCTATCTCCCTTCTCTCTCTCCACTTTGTGTGTGTGTGTGTGTGTGTGTGGATAACAGAGGTTAGAAGGATAACAGGACCTTGTGTTTCAGTGGACCGTGGTGGTCAATGAAGCCATAAACGCCAGAATAATTACTCTTGATGAAAATAAATTGAAAAAACAGATACACAAATATTCATGCACGTACTCAAAAACACTGGCATATTTTCTCTCCGCCTTCACCGCTCTTGCGCAAACATTTAATTAAAAACCAGGAGTCTTAAATGCTGGAAAATTACATTGGCAGCCCCAGTATTTATGATCAGAGCTATGAATTATATTCTCATCCTAAATACACAACACCAATAAATCACACTTTCACTTACAAAGCAATGACCAAGTTTTGTAAATATGGTTTAATCTCCTAAATGCCTTTGTGTTTTTTTCTCTGTCTCTCTCTCTGGGAATGAAAGGTCATTGAGGAAGATGTAGGCTAATGACAGTGGAGACATGTTGCCCACAGAGGCTTCTGTCTCGGAGCAGAGCGGGAGTTCACGATAAGTCATCTGACATCCTCAATGTTACTGTGGTGCTGGTTAAGAATACAATCCACTTAGAAAGAGCTGGGGAGAAAGAGACAGTCTGGGGATGAGCAACCTTGAGGTCTCTGACTTCGGCCTTGCCAGAAAGAACCCCCCTGTAACCCCAACAGAAAGTTTGAGGAGAAAACACTAACCTGAATAAAACTTCTAACAGTTCATCTCTGACTTGTTCATGGACAAACTCACCATCTTGATCTGTCTTGGGTACTCAGATGATAAACAGTCTTGCTAACTCCTAACCCATTCAGCAGGCATAGCCTCTCTCCGAGATCCGGAGCAGCCCCTGGTTCACACAGAGATGTTTATCAATGTCCTGACTCTAGCAGACTCTACAAACCTTCCATTGTCTTATTGGCTGCATAAGAAGCATACGATTAATCCCCCCGACGGAGCAAAGGAGGCTGGGATGGGGCATCATCATCTCCCGCTGAGGTTTGACAGCCTTCTGTTTACCAAACGATCCCCTTCATTCTCCCTCCGTCATCCCTCCTTTCTCCATCTCTCTGATTCCCCTCATACAAAGGGATGGCCAGGCAGAGGGGAAGCCCTCAGGCAAACAGACTCTGAGCCCAGGGACAGAAGGCCATTGATGGCAACCGTATTGACAGGAACACTGAAAGACAGGGAGAGAGAAGAGAGAGGAGAGAGTGAGAATGAGTGACGTGAGAAAGAGGGGCAAGATAAGGGAGGGAGGCAGGTCTGGGAGATTGAGAAAAGGTTCTGGTAAAAGTTTTGTCAGAATGTGTTGGAGAAACATGGATCATTATCCAGCTCGAAGTGAGTTACAATCAGTCAGATGTTGCTTAAGTAATACTGCTCACAATTGTGTCTGTATACGTGTCTACGTGTATACGTGTGTACGTGTGTACGTGTATAAGTGTCTACGTGTATAAGTGTCTACGTGTATAAGTGTCTACGTGTTTAAGTGTCTACGTGTATAAGTGTCTCTGTGTATTAGTGTCTATGTGTATAAGTGTATAAGTGTCTGAGTGTATAAGTGTCTATGTGTCAATGTGTTTAATTGTCTATGTGTATAAGTGTCTGAGTGTATAAGTGTCTACGTGTATAATTGTCTATGTGTATAAGTGTCTACGTGTATAAGTGTCTACGTGTATAAGTGTATAAGTGTCTACGTGTATAAGTGTCTATGTGTATAAGTGTCTGAGTGTATAAGTGTCTACGTGTCTGAGTGTATAAGTGTCTACGTGTATAAGTGTATAAGTGTCTATGTGTATAAGTGTCTACGTGTATAAGTGTCTACGTGTATAAGTGTCTACGTGTATAAGTGTCTACGTGTATAAGTGTATAAGTGTCTACGTGTGGCCGTGTCTACGTGTATAAGTGTCTACTTGTATAAGTGTCTACGTGTATAAGTGTCTACTTGTATAAGTGTCTACTTGTATAAGTGTCTGAGTGTATAAGTGTCTACGTGTATAAGTATATAAGTGTCTACGTGTATAAGTGTCTACGTGTATAAGTGTCTAAGTGTCTACTTGTATAAGTGTATACGTGTCTACGTGTATAAGTGTCTACGTGTATAAGTGTCAACGTGTATAAGTGTCTACGTGTATAAGTGTCTACGTGTATAAGTGTATAAGTGTCTACGTGTTTAAGTGTCTACGTGTATAAGTGTCTATGTGTATTAGTGTCTATGTGTATTAGTGTCTACGTGTATAAGTGTCTGAGTGTATAAGTGTCTATGTGTCAACGTGTATAATTGTATAAGTGTATAAGTGTCTACGTGTATAAGTGTATAAGTGTCTACGTGTATAAGTGTCTACGTGTATAAGTGTATAAGTGTCTACGTGTGGCCGTGTCTACGTGTATAAGTGTCTACTTGTATAAGTGTCTACGTGTATAAGTGTCTACTTGTATAAGTGTCTACTTGTATAAGTGTCTGAGTGTATAAGTGTCTACGTGTATAAGTATATAAGTGTCTACGTGTATAAGTGTCTACGTGTATAAGTGTCTAAGTGTCTACTTGTATAAGTGTATACGTGTCTACGTGTATAAGTGTCTACGTGTATAAGTGTCAACGTGTATAAGTGTCTACGTGTATAAGTGTCTACGTGTATAAGTGTATAAGTGTCTACGTGTTTAAGTGTCTACGTGTATAAGTGTCTATGTGTATTAGTGTCTACGTGTATAAGTGTATAAGTGTCTGAGTGTATAAGTGTCTATGTGTCAACGTGTATAATTGTCTACATGTATAAGTGTCTGAGTGTATAAGTGTCTACGTGTATAAGTGTATAAGTGTATAAGTGTCTACGTGTATAAGTGTATAAGTGTCTATGTGTGGCAGTGTCTACGTGTGGCAGTGTCTACGTGTATAAGTGTCTGAGTGTATAAGTGTCTACGTGTATAAGTGTATAAGTGTCTACGTGTATAAGTGTCTACTTGTATAAGTGTATAAATGTCTACATGTATAAGTGTCTGAGTGTATAAGTGTCTACGTGTATAGGTGTATAAGTGTCTGAGTGTATAAGTGTCTATGTGTATAAGTGTATAAGTGTCTACGTGTATAAGTGTCTACGTGTATAAGTGTATACGTGTGGCCGTGTCTATGTGTATAAGTGTCTAAGTGTCTACGTGTATAAGTGTCTACGTGTATAAGTGTATAAGTGTCTGAGTGTATAAGTGTCTATGTGTCAACGTGTATAAGTGTCTACGTGTATAAGTGTCTGAGTGTATAAGTGTCTACGTGTATAAGTGTAGAAGTGTCTACGTGTATAAGTGTCTACGTGCATAAGTGTATAAGTGTCTACGTGTATAAGTGTCTGAGTGTATAAGTGTCTACGTGTATAAGTGTAGAAGTGTCTACGTGTATAAGTGTCTACGTGCATAAGTGTATAAGTGTCTACGTGTATAAGTGTCTGAGTGTATAAGTGTCTACGTGTATAGGTGTATAATGTCTGAGTGAATAAGTGTCTATGTGTATAAGTGTATAAGTGTCTACGTGTATAAGTGTCTACTTGTATAAGTGTATACGTGTCTACGTGTATAAGTGTCTACTTGTATAAGTGTCTACTTGTATAAGTGTCTGAGTGTATAAGTGTCTACATGTATAAGTGTCTGAGTGTATAAGTGTCTACGTGTATAAGTGTATAAGTGTCTACGTGTATAAGTTTCTACGTGTATAAGTGTATAAGTGTCTACGTGTATTAGTGTCTGAGTGCATAAGTGTCTACGTGTATAGGTGTATAAGTGTCTGAGTGTATATGTGTCTACGTGTATAAGTGTATAAGTGTCTACGTGTATAAGTGTCTACGTGTATAAGTGTCTACGTGTATAAGTGTATACGTGTGGCCGTGTCTACGTGTATAAGTGTGTAAGTGTCTACGTGTATAAGTGTCTACTTGTATAAGTGTATACGTGTCTACGTGTATAAGTGTCTACTTGAATAAGTGTCTACTTGTATAAGTGTCTGAGTGTATAAGTGACTACGTGTATAAGTGTATAAGTGTCTACGTGTATAAGTGTCTCCGTGTATAAGTGTCTACGTGTATAAGTGTCTACGTGTATAAGTGTATAAGTGTATACGTGTGGCCGTGTCTACGTGTATAAGTGTCTACGTGTATAATTGTCTACGTGTATAAGTGTCTACGTGTATAAGTGTATAAGTGTATACGTGTATGTCTGTATAAGTGTCGTGTATAAGTGTATACGTGTATAATGTATAAGTGTCTACGTGTATAAGTGTATGTCTACGTGTATAAGTGTCTACGTGTATAGTGTATGTATAAGTGTCGTGTATAAGTGTCGTGTATAAGTGTATAACGTGTGTCTACGTGTATAAGTGTCTATGAGTGTATAAGTGTATAAGTGTATAACGTGGCTGTGTCTACGTGTATAAGTGTCTAAGTGTCTACGTGTATAAGTGTCTACATGTATAAGTGTCTACATGTATAAGTGTCTATGTGTATAATTGTCTACGTGTATAAGTGTCTACGTGTATAAGTGTATAAGTGTCTGAGTGTAGAAGTGTCTACGTGTATAAGTGTCTACGTGTATAAGTGTATAAGTGTCTACGTGTATTAGTGTCTGAGTGTATAAGTGTCTACGTGTATAGGTGTATAAGTGTCTGAGTGTATAAGTGTCTACGTGTATAGGTGTATAAGTGTCTGAGTGTATATGTGTCTACGTGTATAAGTGTATAAGTGTCGTGTATAAGTGTCTACGTGTATAAGTGTACTTGTACGTGTCTACGTGTATGTGCCGTGTCTACGTGTATGTCTAAGTGTATAAGTGTCTACGTGTATAAGTGTCTACTTGTATAAGTGTGTATACGTGTTAAGTGTCTACGTGTATACTTGTGGTGTATAGGTGTATAAGTGTCTACGTGTATAAGTGTCTACTTGTATAAGTGTACTTGTATAAGTGTCTAGTGTATAAGTGTCTACGTGTATAAGGTGTGTCTACGTGTATAACGTGTATAAGTGTCTCTCCGTGTATAGTGTATAAGTGTCTACGTGTATAAGTGTCTACGTGTATAAGTGTATAAGTGTATACGTGTGGCCGTGTCTACGTGTATAAGTGTCTAAGTGTCTACGTGTATAATTGTCTACGTGTATAAGTGTCTATGTGTATAAGTGTCTACCTGTATATGTGTCTATGTGTATAAGTATCTACGTGTATAAGTGTCTACGTGTATAAGTGTCTGAGTGTATAAGTGTCTACGTGTATAAGTGTCTATGTTTATAAGTGTCTGAGTGTATAAGTGTCTATGTGTCAACGTGTATAAGTGTCTACGTGTATAAGTGTCTAAGTGTCTACTTGTATAAGTGTGTATAAGTGTCTACTTGTATAGTGTCTAGTGTATAAGTGTCTACGTGTATAAGTGTATAGTGTATAGTACTACGTGTATAATAAGTGTGTATAAGTGTCTACGTGTATAAGTGTCTAGTGTATAAGTGTCTACGTGTATAAGTGTCTACGTAAGTATAAGTGTATACGTGTATAAGTGTCTATGTGTATAAGTGTCTAGTGTATAAGTGTCTATAAGTGTCTACGTGTATACGTGTATAAAGTGTATAAGTGTCTAGTGTCTACGTGTATAAGTGTCTACGTGTATAAGTGTCTAGTGTATAAGTGTATAAGTGTCTACGTGTATAATCTGTATAAGTGTCTACGTGTATAAGTGTCTAACTTGTATAAGTGTCTGAGTGTATAAGTGTACTACGTGTAGTGTATAAGTGTCTACCTGTATAGTGTAAGTGTATAAGTGTCTACGTGTATAAGTGTGTATAAGTGTCTGTATAAGTGTCTACGTGTATAAGTGTCTACGTGTATAAGTGTCTACGTGTATAAGTGTAGTGTCTAGTGTATAAGTGTCTATGTATACGTGTATAAGTGTATAAGTGTCGTGTCTACGTGTATAAGTGTCTACGTGTATCTACGTGTATACGTGTACGTGTATAAGTGTCGTGTATAAGTGTCTATGTGTATAAGTGTCTACCTGTGTATAAGTGTGTGTCTATGTGTATGTATCTACGTGTATAAGTGTCTACGTGTATAAGTGTCTGAGTGTATAATAAGTGTCTACGTGTATAAGTGTCTATGTTTATAGTGTGTCTGAGTGTATAAGTGTCTATGTGTCAACGTGTATAAGTGTCTACGTGTATAAACGTGTATAAGTGTCTACGTGTATAAGTGTACGTGTATAAGTGTCTACTTGTATAAGTGTCTACTTGTATAAGTGTCTAGTGTATAAGTGACTACGTGTATAAGTGTATAAGTGTCTCCGTGTATAAGTGTCTATGTGTATAAGTGTCTACGTGTATAAGTGTATAAGTGTATACGTGTGGCCGTGTCTACGTGTATAATTGTCTACGTGTATAAGTGTCTACGTGTATAAGTGTCTACCTGTATATGTGTCTATGTGTATAAGTATCTACGTGTATAAGTGTCTACGTGTATAAGTGTCTACGTGTATAGTGTGTATAAGTGTATAAGTGTATAAGTTTCTACGTGTATAAGTGTCTATGTGTATAAGTATCTACGTGTATAAGTGTCTAAGTCTACGTGTATAACGTGTATAAGTGTGTATAAGTATAAGTGTCTGAGTGTATAAGTGTATAAGTGTCTACGTGTATAAGTGTCTACGTGTATAAGTGTCTACGTGTATCTACGTGTATAAGTGTATACGTGTATAAGTGTGTATACGTGTATAAGTGTCTACGTGTATAAGTGTCTACGTGTATAATAAGTGTGATGTATACGTGTATAAGTGTCTACGTGTATAAGTGTCTACGTGTATAAGTGTATAAGTGTATAAGTGTCTGAGTGTATAAGTGTATAAGTGTATACGTATTGGCTGTATGTCGTGTATAAGTGTATAAGTGTCTAAGTGTAGGCTGGTGTATAGTGTCGTGTATAAGTGTCTACATGTATAAGTGTCTACATGTATAAGTGTCTATGTGTATAATTGTATAGTGTATAAGTGTCTACGTGTATAAGTGTATAAGTGTCTGAGTGTATATGTGTCTATGTGTCAACGTGTATAAGTGTCTACGTGTAAAAGTGTCTGAGTGTATACGTGTCTACGTGTATAAGTGTATAAGTGTCTACGCTGTTCTGACTAGAACATTGTCCTAACTTGTCAGGCTGGTAAGTGTATACATGTATAATTGTATAATACGTGTATAATGCGTGTATAAGTGTATAAGTGTCTACGTGTATAAGTGTATACGTGTCTACGTGTATAAGTGTCTATGTGTATAAGTGTCTACGTGTATACTTGTGTACGTGTATAAGTGTCTAAATGTCTACGTGTATAAGTGTCTACGTGTATAAGTGTCTACGTATAAAAGTGTCTACGTGTATACTTGTGTACGTGTATAAGTGTCTAAGTGTATACGTATAAAAGTGTCTACGTGTATACTTGTGTACGTGTATAAGTGTCTAAGTGTATAAGTGTATAAGTGTATAAGTGTAAGTGTATAGTGTTAAGTGTCTACGTGTATAAGTGTCTAACGTGTATAAGTGTAGTGTCGTTATACGTGTATAAGTGTCTACGTGTATAAGTGTCTATGTGTATAAGTGTCTACGTGTATACTTGTGTATGTGTATAAGTGTCTAAATGTCTACGTGTATAAGTGTCTACATGTATAAGTGTCTACGTATATAAGTGTCTACGTGTATACGTGTGTACGTGTATAAATGTCTAAGTGTCTACGTGTATACTTGTCTATGTGTATAAGTGTCTACGTATATAAGTGTCTAAGTGTATAAGTGTCTACGTGTGTTTGTGTATAAGTGTCTACGTGTATAAGTGTCTACGTGTATACGTGTCTACGTGTATAAGTGTCTACGTGTATACGTGTCTACGTGTATAAGTGTCTACGTGTATAAGTGTCTACGTGTATAAGTGTCTACGTGTATACGTGTATAAGTGTATAAGTGTCTACGTGTATACTTTTCTACGTGTATAAGTGTCTACGTGTATAGGTGTCTACGTGTATAAGTGTCTACTTGTATAAGTGTCTACGTGTATAAGTGTCTACGTGTATAAGTGTCTACGTGCATAAGTGTCTACGTGTATACCTGTCTACGTGTATAAGTGTCTACGTGTATACCTGTCTACGTGTATAAGTGTCTACGTGTATAAGTGTCTACGTGTATAAGTGTCTACGGTGTTCTGACTAGAACATTGTCCTAACTTGTCAGGCTGGTGGGTGTAGCTGGTGTAGAAAGTCAGGCGCAGGAAGGCAGAGATGAGTGAAACAACTCACTCCCCGACAGCACAAAGTAAAACAATATACAAAGTGCAAAAAGAACAGTTTCCATAAAACACGGTACAAACCAGCCAGAACATTCAGACCTGAACAACTAACAATCACACACAAAGACATGGGGGAAACAGAGGTTTAAATACGTGACCAGTAATTGGGAAATGAAAACCAGGTGTGTGGAAAAACGAGACAAAACAAATGGAAAATGACAAATTGATCAGGGATGGCTAGAAGACCGGTGACGTCGACCGCCGAACACCACCCGAACAAGGAGAGGCATCAACTTCGGCCGAAGTCGTGACCTAACTAGATCAGAGAACAGCCTGCAGCTATTCTGAATAGAACATTGTCCTGACTAGATTAGAGAACAGTCTGCGGTCACCTCTCTAAGATTTATCAATAGACACACGCACCATTACACAGCTATTCCCACACACACACATTTCCCGGTCATTACCCATGGATGCCCTGGAGTGACAGGGTATCATTTTCAGAGGTGACCCAGTGGCCCGTGTAGCCCTCTATCCATGGGGGTATGGGTGTGTGTGCGCGGTGTGTGCATGTGTATGTGTGTGTGTGCGCTGAGCATTAATTACCCGTGTGCTGCTCCGGCTGCGGTGGGAAGGCACAAAGGTCACCCCTTGGAGGGGGTAATTACCAGGAAAAGAGCTTTTTAATTTACCGCTGTCTGGTGCCATTCCTGTGAGGAAAGGAACCATATCACACAGTGCTTTGTGAGAGGGGGTAAGGCCCAGAAAGGCACACAGGTGTCCTTCCTCACTGACCTTATGACCTCAGAGACATACTGACTTTATCAGGACATCCATTGTCCCCATTGATCTGAACTGTACTGCTCCCGCTCATGTCAGTCACCTGAAGGGGATAACAACGGGATATGGAGTAACAGAAGTTATGATGTCAGGAGATATGACATGAAATCCCACATCAATACTAACACAGACAGACAGACAGACAGACAGACAGACAGACAGACAGACAGACAGACAGACAGACAGACAGACAGACACACACACACACACACACACACACACACATACACACACACACACACTACATAAACCCATTCCTTTACATGCAACACCACAGCCACACACATCCAGGGGGGGCCCAATAGGTTTTTGAATGAGAGCAGGGTATTCTGTCAGAATGGTTTTCCCAGACCGGCTCTCCTCTCCTGCAGACTGTCAGATCTCTTCAGCCTGTGTGCAATGTCTGCAAATCAGTGAACCCTGCCACTCACCCCACCAGAGCAGAGCCGGCATGGGGTCCCAATCCATTTAGTTGCAGAGACAGCATCCATTCTGTGCCTTTATTAAAACGAGCCTTTAATGCCTTCCTGTGGTTAACGGAGGGGACAGAGCGGAGAAGATCACCATATGGCTGTTTTCAGTCAGGCTCCGGCCAAGCTGCTTCTCTCTACATTACATGGACAAACATGAGGTTAGGTTTTATCAGAGAGTGAATCGTTATCCCAATGATGTCTCACTACCAGCAGCACCGTACTATCAGAGACAGCACCTGACAGCTGATTCAGCAATTTTCTGGTGGTGTGAATTTCATCTGATCAATTGTGCAGTCTTGGTGAAGTATCCACCCTTTGCTAAATACGTTTAGTAATTATAAAATCTATTTTCTTTTTCACAAAGGATAATTTACAATGTAGCAGTTCCAATGCTGTGCCTGGTCTACATTGTTGTTGAATGCAGAAAGTGCAGTGTAAAGATGTGGGTAGGCGGTTGGTGGGACAGCTCAGGACTCCAACATGTGGAAGTAATGCTGTGTGTCAGTGGGGAGAGGTATGTCTAAATCTCCTCTGAAAAGAAACGGCTCCTCGGCCCCAGCTTCTGCAGCGAAACTAACCGGCTAAAGGTGTCCCGCTATGAGGTCACACACATACTCACACACACACACAATCCGGAGATGGGCCGCTGTTGCCATGGGAACAACTGTCAAATCCTTGAGTGAGACGTTTTTAAATGGAATTATCCTGAACCCTGATACATTTCAGAACCCTTCATTTTTCTCTTTTTCTGGCCCTCTCGTTGTCTTGGCTCGTTTGAGCATGGCTCGTTTGAGCATGGCTCGTTTGAGCATGGCTCGTTTGAGCATGGCTCGTTTGAGCATGGCTCGTTTGAGCATGGCTCGTTGCACCGCAAAGACAGCAGAGGGCGAAAGGTTTCTAGAAGATTATCGTACCCGCGGTGAGGGAATAATTAACGCACACAAACGCAACGATGACGTCAAGGAGGGAGAAAGAGGGAGATGGGAAAAGGGCAATGAATGATTTAATTCAAGTTGTCATGTTCATTCTTGAAAACCAGGACAGCCCTAATTCCTCTTTATTATGACTTTTAAGACTATACTGGGCTGTTTGGAATGAATTGGGCATGGATAGAAGGGAGGGGGGGGGTGAGGGAAATAAAGCTTGTGGATTTGGATGAGGACACCTCAAATAGTTTAAATGGCACATTAATGTCAATGTTTTCCTCTCAATTCCACCCACTAACATCAGAAGGTTTGAGAAAGAGAGGCTCTGGGTTTTTATAAAGAGCAGAGGAAAAGTCAGTATGGATAACAGGATCTTCCTCAAGATATCTCCTGCACTCCATGTGACCAAGGCTGCTTGTGCACTTGTTTGCTGGAGCTTATGCTTGTCCTATTTCCAATTGGAAATCTGTTGTTTGCTTATCCCAACTCTTCCTGAGACATGCTCGGAGAGTGAGGTAACACCCAGGGTCTGCAATTATCAACGCCGACCCTGGAGCAATTAGGGTTAAGTAACTCAAGGGCACCAAAAGATTTTTCAACTTGTTGGATCGGGGATTCAAACTAGCAACCTTTCGGTTAATGGGCCAATGTTCTGACCGCTAGGCTACCTGCTGCCTACAAAATGCATGTGACAGGATGTGTGTGTGTTTAAGTTTTTGTGATACATATTACCAGGGTAGCCGTGGGGTAGCCTTGCGTGGGCACTAATGAGCTGGTCCATTATGGTCTGCCTTGGCAAAGATCCCCAAGGAGCAGTACAACACAGATACTATGCCTCTTGTTAAGCAGTAGCTTGACTCTGCCTTTAGTGTGCTGTTTATCTAGATCTTACACTAAAGGAAGCAGCTTATTAATCAACTGTGTTTTTCTCTTCCTGGGTGCAAATGTGCTGCGTTTTGAGAAATGGTCTTCTGAACTTAATTTGTACACCTTTGAACATGTCTGCCAGTGGATATGTGTATTTGTGTGTGAGTGTGTTAGCAGTACTGCCCCTGTGTGTGCGTGAGTGTGTGTTAACAGTACTGCCTGTGTGTGTGTGTGTGTGTGTGTGTGTGTGTGTGTGTGTGTGTGTGTGTGTGTGTGTGTGTGTGTGTGTGTGTGTGTGTGTGTGTGTGTGTGTGTGTGTGTGTGTGTGTGTGTGTGTGTGTGTGTGTGAGAGAGAGAGAGAGAGAGAGAGAGAGAGAGTGAGTGTGTGTTAGCATTTCTGCCTCTGGGTGTGTGTGAGAGTGTGTTAGCATTTCTGACTCTGTGTGTGTGTGAGTGTGTGTGTGTTAGCAGTACTGCCTCTGGGTTTGTGTGAGGGTGTGTTAGCAGTACAGCCTCCGTGTGTGTGAGTGTGTGTGCATGTGTTCATTCATATCCCTGGGCAGTAACATTTGCTGTACCTCTGCTCGCTCCAATGAATCACGTAGCTAGTGCTAGAGGCTACATACAACACAGCACTGTAACCTATTTTACATCCTAATAGCCTACACATCACTAATGCTCTCCCTCAACACATACATCCCACTGGTTGAATCAACATTGTTTTTGCATCATTTCAACAACAAAAATGATATATGAAGACAGTATTCAACGTGGAAAACTGATTGTATTCGCAAAAAATGTCTTCTTTTTTTCACCCAACTTTTAACCTAAATTCATTGACATGGTGAACTGTTAGTTAACCAAAAAACAAATGTAAATCAAAACTAGACGTTGAACTGAAGAATGCGCCCAGTAGGATATGCTCACATGTAAAGCATTTATCCCATGTTGTGTCATTAATGGCCTATGGGACGATAGACGGGCATAAGTAAGTACACTGAACAAAAATATAAACGCAACATGTAGTGTTGGTGCCATGTCTCATTTCTCTTTTGCCAAGATAACCCATCCACCTGACAGGTGTGATACGTCAAGAAGCTGATTTAACAGCATGATTATTATACAGGTGTACGTTGTGCTGGGGAAACGTTCCCTCAAGTTTTGAGGGAACGTGCAATCGGCTTGCTGACTGCAGGAATATCAACTGTTGGCAGATCATTTTATGTTAATTTCTCTACCATAAGCCTCCTACAACGTTGTTTTAGAGAATTTTGGCAGTATGTCCAACTAGCCTCACAAACACAGACTATATGTGTGGCTTCGTGTGGGTGAGTGGTTTGCTGATGTCAACGTTGTAATTAGAGTGCGGTGGGGTTACGGTGGCGGTGGGGTTATGGCATGGGCAGGCATAAGCTACGGACAACAAACACAATTGCGTTTTATCGATGGCAATTTGAATACACAGAGATATCTTGACGAGATCCTGAGGCCCATTGTCGTGCCCGTTCATTCGCCACCATCACCTCATGTTTCAGCATGATAATGCACGGCCCCATGTTACAAAGATGTGTACACAATTCCTGGAAGCTGAAATGTTCCATTTATTCCATGGCCTGCATACTCACAGGACATGTCACCCATTGAGCATGTTTGGGATGCTCTGGATCAACATGTACGACAGTGTGTTCCAGTTTCGGCCAATATCCAGCAACTTCGCACAGCCATTGAAGAGTAGTGGGACAACATTCCACAGGCCACAATCAACAGCCTGATAAACTCTATGCAAAGGAGATGTCTCATGCTGCATGAGGCAAATGATGGTCACACCAGATACTGACTGGATTTCAGATTTTTTAAGGTATCTACGTCCAACAGATGCATATCTGTATTCCCAGTTAGGTGAAATCCATAGATTGGGGCCTAATTTATTTATTTCAATAGACTGATTTCCTTAAATTAACTGTAACTCAGTAAAATCTTTAAAATGGTTGCATGTTGTGTTTTATATTTTTGTTCAGTATAATTAACTATCCCACATATAGAAGGTCAGAGGGTTGTTTTAGCTTAATAGTTCAGTGAGGGATGACAAAAGCCTAAAGCCCAAAGACTAAATCCCAAAGCCCACCCCTGAGAATCGCCTGAACAGCATGAGTCACCCCCTATAGAGGGATGGGCACAGCAGTTGGCATGCAGATTGGCAGTGATTTATATTGGCAGATATTGCGCCCTGTGTGACATGCACTGAGCTCATTATTTAGGTGTAGCACATTTAAATACAAAATGTGCATATTACTTGCAGGAAACCCTAAACCCATGACATCATTTCAGATCACCTTTCTGAATGGATGGAGGAAGTTTAATCAGATGAGTGTGTTGTTATGGCTTTTACGGTAATACTTAGAATGCAAGTAAAATAACCTAATCATCATCATTATGTCATGGTATGGTTCATTAATAGTATGATAGAGTAACAATATGTAGGCATGGTTCATTAATAGTATGATAGAGTAACATTATGTCATGGCATGGTTCATTAATAGTATGATAGAGTAACAATATGTAGGCATGGTTCATTAATAGTATGATCGAGTAACATTATGTCATGGCATGGTTCATTAATAGTATGATAGAGTAACAATATGTAGGCATGGTTCATTAATAGTATGATAGAGTAACATTATGTCATGGCATGGTTCATTAATAGTATGATAGAGTAACAATATGTAGGCATGGTTCATTAATAGTATGATAGAGTAACATTATGTCATGGCATGGTTCATTAATAGTATGATAGAGTAACAATATGTAGGCATGGTTCATTAATAGTATGATCGAGTAACATTATGTCATGGCATGGTTCATTAATAGTATGATAGAGTAACATTATGTAGGCATGGTTCATTAATAGTATGATAGAGTAACATTATGTCATGGCGTGGTTCATTAATAGTATGATAGAGTAACAATATGTAGGCATGGTTCATTAATAGTATGATAGAGTAACAATATGTAGGCATGGTACATTAAAAGTATGATAGAGTAACAATATGTAGACATGGTGATATGTATGGTAATGATAGTGTAAGAATATGTTGGAATGGTGATATGTATGGTAATTATAGAGTAACAATATGTAGACATGGTGATATGTATGGTAATGATAGAGTAAATGTAACGACGTTCTTCGTTTGTCGAAAGAGAGTCGGACCGAAATGCAGCGTGTTGGTTACTCATGTTTATTAGTGAAGCAAATAACGAAACTATACATGAAATAACTAATAAATACAAAACAATAAAACGGAACGTGAAACCTATTACAGCCTGAATGGTGAACACTAACACAGAGACAGGAACAATCACCCACGAAATACAAAGCGAAACCCAGGCTACCTAAATACGGATCCCAATCAGAGACAACGAGAATCACCTGACTCTGATTGAGAACCGCCTCAGGCAGCCAAACCTAAGTAACACACACCCCTAATCAGCTACAATCCCAATAACTAAAAAACCCCACTAAGAATACAACAAACAATAAACCCATGTCACACCCTGGCCTGACTAACTACTAAACTAAAACACAAAATACTAAGACCAAGGCGTGACAGAAACCCCCCCCCCCTAAGGTGCGGACTCCCGAACGCACCTCAAAACCATAGGAAGGGTCCGGGTGGGCGTCTGTCCATGGTGGCGGTTCGGGCTCCGGACGTGGACCCCACTTCATAAATGTCATTGTTCCTCCCCTTCGCGTCCTGGGATAATCCACCCTCACCGCCGACCATGGCCGAATAGTCCTCACCCAGAACCCTACATAACAGAGGAGCAGCTCGTGACTGAGGGGCAGCTCGGGACTGAGGGGCAGCTCGGGACTGAGGGGCAGCTCGGGACTGAGGGGCAGCTCGGGACTGAGGGGCAGCTCGGGACTGAGAAGAAGCCCAGTACTGAGAAGAAGCCCAGTACTGAGATGAAGCCCAGACAGGCAGTTGAATCCGGCAGATCCTGGCTGACTGGCGGATCCTGGCTGACTGGCGGATCCTGACTGACTGGCGGATCCTGGCCGACTGGCGGATCCTGGCCGACTGGCGAATCCTGGCTGACTGGCTGATCCTGGCTGACTGGCGGATCTTGGCTGACTGGCAGATCCTGGCCGACTGGCGGATCCTGGCTGACTGGCAGATCCTGGCCAACTGGCGGATCCTGGCTGACTAGCAGATCTGGCAGATCCTGGCTGACTGGCGGATCTGGAAGAGTCTGGTTAACTGGCGGATCTGGAAGAGTCTGGTTGACTGGCAGATCTGGAAGAGTCTGGTTGACTGGCAGATCTGGAAGAGTCTGGTTGACTGGCAGATCTGGAAGAGTCTGGCTGACTGGCAGATCTGGAAGAGTCTGGCTGACTGGCAGATCTGGAAGAGTCTGGTTGACTGGCAGATCTGGAAGAGTCTGGCTGACTGGCAGATCTGGAAGAGTCTGGTTGACTGGCAGATCTGGAAGAGTCTGGCTGTCTGGTAGATCTGGAAGAGTCTGGTTGACTGGCAGATCTGGAAGAGTCTGGTTGACTGGCAGATCTGGAAGAGTCTGGTTGACTGGCAGATCTGGAAGAGTCTGGTTGACTGGCAGATCTGGAAGAGTCTGGCTGTCTTGCAGATCTGGAAGAGTCTGGCTGTCTGGCAGATCTGGAAGAGTCTGGCTGACTGGCAGATCTGGAAGAGTCTGGCTGTCTGGTGGATCTGGAAGAGTCTGGCTGACTGGCAGATCTGGAAGAGTCTGGTTGACTGGCAGATCTGGAAGAGTCTGGCTGACTGGCAGATCCTGGCAGACTGGCAGCTCTGGCTGCTTCATGCTGACTGATGGCTCTGGCTGCTCCATGCTGACTGGCGGCTCTGGCTGCTCCATGGAGACTGGCAGCTCCTTGCAGACTGGCAGCTCTAGCTGCTCCATGCAGACTGACAGCTCTGGCTGCTCCATGCACACTAGCAGCTCAGGCTGCTCCGAACAGGCAGGAGGCTCCGGCAGCGCTGGAGAGGAGAAAGGTTTCCGACAGGACAGGAGAGGCGAGGCGCACTGTAGGCCTGATGCGTGGTGCTGGCACTGGTGGTATTGGGCCGAGGACACGCACAGGAAGCCTAGTGCGGGAGCTGCTACCGGAGGGCTGGGGTGTGGAGGTGGTACTGGATAGACCGGACCTTGCAGGCGCACTGGAGCTCTTGAGCACCTAGCCTGCCCAACATTACCTGGTTGAATACTCTCGGTTGCCCTGCCAGTGCTGTGAGGAGAAATAGCCCGCACTGGGCTATGTAGGCGAACCGGAGACACCGAGCGCAAGGCTGGTGCCATGTAAGCCGGCCCAAGGAGACGCACTGGGGACCGGATGCATAGAGCCGGCTTCATGGCATTTGGCTCGACGCTCAATCTAGCCCGGCCGATACACGGAGCTGAAATATACCGCACCGGGCTATGCACCCGCACTGGGGACACCGTGCGCACCACTGCATAACACGGTGCCTGCCCGGTCTCTCTAGACCCCCGGTAAGCACAGGGAGATTGCGCAGGTCTCCTACCTGACGCAGCCATACTCCCTGATAGCCCCCCCCCAATACATTTTTGGGGCTGCTTTTCGGGCTTCCATCCACGTCGCCGTGCTGCCTCCTCATACCAGCGCCTCTCCGCTTTAGCCGCTTCTAATTCCTCCTTGGGGCGGTCGATATTCACCAGGCTGAGCCCAGGGTCCTTTTCCGTCCAGTTCCTCCTCCCATGTCCAATTCTCCAAATGGTGTAGCCTCTCCCACTGAAGCTGCTTCTGTTGCCTCTCGTGTAGCTCCTGCCTGTTAACACGCTGCTCGGTCCGAGTGTGGTGGGTGATTCTGTAACCACGTTCTTCGTTTGTCGAAAGAGAGTCGGACCGAAATGCAGCGTGTTGGTTACTCATGTTTATTAGTGAAACAAATAACGAAACTATACATGAAATAACTAATAAATACAAAACAACAAAACGGAACGTGAAACCTATTACAGCCTGACTGGTGAACACTAACACAGAGACAGGAACAATCACCCACGAAATACAAAGCGAAACCCAGGCTACCTAAATACGGTTCCCAATCAGAGACAACGAGAATCACCTGACTCTGATTGAGAACCGCCTCAGGCAGCCAAACCTAAGTAACACACACCCCTAATCAGCTACAATCCCAATAACTAAAAAACCCCACTAGGAATACAACAAACAATAAACCCATGTCACACCCTTGCCTAACTAACTAATAAACTAAAACACAAAATACTAAGACCAAGGCGTGACAGTAACAATATGTAGGCATGGTGATATGTATGGTAATGATAGAGTAACAATATGTAGGCATGGTTCATTAATAGTATACAATTACCAATTACCAATTACCATTACCATGTTTCACAACTGGCTGTGATCGGGAGTCTCATAGGGTGACGCACAGTTGGCCGGTATAGGCCGTCATTGTACAATAAAAAATAATTTGTTTTTAACTGACTTCCTAGTTAAATAAATAACTTTTTAATGAAAAAATAAAATAAAATAAAAAATAAGAATAAGAAATAAGCGTAACAAATAATTAAAGAGCAGCAGTAATATAACAATAGAAAGGCTATATACAGAGTGTACCGGTACAGACGAAGTGGGCGGGGGTGTCACGACTTCCGCCGAAGTCGGCCACTCTCCTTGTTCAGGCGTCGTTCGTCAGTCGACGTCACTGGATTTCTAGCCATCGCCGCTCCGTTTTTCATTTATCCATTTGTTTTGTCTGCTGAAGGTGGGTCCTGTACGTCTGCAGTCGTCGGTTGAGGAGGACAGGGCTTTTGGGCACCTAAGAGCATCAGAGTCAGACTGAGGCTCCTGCGGTGGACGATTGGTTCCGGCGTGCGGAGGAGACACCGCAGTGAGGCCCTGGTGTTCGCACCGGGAGATCGAGGCTGGCTCTCGACCTGAAACCTGCCCCTCCGCCTGCCTTGCCGGAAGCTGGGCCCGCAGTTTGTGGGGCCATTTATAGTCCCGAGGAGAGTGAACAAGGTATGTTACAGCTTCCAGCTTCCCTACGATTGCCATATTAACCCCTCGTTCCATGTGTCTCTCTTCAGGCTGGTGGTGGCTGGCCCGTTCCAGGAGTCTGAGGTGCGGGAGGTTCCTCCACCCCCTCTGGACATCGAGGGGGCCCCGGCATACTCCATCCGTTCCATCTTGGATTCGAGGCGTTGGGCGAGGGGCCTTTAGTACCTCGTGAAGTGGGAGGGGTACGGTCCGGAGGAGAGGTGCTGGGATCCGGTGGCGGATGTGTTGGACCCTAAACTGCTGCGGGAGTTTCACCGTCGCCGGCCGGATCACCCTGTGCCTTGCCCTCCGGATCGTCCCCGAGGCCAGTGTCGGGGACCCGCTGGAGCCGCGCGTCTGGGGAGGGGGTACTGTCACGCCAAAGTCGGCCCCTCTCCTTGTTCGGACGGCATTCAGAGGTCGACGTCACCGGCTTTCTAGCCATTGCCGCTCCATTTTTCATTTATCCATTTGTTTTGTCTTGTTCCCTGCACACCTGGTTTTCATTCGCCAATCACACTACATGTATTTATTCCTCTGTCTTTGTGTGAGAATGTTTTGTGTTATGTGTCTATGTTGACGCGCTTTACTGGTATGCGTATATTCTATGTTTAATTTCACAGGGTATGTGATTGTGTTTATATAATATTATTGTGACTGTTTGCGCGTTTGCACTTTTGCATTGGCTGGAGGTTTCGACGTAGTGGCGTCCATCTGTTAGTTTCTAATGCCTAATAAAGTGTGCACCTGTTCACACCTCTCTGCTCTCCTGCACCCGACTCCGCTCCCAGTACGCACGCCATTGACAGGGGGCACCGGTTAGTCGAGGTAACTGAGGTAATACGTACATGTAGGTAGAGTTATTAAAGTGACTATGCATGGATAATAACAGAAAATAGCAGCAGTGTAAAAGGGATCAATGTAAATAGTCTCGGTAGCATTTGATTAGATGTTCAGGAGTCTTATGGCTTTGGGACCTAGACTTGACATTCCAGTACCGCTTGCCATGAGGTAGCAGAGAGAACAGTCTATGACTAGGGTGGCTGGAATCTGAACATTTTTAGGGCCTTCCTGTGACACCATGTCACGCTTTGGTCTTAGTATTTTGTGTTTTAGTTTATTAGTTAGTCAGGCCAGGGTGTGACATGGGTTTATTGTTTGTTGTATTCTTAGTGGGGTTTTTTAGTTATTGGGATTGTAGCTGATTAGGGGTGTGTGTTACTTAGGTTTGGCTGCCTGAGGCGGTTCTCAATCAGAGTCAAGTGATTCTCGTTGTCTCTGATTGGGAACAGTATTTAGGTAGCCTGGGTTTCGCTCTGTATTTCGTGGGTGATTGTTCCTGTCTCTGTGTTAGTTTCACCAGTCAGGCTGTAATAGGTTTCTCGTTCCGTTTGTTGTTTTGTATTTATTAGTTATTCATGTATAGTTCGTTTGTTTGTTTCACTAACAAACATGAGTAACCTACACGCTGCATTTCGGTCCGACTTTCTTGCGACAAACGAAGAACGCCGTTACACACCACCTGGTATAGAGGTCCTGGATGGCAGGAAGCTTGGCCCCAGTGATGTACTGGGCCTCACACACTACCCTCTATAGTGCCTTGCGATCAGAGGCTGAGCAGTTGCCATACCAGGCAGGGGTGCAACCAGTCAGGATGCTCTCAATGGTGCAGCTGTAGAACTGTAGAAAGATTCTGCGTGTTTTAGATGTTATTCTGTGTCCATGCCAGACTCCTGCACTACTGCTTTCTGCTAAACGACTTAACGACCACCCCAGATGGATGACATCCCTTCCTGCTAATGCAGCCTGCCACCGCTCAGAGAGACACGGTCGCCAAGGGAAACAGACAGAGGGAGAGAGGAGGGAAACATGACCTGTGATTCCTCCACTCCTCCATGGTCACCCCTCTCTCTAATCCCGACAGTAAAAGTTAACAGTGCGGGATATAGACAGGACCACACTCATCCCACCTCAACCCTGCTTCTCACTCCCCCTTGCTGTCACTCCCAGAGGGAGAGGGCTGATATTGGCCATGGCCCTCAGGAACCTCCCAGGCCAAAGGGCAGACCTCCACCAGGCCTCCGGGTCTCTGGCTGTGCTGTGATCTCCTGGCCAGGCTGCTGCTGAATGGGTGCCAGGGCAACACACATCAACCTTCAACTCCCTTTAACTCTGTCCTCATATTTCACTTCTCATCTCCGTGAAGTCCTCTGTCTCTTACTCAATCTCTCCCTTTGCTCCTTCTCTCTGTCTCCTTGTTCCCCTGTTCTTTCACGGTTGATTCTGGTAGTGTTGTTGTTCTGGTATTGTTTCTGAGTGGTATGGATTCAGAAAGTAGAACAGGGCCTATATTATTTTGATTTGGAGGGCGTGTGCACGTGTTGCACCTTCACAGCACAGCATCTGATTTGGTTTTCGGAAGGACAGCGGTGTGTGTGCGTGTGTGTGCGTGTATGTGTACGTGCGTGTATTCCATATGTGTGTATTCCAGTGTTTTACATTTCCAGTGCTGTGGCCAGCACTTTCTAGGTTGTGGCAATGGTAACATCTCTCATTAGCTCACATAAAAGGGTCAGAATAAAGACATCCATTCATTCTTCACTAAACCCATTCATTCAAGTCACTATCTGATGTCAAATGCAGGTTAAATGGAGGTGAAACAATACAGATTGTGAGATAAATTACTACATCTTAGTTGTTCTCAAAAACCTTGTTCACATTGGCAGATTGAAGTGACTCAAATCCACATTTTTTGCATATTCATATCTGTTATTTTTCCTGCAGTCTGAACACATGGAATCAGATATTTCAAGCCACATTTCAGATACAAACCTCATTCCTGGCCATGCGACTTGTGTCTGAACGAACGGGTCAAATATGATTTATGTTCCCTAAAGAGTTTTTCAGTCTGTCACAGTATTTGGCATTGTCGCTTGCTATCTACTCTGTTGACAGTTTGACATTTTGACAAGAAGATGTGGTAGCTAACTAGCTTGTTAATAGTTTACAAACAAATGAGTGAATGTGCTAGAAAGCTAAACAGCTGCCTAGCTAGTTGACTGGTGTAGCTAGCTAGTTAACTGGTGTAGCTAGCTGGTTAACTGGTGTAGCTAGCTAGTTAACTGGTGTAGCTAGCTGGTTAACAGGTGTGGCTAGCTAGTTGACTGGTGTAGCTAGCTAATTGACTGTTGTTGACTGGTGTAGCTAGCTAGTTGACTGGTGTAGCTAGCTGGTTGACTGATGTGGCTAGCTAGTTGACTAGTGTAGCTAGCTAGTTGATTGGTGTGGCTAGACAAAAATGACTTGTTTTGAAAGTTGGATCATCTTATCCTTTGAGGCTGCAAACGTGATCTTACACTATGATTTTGAACATTTGAACAAGCCACTGGAAAATGTCCATAGCAGGCATTGTGGTCACCTTAGCTTACTACATAACTTCTGAGCAATAGGAAGCACGAGAACCACCACCAATTAGCCTACACCACTGTGCACACATCCGTCATTACTATGACTACTAATGTAGCCATGAAATGAAATGTCTGATGTCTGAACACACACATCTGATTTGGTTGCTTTTAACCTTCTGTTTGGACAGTCAGTATTCCAAAACTGATTTGAAAAAATAAACTGATTTGAGCATTAAGGCTTGCAATGTGAACAAGGCTAAAGTCGCCTCTCCTCCATAACTTTATAATTATTATTATCATGTCTTTGATGAAGGCAGTAATCTGTTCCACCGGTATGGTCAGAAACCAACACATTTTTAAACTCTCTTCACCAAGCAGAAGCTTAGTGGAATAGATTGATTGTACTTATATTGCTCACTCATGGTCTGGGTATGGTAAGAGAAGGCTTTCAACTGATTTCAATCTGTCTCTCTCTCTCTCTCTCTCTCTCTCTCTCTCTTTCTCTCTTTTTTTCTGTGTGTGTGTACGTGTGTATGTGTGTGTTTCTACGTGTGTGCGTGTGCGTATGTGTGTGTGTGTATGGGATTAACAGGTCAGGAGGTGTGACAGGTTAGAGACTTCTCAGTGACAAGCCAGCTTTAACTCGTCTGCTCCTTCAGCTCCACACCGACACATGTTGAGACACACACATACATACACACACAATCCATTGAACATATGCGGTTGGAATAAATGATCTGAACATGTAAAGCACTCTCTCTCTCTCTCTCTCTCTCTCTCTCTCTCTCTCTCTCTCTCTCTCTCTCTCTCTCTCTCTCTCTCTCTCTCTCTCTCTCTCTCTCTCTCTCTCTCTCTCTCTCTCTCTCTCTGGAAGAGGAAAAGAGGGGGGCAGTATGGCTGCCTGGAGGGATGGAGGAGGAAGAGAGGGGGGCAGTATGGCTGCCTGGAGGGATGGAGGAGGAAGAGAGGGGGCAGTATGGCTGCCTGAAGGGATGGAGGAGGAAGAGGGGGGGGCAGTATGGCTGCCTGAAGGGATGGAGGAGGAAGAGAGGGGGGTAGTGTGGCTGCCTGAAGGGATGGAGGAGGAAGAGAGGGGGGCAGTATGGCTGCCTGAAGGGATGGAGGAGGAAGAGAGGGGGGCAGTATGGCTGCCTGGCCAAACGAGGTGCAGCCGAGTCATCTAAAGAGGTGACATGTTCCCTTGTAAACCGACTCTGACAGAACAGGGGCTCGCTGCTCACTCCATGCTGCACTATTACAGATAGAGGACAGGAGGGAGATGTACAGAAACAACACTCATCCACCTATGGTTTTACTCAGTGAGTGCAGTGGGGTAGGAACATTCATAAGTCATGGAGTCACTCACAGTCAAGGACCAGGAGACAAATTGAGAGGTAGAGAGAGAGAAGGAAAGGAAGAAAGAGAGCTACCCACAGGCATAGAATGACTCATGGTGAAAGAGGAAGAGAAATGTAGAGAGAGCATGGAGGGAGAGATGGAGGGAGGGAGAGGAGGAAGAGAGCACGGAGGGAGGGAGAGGAGGAAGTGAGCAACACAGTCATGGACAGACTCATGTTCAAGGAGAAAGAGATGAAAGACATGAGAAGAGATGGAATGAGGGAGATATTATTGAGAAAGAGAGAGTAGGGGAGTAAATGTGGGGGAGGTGGGGCTCGCATAGCTCGGCGCATTTTAAATTTACAGCCTTTAGTCGCTTAAGATAAACGCAGACATTAAAAACATTACCACCGCGTGTTATGATAAGCCATCCTCTGCTGTTTTACAGCTCTTTTATTTAGTAATCCTCCATGGTTTCTATGGGTCTGACACCCCCCCCCCCCCCGACTTACTCTCTGCCTTATCAAAGATAGTCATTGTGTAGTTATTATTCAACATATTATCCAGATATCAATGCTGGCATAGACTCAAGTACACACTCATATAGGCATATAGACACACACACACAGACATACACATATATCCACACTTTTGCACCAAAAAAACGCATACTCACATACTCACATGTTTAGTCTATAAAGACTATACATAAAATGTGATGCCTTTACAGAATTTTATTTGAGTGTATGAGGAGGTCAACTGTGCTTCAGAAGAAGGGCCTTGGAGTTTTAGCATTCTCTGGTTTGTGGTTGGCCAGGAATAGAGAGATGTTGTCTTGTCATTCTTTACATCTTATCATTAAGTCAGTCAGTTGTTAGATATTGAACCAAGCACATACACTATGTTTATTATCGTGCACTTACACATTATTACATGGCCAACATTTCCATAATGCCCATGTGGAGGAAAGGTAACCCTGTAATTCTGGATTTGTTAAAACTCTTATGCCTTTGCACCAGATTTATATTTTGGACATTTTACTCTGAGCATAAGCAGAGAGAGAGGAGAGAGGGGAGAAAAGGAGAGAGGGAAGGAGAGGGAGAGAGAAAGAGAAAGAGAGAGAGAGAGAGAGAGAGGAGAGAGGGGGAGTGGAGGAGAGGGGGAAGGAGAGGGAAAGAGAGAGAGAGGAGAGAAGGGAAGAGAAGGAGAGGGGGAAGGAGAGGGAGAGAGAAAGAGAGAGAGCAGAAAGAATGAGAGAAACAAGAGTTTATTTCCCAAGGCATTCCAAGCGTACCTGTCTGCTACCCTCTCGTCTTTATTGCATCCCGGCACTGGTATGCTGTTGATAGAGAGAGACATGCAAGGCCACGGCACAAAGCAAAGAAATAGATATGCAGAAATTAATTTATTTTCCCACTTTCGCTAGGGCCTCAATTTCTCCAAAGTCAATGGTAAGACTCCACTACCCACAGACTGTGTAGAGATTCATTGACTGGCTGGACAGTTGGCTTTGAGTAACGGTGAAATACCTTAATGTTTTAACCTTGTCCTATTCCTACACTTGCACATGCGATAACACAGGAATGTATAGAAATTCCTTGGCCTCGAAATGAGTTTGTTCCACTCAGTTCATATGTGGAGTGCCAGGTGCATATCCCTGGGTTCTCCCCTGACTGACTGGAGCTCACACTTGACCAAGTTAAAAAACTGAAAAAGGACCCCTTTATGATCGAGCTCAGCAGTTATAACCAACAACATCTATAGGATCAGCTGTAGAGAAGAAGAACAAGTGAATGGCAGGAACTAGTAATCTGCTCTAATTCTGCAGTTCTAGTTTGGCAGTGAAGCAGAGAATGGAGAGCTGCAACAGTAGAGGTAGTCAGTATACCGTACTGCAGAGCATTGTGACTGATGTTCCATCCTTACAGTGTTGCGGTTGGATTGATGTGCTTGGCTGTTCTGCAGTGCAGTCAAGGCCAGCGACTTGGTGCCTTGTCATTATGGACCTTTCTTCCTGGGGGGGTGCTAAGTCTTGGAGGTACAGGATGGACAGTCTTCCTGCAGGAGATATAGTCTTCCTGAGCCTAACTGCTTTTTCATTAAGTGCCTTGTCATTATGAAAAGACCTTTCTTCCTGCTAGTCTTCCTGCTAGTCTTTCTGCTAGTCTTTCTGCTCATCTTCCTGCTAGTCTTTCTGCTAGTCTTCACTGCTAGTCTTCTTTCTGCTAGTCTTCCTGCTGCTAGTCTTCCTGCTGCTAGTCTTCCTGCTAGTCTTCCTGCTAGTCTTCCTGCTAGTCTAGTCTTTCCTGCTAGCTAGTCTTTCTGCTAGTCTTTCTGCTAGTCTTCCTGCTAGTCTTTCTGCTAGTCTTTGCTAGTCTTCCTGCTGCTAGTCTTCCTGCTAGTCTAGTCCTGCTAGTCTTCCTGCTAGTCTTCCTGCTAGTCTTCCTGCTAGTCTTCCTGCTGCTGCTAGTCTTTCTGCTAGTCTTCCTGCTAGTCTTTCCTGCTAGTCTTTCTGCTAGTCTTCCTGCTAGTCTTCCTGCTAGTCTTCCTGCTAGTCTTTTGCTAGTCTTCCTGCTAGTCTTTCTGCTAGTCTTCCTGCTAGTCTTCCTGCTAGTCTTCCTGCTAGTCTTCCTGCTAGTCTTTCTGCTAGTCTTCCTGCTAGTCTTCCTCTGTCTTCCTGCTAGTCTTTCTGCTTCCTGCTAGTCTTTCTGCTAGTCTTCCTGCTAGTCTTCCTCTAGTCTTCCTGCTAGTCTTCCTGCTAGTCTTTCTAGTCTTCCTGCTAGTCTTCCTGCTAGTCTTCTGCTAGTCTTTCTGCTAGTCTTCCTGCTAGTCTTTCTGCTAGTCTTCCTCTTCCTGCTAGTCTTCCTGCTAGTCTTCCTGCTAGTCTTTCTGTCTTCCTAGTCTTTCTGCTAGTCTTTCTGCTAGTCTTCCTGCTAGTCTTCCTGCTAGTCTTCCTGCTAGTCTTTCTGCTAGTCTTCCTGCTAGTCTTTCTGCTCGTCTTCCTGCTAGTCTTTCTGCTAGTCTTTCTGCTAGTCTTCCCGCTCGTCTTTCTGCTAGTCTTCCTGCTAGTCTTCCTGCTAGTCTTCTGCTGCTAGTCTTCTGCTAGTCTTTCTGCTAGTCTTCCTGCTAGTCTTTCTGCTAGTCTTTCTCTTCTTTCTGCTAGTCTTCCTGCTAGTCTTTCTGCTAGTCTTCTGCTAGCTGCTAGTCTTCCTGCTAGTCTTCCTGCTAGTCTTTCTGCTAGTCTTCCTGCTAGTCTTTCTGCTAGTCTTTCTGTCTTCTGCTAGTCTTTCTGCTAGTCTTCCTGCTAGTCTTTCTGCTAGTCTTTCTGCTAGTCTTTCTGCTAGTCTTCCTAGCTTTCTGCTAGTCTTTCTGCTAGTCTTCCTGCTAGTCTTTCTGCTAGTCTTCCTGCTAGTCTTCCTCTGCTTCTTCCTGCTAGTCTTTCTGCTAGTCTTCCTGCTAGTCTTCCTGCTAGTCCTGCTCTAGTCTTTCTGCTAGTCTTCCTGCTGTCTTCCTGCTAGTCTTCCTGTCTTCCTGCTAGTCTTTCTGCTAGTCTTCCTGCTAGTCTTCCTGCTAGTCTTCCTGCTAGTCTTTCTGCTAGTCTTCCTGCTAGTCTTTCTGCTAGTCTTCCTGCTAGTCTTTCTGCTCTAGTCTTCCTGCTAGTTTCCTGCTAGTCTTCTGCTAGTCTTCCTGCTAGTCTTCCTGCTAGTCTTCCTCTAGTCTTCCTGCTAGTCTTCCTGCTAGTCTTCCTGCTAGTCTTCCTGCTAGTCTTTCTGCTAGTCTTCTGCTAGTCTTCTGCTAGTCTTCCTGCTCAGTCTTCTTTCTGCTAGTCTTCCTGCTAGTCTTCTGCTAGCTGCTAGTCTTCCTAGTCTTCCTGCTAGTCTTCCTCTTTCTGCTAGTCTTCCTGCTGCTCGTCTTCCTGCTGCTAGTCTTCCTGCTAGTCTTTCTGCTAGTCTTTCTGCTAGTCTTTCTGCTAGTCTTCCTGCTAGTCTTTCTGCTCGTCTTCTGCTGTCTTTCGTCTTCCTGCTAGTCTTCCTGCTAGTCTTCCTGCTAGTCTTCCTGCTCGTCTTTCTTCTAGTCTTCCTGCTAGTCTTTCTGCTCGTCTTCCTGCTAGTCTTTCTGCTCGTCTTTCTGCTAGTCTTCCTGCTAGTCTTTCTGCTAGTCTTTCTGATAGTCTTTCTGATAGTCTTCTTGCTAGTCTTTCTGCTAGTCTTTCTGCTAGTCTTTCTGCTAGTCTTCCTGCTCGTCTTTCTGCTTGTCTTCCTGCTTGTCTTTCTGCTAGTCTTCCCGCTCGTCTTTCTGCTAGTCTTTCTGTTAGTCTTCCTGCTCGTCTTCCTGCTCGTCTTTCTGCTCGTCTTTCTGCTGCGTCTTCCTGCTCGTCTTCTGCTCGTCTTCCTGTCTTTCTGCTAGTCTTCTGCTAGTCTTCCCTGTCTTCCTGCTAGTCTTCCTGCTCGTCTTTCTGCTAGTCTTCCTGCTCGTCTTTCTGCTCGTCTTTCTGCTCGTCTTCCTGCTCGTCTTTCTGCTCGTCTTCCTGCTCGTCTTCCTGCTCGTCTTTCTGCTCGTCTTCCTGCTCGTCTTCCTGCTCGTCTTTCTGCTCGTCTTCCTGCTGGTCTTTCTGCTCGTCTTTCTGCTAGTCTTCCTGTCTTCCTCGTCTTTCTGCTCGTCTTTTCTCGTCTTCCTGCTCGTCTCCTCCTTCTCGTCTTTCTGCTCGTCTTCCTGCTCGTCTTTCTGCTAGTCTTCCTGCTCATCTTTCTGCTCGTCTTCCTGCTCGTCTTCCTGCTCGTCTTTCTGCTAGTCTTCCTGCTCGTCTTTCTGCTCGTCTTCCTGCTCGTCTTCCTGCTCGTCTTCCTGCTCGTCTTTCTGCTCGTCTTCCTGCTTGTCTTTCTGCTAGTCTTCCCGCTCGTCTTTCTGCTAGTCTTTCTGTTAGTCTTCCTGCTCGTCTTCCTGCTCGTCTTTCTGCTCGTCTTTCTGCTCATCTTCATGCTAGTCTTTCTGCTCATCTTTCTGATCATATTTTTGCTCGTATTTCTGCTCGTTTTCCCTCTTCTCATTTTCTATTTTTTTCACTGTAATAGTTTTCCGTTCAAGGTCAGATATCATTTTGGTTTATATGGACAGAGCGGAAGGAAGGGAGGAGAGGAGGAGAAGTGGGGGAGGCGGTGTAGGAACAGTGGGCTCTGTTCTGTTCTGCACCACAAGGAGAGTGATGGGGCTCAGGGTGGGAAGTAGATCATGAAAGCCTGACTGACAATCGGAGCAGAGGTGCTGACGTAGTAGCATGTAGATTTAGTAAAGGGCAAAGTGCAACACCTCCCGTTATGGTGAATGGATTTGTTGTGTAACATTGAATCGATTTAACACTTCCCTCTTAACAATTTGATTGGGTTTTTACACTTTACAGTGTCTTAAAAGGCAGAAACAGGGTGGCTATCTTGCTCTGTTTTAGTGGAATAGGCCTATATGTACATTGCCCTCCCACAGCCCATTTGGTCAAGCAATAAAGACATTCAAAATGTGTTTAATTCAGAACTATATTGAGGTAGTGGGATCTGTGTTTAATCCAGAAATATGTTGAGGTAGTGGGCTCTGTGTTTAATCCAGAACTACTGTCACGCCCTGACCTTAGAGATCCTTATTATTCTCTATGTTTGGTTAGTTCAGGGTGTATGTTTACTGTTTCTTTGTTTTTGGCCGAGTGTGGTTCCCAATCAGAGGCAGCTGTCTATCCTTGTCTCTGATTGTGAATCATACTGTAACGGCGTTCTTCTTTTGTTGAAAGAAAGTCGGACCGAAATGCAGCGTGTAGGTTACTCATGTTTAATAGTGAAGACAAACAAACAAACTATACATGAACAACTAATAAATACAAAACAACAAACGGAACGTGAAACCTATTACAGCCTGACTGGTGAAACTAACACAGAGACAGGAACAATCACCCACGAAATGTAAAGCGAAACCCAGGCTACCTAAATACGGTTCCCAATCAGAGACAACGAGAATCACCTGACTCTGATTGAGAACCGCCTCAGGCAGCCAAACCTATTAAACACACACACCCCTAATCAGCTACAATCCCAAACACTACAAACCCCAATACGAAACTACAATACATAATAAACCCATGTCACACCCTGGTCTGACTAACTAATAAACTAAAACACAAAATACTAAGACCAAGGCGTGACACATACCTAGGCAGCCTGTTTGTGGGATCTTGTTTTCTTTTTAGTTACTGTTGCCTGACAGAACTGTGCGCTTTCGTTTTCTTTTTCATTATTTTGTTTAAGTGCTTTTTAAATTAAAATCATGAACACTTACCCCGCTGCACTTTGGTCTACGTTTTCTACCACCAACGAGAGCCGTTACAGTAGATCCCACCAAAAACGGACCAAGCAGCGTGGCCAGGAGGAGTGGACATGAGAGGACATCCTGGATGGAGAAGGAACCTGGACGCAGGCCGGAGAGTATCGCCGTCCATGGGAGCAGATGGAGAGAGGAACGGTGACGATACGAGGAGTTAAGTCAACGATGGAAGCCCGATAGGCAGCTCCCCAAAAAATTGGAGGGGGAACACGGGGAGATTTGCGGAGTCAGGGTTTAGACCGGAGCCAACTCCCCGTGCTTACCGTGGGGAGCGTGTGACAGGTCAGGCACGTGTTATGCAGTGATGCGCACTGTGTCTCCGGGACGCATCCACAGCCCGGTAAGCTCTGTGCCAGCTCCCCGCATTTGCCTTGCTAGAGTGGGCATTCAGCCAGGACGGATTGTGCCAGCTCAGTGCTCCTGGTCTCCGGTGCGTCTCTTCTGCCCCGGATATCCTGCACCGGCTCTGCGCACTGTGTCTCCAGTGCCACTTCACAGCCCAGTGCGTCCTGTGCCAGAGCCCCGCAGTTGCCGGGCTAGGGTGAGCATCCAGCCAGGACGGGTTGTGCCAGCTCTGCGTTCCAGACCTCCAGTGCTTCTCCACGGCCCAGTATATCCTGCGCCAGCTCTACGCACCCGGCCTCCAGTGGTGAGTCATGGCCCGAAGCCTCCAGTGGTGAGTCATGGCACGAAGCCTCCAGTGATGATCCATGGCACAAAGCTTCCAGTGATGATCCATGACCCGAAGCCTCCAGTGATGATCCATGGCCCGAAGCCTCCAGTGATGATTCATGGCCCGAAGCCTCCAGTGATGATCCATGGCCCGAAGCCTCCAGTGATGATCCATGGCCCGAAGCCTCCAGTGATGATTCATGGCCCGAAGCCTCCAGTGATGATCCATGGCCCAAAGCCTCCAGTGATGATCCATGGCCCGGAGCCTGCAGTGATGATCCATGGCATGAAGTCTGCAGTGAGTCCGCAGAGTATTTCCCAGGGTCTCCCTATCTTGAGGAAGGATGGGGAGTAAGTCTCACTGGGAGTAAGTCTCACTGATTTCCCTAATCTTTGTCCGCTGGGTAGCAGGACATTGTGTGCTAATGTTAGTGTGAATTTCTGTGCATGAGAAGCCAATATAAAATGAATTGTTGTGTACAACAGACCAGCGTTCTCGTGAATAAACCTTTTTGACTATTTTAGCTGGGCCTCTGTCTGTTTCATTCGACCAGGATCTTACAAATTCTAGGTCGCAGACTAAGTATTCTAATTTAATTGTGTTATGAACATTGAGAACATAATTATCCTAACAATTGGTCCTTCGAGCCGGATCTCAATCCCTGCCTCTATCGTGCCAATGAACTGCTGAAAACCGTGCACGGGTGGATTCAGGATCCGTCAGACAAAGACCTGACCTCGGAATTGAGGGTTATTTCAGGCCAGTGGTGAACTGGTACACGACAGAGGTGGTGACGAGATCTAAACTACATTGCTTTTCCCAGTCTACGAGAAGGGCAGTAAATCTTTATTCAAGAATTTGGGGAATTGACGCTCGGGCTACATTCAGAAATGTATTTGATTGTTTTTGTGTAGTTTAGGTGTTGATTTTAAAAATCCCACAGGGCATTCTTAACTGGTGACCTATTTTTAGAATGTTGTGTAGAGAACCCTGATATATGTAGTATTCTAGGCAATTGGAAAATGGGAATTGGGTGTAGAAGGGAAGCCTAATATAGCGGAGGGAGGTACGAGATATTAACGTCAAAAGAACAAGCAACAACAGAAAAATAGGCTGCTGACTAGGAATTTATGACCCCTGAAAAATAGCTTACAGTTGTATACGGGTGAGACCTAATGTCCAATCGACACCTCTATAGATAAAGTTTCAAAAAAGGAATTTAGCAACATAGGTGCAAAATGGGTCTGACTTTTCCATGAAAGGAGATACCCACATAGATTGTGAGATTAAAGAGACACACACACATATTCAGGTAGGAGAGCAACTATAGTAATTGGATGTAATTAAAGAGCACATACAAAGACAATAGAAATACATACACATAGATTGTGGGAATGAGACAGATACATAAGGCAGGGGGAGACAAGGCAGATAAACAACAGGCCGAGGGGCTAGACACATAGAGTGTCAAAGGCAGAGAGAAAAAGTCCAGGCGCCTACAGCCAGACCCAGAGCAGGAAAAGAAAGAAGCAGATCACCTCGAGATAATTGTAGATAAGGATAAAGGAGCCTTTAAGGAAAAGAAAAGGAAGAAAGAACAGACAGGAGCAGAATATGTCATCGCCACTCTTCGGGAAAGAGCAGCGAAGATTTTAAACAGAAGGGGAAGAACAGAGAAACGTGATGACGGAGATGGAGAGAAGTGGTGTTTTAGAGGGCTGCATACAGCCCTGGGTCGTCATAGAGGAGGGGTGTAGAGGGATGCATACAGCCCTGGGTCGTCATAGAGGAGGGGTGTAGAGGGATGCATAAAGCCCTGGGTCGTCATAGAGGAGGGGTGTAGAGGGATGCATACAGCCCTGGGTCGTCATAGAGGAGGGGTGTAGAGAGATGCATACAGCCCTGGGTCGTCATAGAGGAGGGGTGTAGAGGGATACATAAAGCCCTTGGTCGTCATAGAGGAGGGGTGTAGAGGGATGAATACAGCCCTTGGTCGTCATAGAGGAGGGTGTAGAGGGATGCATACAGCCCTGGGTCGTCATAGAGGAGGGGTGTAGAGGGATGCATACAGCTCTGGGTCGTCATAGAGGAGGGGTGTAGAGGGGTGCACACAGCCCTGGGTTGTAAGAGAGGAGGGGTGGAGAGGGGTGCACACAGCCCTGGGTCGTCATAGAGGAGGGGTGTGGAGGGGTGCACACACCCCTGGGTCGTCATAGAGGAGGGGTGTAGAGGGGTGTAGAGGGATGCACACTGCCCTGGGTCGTCATAGAAGAGGGGTGTAGAGGGGTGCACACAGCCCTGGGTCATCATAGAGGAGGGGTGTAGAGGGATGCATACAGCTCTGGGTCGTCATAGAGGAGGGGTGTAGAGGGGTGCACACAGCCCTGGGTCGTCATAGAGGAGGGGTGTAGAGGGGTGCACACAGCCCTAGGTCGTCATAGAGGAGGGGTGTAGGGTGGTGCACACAGCCCTGGGTCGTAAGAGAGGAGGGGTGTAGAGGGGTGCACACAGCCCTAGGTCGTCATAGAGGAGGGGTGTAGAGGGGTGCACACAGCCCTGGGTCAACATAGAGGAGGGGTGTAGAGGGGTGCACACAGCCCTAGGTCGTAAGAGAGGAGGGGTGTAAAGGGATGCACTCAGCCCTGGGTCGTCATAGAGGAGGGGTGTAGAGGGGTGCACACAGCCCCGGGTCATCATAGAGGAGGGGTGTAGAGTGATCCACACAGCCCTGGGTCGTCATAGAGGAGGGGTGTAAAGGGGTGCATGCAGCCCTGGGTCGTCATAGAGGAGGGGTGTAGAGGGGTGCACACAGCCCTGGGTCGTCATAGAAGAGGGGTGCATACAGCCCTGGGTCGTTATAGAGGAGGGGTGTAGAGGGGTGCACACAGCTCTGGGTCGTCATAGAGGAGGGGTGTAGAGGGGTGTACACAGCCCTGGGTCGTCATAGAGGAGGGGTGTAGAGTGATCCACACAGCCCTGGGTCGTCATAGAGGAGGGGTGTAAAGGGGTGCATGCAGCCCTGGGTCGTCATAGAGGAGGGGTGTAGAGGGGTGCACACAGCCCTGGGTCGTCATAGAAGAGGGGTGCATACAGCCCTGGGTCGTTATAGAGGAGGGGTGTAGAGGGGTGCACACAGCTCTGGGTCGTCATAGAGGAGGGGTGTAGAGGGGTGTACACAGCCCTGGGTCGTCATAGAAGAGGGGTGTAGAGGGATGCACACAGCCCTGGGTCATCATAGAGGAGGGGTGTAGAGGGATGCATAGAACTCTGGGTCGTCATAGAGGAGGGGTGTAGAGGGGTGCACACAGCCCTGGGTCGTCATAGAGGAGGGGTGTAGAGGGGTGCACACAGCCCTGGGTCGTCATAGAGGAGGGGTGTAGAGGGATCCACACAGCCCTGGGTCGTCATAGAGGAGGGGTGTAAAGGGGTGCATACAGCCCTGGGTCGTAAGAGAGGAGGGGTGTAAAGGGATGCACTCAGCCCTGGGTCAACATAGAGGAGGGGTGTAGAGGGGTGCACACAGCCCTAGGTCGTCATAGAGGAGGGGTGTAGAGGGGTGCACACAGCCCTGGGTCGTCATAGAGGAGGGGTGTAGGGTGGTGCACACAGCCCTGGGTCGTAAGAGAGGAGGGGTGTAGAGGGGTGCACACAGCCCTAGGTCGTCATAGAGGAGGGGTGTAGAGGGGTGCACACAGCTCTGGGTCAACATAGAGGAGGGGTGTAGAGGGGTGCACACAGCCCTGGGTCGTCATAGAGGAGGGGTGTAAAGGGATGCACTCAGCCCTGGGTCGTCATAGAGGAGGGGTGTAGAGGGGTGCACACAGCCCTGGGTCGTCATAGAGGAGGGGTGCATACAGCCCTGGGTCGTTATAGAGGAGGGGTGTAGAGGGGTGCACACAGCTCTGGGTCGTCATAGAGGAGGGGTGTAAAGGTGTGCATACAGCCCTGGGTCGTCATAGAGGAGGGGTGTAGAGGGGTGCACACAGCTCTGGGTCGTCATAGAGGAGGGGTGTAGAGGGGTGCACACAGCCCTGGGTTGTCATATAGAAGGGGTGTAAAGGGGTGCATGCAGCACTGGGTCGTAACAGAGGAGGGGTGTAGAGGGATGCACACAGCCCTGGGTCGTCATAGAGGACGGGTGTAGAGGGGTGCACACAGCCCTGGGTCATCATAGAGGAGGGGTGCATACAGCCCTGGGTCGTCATAGAGGAGGGGTGTAGAGGGGTGCACACAGCCCTGGTTCGTCATATAAGGGTGGTGCATACAGCCCTGGGTCGTCATAGAGGAGGGGTGTAGAGGGGTGCACACAGCCCTGGGTCGTCATAGAGGAGGGGTGTAGAGGGGTGTACACAGCCCTGGGTCGTCATAGAGGAGGGGTGTGGAGGGGTGCACACAGCCCTGGGTCGTCATAGAGGAGGGGTGCATACAGCCCTGGGTCGTCATAGAGGAGGGGTGTAGAGGGGTGCACACAGCCCTGGGTCGTCATAGAAGGGTGGTGCATACAGCCCTGGGTCGTCATAGAGGAGGGGTGTAGAGGGGTGCACACAGCCCTGGGTCGTCATAGAGGAGGGGTGTAGAGGAATGCATACAGCCCTGGGTCGTCATAGAGGAGGGGTGTAGAGGGATGCACACAGCCCTGGGTCGTCATAGAGGCGGGGTGTAGAGGGATGCACACAGCCCTGGGTCGTCATAGAGGAGGGGTGTAGAGGGATGCACACAGCTCTGGGTCGTCAAAAAGGAGGGGTGTAGAGGGGTGCACACAGCCCTGGGTCGTCATAGAGGAGGGGTGTAGAGGGATGCACACAGCTCTGGGTCGTCAAAAAGGAGGGGTGTAGAGGGATGCATACAGCCCTAGGTCGTCATAGAGGAGGGGTGTAGAGGGGTGCACACAGCTCTGGGTCGTCATAGAGGAGGGGTGTAGAGGGGTGCTCACAGCTCTGTGTCGTCATAGAGGAGGGGTGTAGAGGGGTGCACACATTCCTGGGTCGTCATAGAGGAGGGGTGTAGAGGGATGTATACAGCCCTGGGTCGTCATAGAGGAGGGGTGTAGAGGGGTGCATACAACTCTGGGTCGTCATAGAGGAGGGGTGTAGAGGGGTGCACACAGCCATGGGTCGTCATAGTGGAGGGGTGTAGAGGGATCCACACAGCCCTGGGTCGTCATAGAGGAGGGGTGTAAAGAGGTGCATACAGCCCTGGGTCGAAAGAGAGGAGGGGTGTAGAGGGATGCACACAGCTCTGGGTCAACAGAGAGGAGGGGTGTAGAGGGGTGCACACAGCCCTAGGTCGTCAAAGAGGTGGGGTGTAGAGGGGTGCACACAGCCCTGGGTCGTCATAGAGGAGGGGTGTAAAGGGGTGCATGCAGCCCTGGGTCGTCATAGAGGAGGGGTGTAGAGGGGTGCACACAGCCCTAGGTCGTCAAAGAGGTGGGGTGTAGAGGGGTGCACACAGCCCTGGGTTGTCATAGAGGAGGGGTGCACACAGCCCTGGGTCGTCATAGAGGAGGGGTGTAGAGGGGTGCACACAGCCCTAGGTCGTCATAGAGGAGGGGTGTAGAGGGGTGCACACAGCCCTGGGTAAACATAGAGGAGGGGTGTAGAGGGGTGCACACAGCCCTAGGTCGTAAGAGAGGAGGGGTGTAAAGGGATGCACTCAGCCCTGGGTCGTCATAGAGGAGGGGTGTAGAGGGGTGCACACAGCCCTGGGTCGTCATAGAGGAGGGGTGTAGAGGGGTGCACACAGCCCTGGGTCGTCATAGAGGAGGGGTGTCGGGTGGTGCACACAGCCCCGGGTCGTCATAGAGGAGGGGTGTAGAGGGGTGCACACAGCCCCGGGTCGTCATAGAGGAGGGGTGTAAAGGTGTGCATACAGCCCTGGTTCGTCACAGAGGAGGGGTGTAGAGGGGTGCACACAGCTCTGGGTCGTCATAGAGGAGGGGTGTAGAGTGATCCACACAGCCCTGGGTCGTCATAGAGGAGGGGTGTAAAGGGGTGCATGCAGCCCTGGGTCGTCATAGAGGAGGGGTGTAGAGGGGTGCACACAGCCCTGGGTCGTCTTAGAAGAGGGGTGCATACAGCCCTGGGTCGTTATAGAGGAGGGGTGTAGAGGGGTGCACACAGCTCTGGGTCGTCATAGAGGAGGGTGTAAAGGTGTGCATACAGCCCTGGGTCGTCATAGAGGAGGGGTGTAGAGGGGTGCACACAGCTCTGGGTCGTCATAGAGGAGGGGTGTAGAGGGGTGCACACAGCCCTGGGTTGTCATATAGAAGGGGTGTAAAGGGGTGCATGCAGCACTGGGTCGTAACAGAGGAGGGGTGTAGAGGGATGCACACAGCCCTGGGTCGTCATAGAGGACGGGTGTAGAGGGGTGCACACAGCCCTGGGTCATCATAGAGGAGGGGTGCATACAGCCCTGGGTCGTCATAGAGGAGGGGTGTAGAGGGGTGCACACAGCCCTGGTTCGTCATATAAGGGTGGTGCATACAGCCCTGGGTCGTCATAGAGGAGGGGTGTAGAGGGGTGCACACAGCCCTGGGTCGTCATAGAGGAGGGGTGTAGAGGGGTGTACACAGCCCTGGGTCGTCATAGAGGAGGGGTGTGGAGGGGTGCACACAGCCCTGGGTCGTCATAGAGGAGGGGTGCATACAGCCCTGGGTCGTCATAGAGGAGGGGTGTAGAGGGGTGCACACAGCCCTGGGTCGTCATAGAAGGGTGGTGCATACAGCCCTGGGTCGTCATAGATTAGGGGTGTAGAGGGGTGCACACAGCCCTGGGTCGTCATAGAGGAGGGGTGTAGAGGGATGCATACAGCCCTGGGTCGTCATAGAGGAGGGGTGTAGAGGGATGCTCACAGCCCTGGGTCGTCATAGATGCGGGGTGTAGAGGGATGCACACAGCCCTGGGTCGTCATAGAGGAGGGGTGTAGAGGGATGCACACAGCCCTGGGTCGTCATAGAGGAGGGGTGTAGAGGGATGCACACAGCCCTGGGTCGTCATAGAGGAGGGGTGTAGAGGGATGCACACAGCTCTGGGTCGTCAAAAAGGAGGGGTGTAGAGGGGTGTAGAGGGATGCATACAGCCCTAGGTCGTCATAGAGGAGGGGTGTAGAGGGGTGCACACAGCTCTGGGTCGTCATAGAGGAGGGGTGTAGAGGGGTGCTCACAGCTCTGTGTCGTCATAGAGGAGGGGTGTAGAGGGGTGCACACATTCCTGGGTCGTCATAGAGGAGGGGTGTAGAGGGATGTATACAGCCCTGGGTCGTCATAAAGGAGGGGTGTAGAGGGGTGCATACAACTCTGGGTCGTCATAGAGGAGGGGTGTAGAGGGGTGCACACAGCCATGGGTCGTCATAGTGGAGGGGTGTAGAGGGATCCACACAGCCCTGGGTCGTCATAGAGGAGGGGTGTAAAGAGGTGCATACAGCCCTGGGTCGAAAGAGAGGAGGGGTGTAGAGGGATGTACACAGCTCTGGGTCAACAGAGAGGAGGGGTGTAGAGGGGTGCACACAGCCCTAGGTCGTCAAAGAGGTGGGGTGTAGAGGGGTGCACACAGCCCTGGGTCGTCATAGAGGAGGGGTGCACACAGCCCTGGGTCGTCATAGAGGAGGGGTGTAGAGGGGTGCACACAGCCCTAGGTCGTCATAGAGGAGGGGTGTAGAGGGGTGCACACAGCCCTGGGTCAACATAGAGGAGGGGTGTAGAGGGGTGCACACAGCCCTAGGTCGTAAGAGAGGAGGGGTGTAAAGGGATGCACTCAGCCCTGGGTCGTCATAGAGGAGGGGTGTAGAGGGGTGCACACAGCCCTGGGTCGTCATAGAGGAGGGGTGTAGAGGGGTGCACACAGCCCTGGGTCGTCATAGAGGAGGGGTGTAGGGTGGTGCACACAGCCCCGGGTCGTCATAGAGTAGGGGTGTAGAGGGGTGCACACAGCCCCGGGTCGTCATAGAGGAGGGGTGTAAAGGTGTGCATACAGCCCTGGTTCGTCACAGAGGAGGGGTGTAGAGGGGTGCACACAGCTCTGGGTCGTCATAGAGGAGGGGTGTAGAGGGGTGCACACAGCCCTGGGTCGTCATAGAGGAGGGGTGTAGGGTGGTGCACACAGCCCCGGGTCGTCATAGAGGAGGGGTGTAGAGGGGTGCACACAGCCCCGGGTCGTCATAGAGGAGGGGTGTAAAGTTGTGCATACAGCCCTGGTTCGTCACAGAGGAGGGGTGTAGAGGGGTGCACACAGCTCTGGGTCGTCATAGAGGAGGGGTGTAGAGTGATCCACACAGCCCTGGGTCGTCATAGAGGAGGGGTGTAAAGGGGTGCATGCAGCCCTGGGTCGTCATAGAGGAGGGGTGTAGAGGGGTGCACACAGCCCTGGGTCGTCATAGAAGAGGGGTGCATACAGCCCTGGGTCGTTATAGAGGAGGGGTGTAGAGGGGTGCACACAGCTCTGGGTCGTCATAGAGGAGGGGTGTAAAGGTGTGCATACAGCCCTGGGTCGTCATAGAGGAGGGGTGTAGAGGGGTGCACACAGCTCTGGGTCGTCATAGAGGAGGGGTGTAGAGGGGTGCACACAGCCCTGGGTTGTCATATAGAAGGTGTGTAAAGGGGTGCATGCAGCACTGGGTCGTAACAGAGGAGGGGTGTAGAGGGATGCACACAGCCCTGGGTCGTCATAGAGGACGGGTGTAGAGGGGTGCACACAGCCCTGGGTCATCATAGAGGAGGGGTGCATACAGCCCTGGGTCGTCATAGAGGATGGGTGTAGAGGGGTGCACACAGCCCTGGTTCGTCATATAAGGGTGGTGCATACAGCCCTGGGTCGTCATAGAGGAGGGGTGTAGAGGGGTGCACACAGCCCTGGGTCGTCATAGAGGAGGGGTGTAGAGGGGTGTACACAGCCCTGGGTCGTCATAGAGGAGGGGTGTGGAGGGGTGCACACAGCCCTGGGTCGTCATAGAGGAGGGGTGCATACAGCCCTGGGTCGTCATAGAGGAGGGGTGTAGAGGGGTGCACACAGCCCTGGGTCGTCATAGAGGAGGGGTGTAGAGGGATGCACACAGCTCTGGGTCAACATAGAGGAGGGGTGTAGAGGGGTGCACACAGCCCTGGGTCGTCATAGAGGAGGGGTGTAAAGGGGTGCATGCAGCCCTGGGTCGTCAAAGAGGTGGGGTGTAGAGGGGTGCACACAGCCCTGGGTCGTCATAGAGGAGGGGTGTAAAGGGGTGCATGCAGCCCTGGGTCGTCAAAGAGGTGGGGTGTAGAGGGGTGCACACAGCCCTGGGTCGTCATAGAGGAGGGGTGTAAAGGGGTGCATGCAGCCCTGGGTCGTCAAAGAGGTGGGGTGTAGAGGGGTGCACACAGCCCTGGGTCGTCATAGAGGAGGGGTGCACACAGCCCTGGGTCGTCATAGAGGAGGAGGGTAGTGTGGCCCAGGTAAACTCCAAACAAAATGCATTCTGCGTTCTTTAATTTGAGAAATGGTTCCCCTTGCTCGCTCAGAACACACACACACACACACACACACACACACATACTGGTCTCTGTGTATATTCATGTAATTTTTATGGGAAACATGAATAATGCATGAGAGACCGTTGTCGTGCCGAGCGAGGATGTAAATCGATATGTATTCACTTTGGCTGACGTAAATGATATCTCCCATAACTAGAGCGCTCACCTCTGTTTCTCCAGGCTCACCTCTGTTTCTCCAGGCTCACCTCTGTTTCTCCAGGCTCACCTCTGTTTCTCCAGGCTCACCTCTGTTTCTCCAGGCTCACCTCTGTTTCTCCAGGCTCGCTGTACCTATGCTTCAGTCCCAACAAAACCCTGTATTGAAACAATGACAGATTCTGTCTATTCATATCTATTAATAAAGCGGTAAAAGAATGGAATTTCTCTATTTATGAAGTGAAAAGTTTGCAAATGTTTTGCTATCGTCAGAACAGCAGACATAGTAGCTACAATCTTCTCTGTCTGTCTCCACGAGAGTGAAATGTGTTTCATTGTGAGTTGTGTTGTGGCGGCAACTCCACAGAATGCATTGTTCCTCCATTACGTTCCTGTCTTGAACAGGTTGATTCAGTGTTTGTGTGTCATTCATGTTTATCTCTTTTACTCTTGCTCGCTCACTCACTCACTCACCTGCTCACTCACTCGCTCACTCACTCACTCGCTCACTCACTCACTCGCTCACTCACTCACTTTCTCTGTCTCTCTCTCTCTCACTCTCCCCTCTCCCCACTCTTTCTTTCTCCCCCTCTCTTTCTCTGTCTCCTCCTCTCTCTTTTGCTCCCCCCAACCCCCCACCTCTCTCTCTGAGCATTTTAACAGAGGCTGCTGGCCTAATCCACCTGACGTTGGGTCTCAACATCCCAAATGCCGACATGAGAAATGTCCATAACTCAACACACACACACACACACACACACAAATACTGGGTGTTGCTCGGGGGGCTTTTTTTGGGCAAGGCATTGCATGGTATTACATGAAAGGTCAGTTGCAGAGTTTCCATTTTAACTTCCATTCTGCCGGTAGCAAGCTGAGAGGTAAAATAAATTGTTGGATTGTATGTCACCCCCTTGTTTAAATTCCTTGGATCGGTGTGTGTGTTTTTTTGTTGAAGGTTTTTACACCCCAAATGAAATCCTCTCACTGAAATGACATTTTAACGCCTTCTACCGGGAAACTGTCTGTCATTAATGAAGCAGGTTTACTCTTAAATTGGCGATGTTAAGAGTGTGTGAGCCACACAGTGAAATATGTGTGAGCCGAATGAACTGTGTGTGTGTTTGACGACACAGGCACTGATAGTGGTTTTTACAATACGTTTGGTTCCCCTCAAATGGAAATGCACAGAAAAAAACAGAGGTCTATTTTTAAGTGAAGTGATTTCCACAAAGTGGGAGCTTGTATTTTCCTCTTTCTCTCTCTCATTCTCTGGTTCTTTCTCCTGCAGGACACGTAAATCACATCTGTTTCACCAGCTCAGAAGCTTTAGGGACACAGATTACCCAGCAGGGACTCTCTCTATTTCGATTGCGAGAGAGAGGGAGGGAAAGCGAGAGATAAGAACTGATGATCACCCAGCTGGAGGTACGGCAGGTGGAGCTGGAACACACTCCAGTCAGAACAAAAAATTGTTCCGCTCAACAACACCCTGTTACGCACGCCTCTATGAAGAGGGAACGCGACACCCTGCTACAACTAAACTCTCCGTGAAGTGAAAAAGGTATGTACTGTAGGTGCGAGTAAGGATGACAGACAGAATGTGGTACTGTTTACAAGGACTTTATTCCTTTACACGGTAATATGGGGAAAAGGGGCTGGACGGAACCAAAGCAAAGAAAGTAAATCTCAAAGCCCCCCCTCTCCTATCTTACCTGCCTACCCACTACTTACCTAATTTAGCACCACCTGGTGCCCTAACCAAAATACAAGGGGGTGGTCCGCCCAGGTCTTACCTAGTGTGCCTAGACAGCGAATATGCTACGGGTATATGTATGCCTGCGGGCCTCTTGCCTAAGCACTCCCTAGGTGCCTTCCCCTTCCCCCTGGGAACAAATGAAACAGAATATTAAACAATTTCACAAGCAAACTAAGAAACAAAGGACATCAAATAAGCTCTATCTGAGCAACAAACTCACAAAACATACCAACTCTCAGCCCAGCAAAATCTCTAGCAAAATCTCGGCAATGACCTCCCAGCAAAATTCTCTAGCAAATCTACCTCCAGCAAAATCTCTCTAGCAAATCTACCTCTAGCAAATCTACCTCCAGCAAAATCTCTCTAGCAAATCTATTTCCAGCAAAATTCTCTCTAGCAAATCTACCTCTAGCAAATCTACCTCCAGCAAAATCTCTCTAGCAAATCTACTTCCAGCAAAATTCTCTCTAGCAAATCTACCTCTAGCAAATCTACCTCCAGCAAAATCTCTCTAGCAAATCTACTTCCAGCAAAATTCTCTCCTCCTGCACAGAACACTGGCTTTTATATAGCTTCTGGTATAGGTAATTGGAGACAGCTGCGTCTTGACGAGGGGGCGGGTTCAGCTCTCCAATTAGCCCTGGAGTCGACCAATCAGCTGCTTGATGGATTTCAGGAAGCCATTTCCTGAAATAAACACATGCAAACATACAAACTACAACACATAAACTGGGGAACGTAACACACCCCATCAAACAGAGGTTGAAAGAGACATATCTGCACTCTGGACTATGGTGAGACAACATCAACAGGAGAAAGAGCAGGAGCAGGAGAAGAACAGAGCACTAGAGGAGAAGATCAGAGTGCTGGAAGAGAGGGTGACAGTCCACCCCAGACCATGACCATATCCTCGGCATCACAGCAGATCAGACAAATGAAGAACCCCAAGCCCAGGGGATCACACCACCTCTGAGCACCCCCCCTGTCAGCCACCCTGATAGCCCTCCTGACAACCCCCCCCCCCCCCTTATGGACTCAAATGGGAAGAAAATTTACTTTTTTCCAAACACAGTTTCTAAACTCTGGTGTCCAAACACCCAGTGCGCCCGAGACCTTCTGTCTGAAGACCAACTGGGGTCACCCAGCCACATAATAATTTTACAAATGACCTGAGAGCACAGCAGGAAAGGGTGGCCACTGCACTCAAGGGAGTGATTGAAAAAGCTTCTTCTACTTTCCCCAATGCACAATTGATTATCTCTGCACTGCTACCACAAAAATAACTTCCACCCTGCTACCATACAGCGGGTAAATGCAAGAGTTTGTTCTGTTAGGTGACCTAAACTGGGATATGCTTAACAACTCGGCAGTCCTACAATCTAAGCTAGATGCCCTCAATCTCACACAAAGCATCTAGGAACCCACCAAGTACAACCCAAAATCCGTAAAAATGGGCACCCTCATAGATATTAACCTGACCAACTTGCCCTCTAAATACACCTATGCTGTTTTCAATCAGGATCTCAGCAATCACTGCCTCATTGCCTGCATCCGTTATGGGTCCGCGGTCAAACGACCACCGCTTATCACTGTCGAAACGCTCCCTAAAATACTTCTGTGAGCAGGCCTTTCTAATCGACCTGGCCCGGGTATCTTGGAAGGATAATGACCTCAGCCCATCAGTCCAGGATGCATGGTCGTTCTTTAAAAGTAATTCCCTCACCATCTTAAATAAGCATGCCCTTTTCAAGAAATGTAGAACTAAGAACAGATATAGCCCTTGGTTCACTCCAGACGTGACCGCCCTCGACAAACACAAAAAACATCCCGTGGCGGACTGCAATAGCATCGAATAGTCCCCGCGATATGCAGCTGTTCAGGGAAGTCAGGAACCAACACACACACACGTCAGTCAGGAAAGCAAAGGCTAACTATTTCAAACAGAAATTTGCATCCTGTAGCTCTAACTCCTAAAAGTTTTGGGACACTGTAATATCCATGGAGAACAAGAGCACTTCCTCCCAGCTGCCCACTGCACTGAGGCTAGGTAACACAGTCACCACCGATAAATCCACGATAATCGAGAATTTCAAGAAGCATTTCTCTACGGCTGGCCATGCTTTACTCCTGGCTACCCCAACCCCGGCCAACAGCTCCGCACCCCCGGCAGCTACTTGCCCAAGCCTCCCCAGCTTCTCCTTCACCCAAATCCAGATAGCAGATGTTCTGAAAGAGCTGCAAAACCTGGACCCGTACAAATCAGCTTGGCTAAACAATCTGGACACTCTCTTTCTAAAATGATCCGCCGCCATTGTTGCAACCCCTATTACCAGTCTGTTCAACCTCTCTTTTGTATCCTCCCAGATCCCTAAAGATTGAAAAGCTGCAAACTGTTATAGACCTATATTCATCCTGCCCTGCTTTTCAAAAGTCTTTGAAAGTCAAGTTACTAAACAGATCACTGACCATTTAAAATCCCACCGTACCTTATCCGCTGTGCAACCTGGTTTCCGAGTTGGTCATGGGTGCACCTCAGCCATGCTCAAGGTACAAAACGATATCATAAACGCCATCGATAATAGATTGTACTGTGCAACCGTCTTCATCAACCTGGCCAAGGCTTTTCTTATCGGCAGAATCTTAATTTCTCAAATGACTGTCTCGCCTGTTTCACCAACTACTTATTAGACAGAGTTAGTGTGTCAAATCGTAGGGCCTTTTGTCCGGACCTCTGGCAGTCTCTATGGGGTACCACAGGGTTCAATTATTTTCTCTGTATATATCAACAATGTCGCTCTTGCTGCGGGTGATTCCATGATACACCTCTACGCAGACGACACCATTCTGTATAATTCTAGCCCTTCTTTGGACACTGTGTTAACAAACCTCCAAACAAGCTTCATTGCCATACAACACTCCATCCCTGGCCTCCAACTGCTCTTAAACGCAAGTAAAACTAAATGCATGCTTTCAAACATTCACTGCCCGCACCTGCCTGCCCGATTAGCATCACTACTCTGGATGGTTCTGACTTAGAATATGTGGACAACTACAAATACCTAGGTGTCTGGCTAGACTGTAAACTCTCCTTCCAGACTCAAATTAAACATCTCCAATCCAAAATGAAATCTAGAATAGGCTTTCTATTCCACAACAAAGCCTCCTTCACTCAAACATACAATAGTAAATCTGACAATCCTACCGATTCTTGACTTCGGCGATGTAATTTCAAAATAGCCTCCAACACTCTACTCAGCAAACTGGATGCAGTCTATCACAGTATCATCCGTTTTGTCACCAAAGCCCTATATACCACCCACCACTGCAACCTGTATGTTCTAATCGGCTGGCCCTCACTACATTTTCGCTGCCAGACCCACTGGCTCCAGGTCATGTATAAGTCTTTGCTAGGTAAATCTCCACCTTATCTGAGATCACTGGTCACGATAACAACACCCACCTTTAGCATATCTATCTAGCACCTTTAGCATATCTCACTGGTCATCCACAAAGCCAACACCTCCTTTGGCCGCCTTTCCTTACAGTTCTCTGCTGCCAATGACTGGAACAAAATGCAAAAATCGCTGAAGCTGGAGACTTATATTTGCCTCACTAACTTTAAACATCAGCTATCCGAGCACGTAACCGATCGCTGCAGCTGTACATAGCCCATCTGTAAATAGCCCATCCAATCTACCTACCTCATCCCCATATTGTTATTATTTTCTTTTCTGCTCTTCTGCACACCAGTATTTCTACTTGCACATTATCATCTGCACATCTATCATTCCAGTGTTAATTTGCTAAATTGAAATCACTTGCTATTATGGCCTTTTTATTGCCTTACCTCCTCACGCCATTTGCACACACTGTATATATACAGGTACTTTCTTGTTTTCTACTGTGTTATTGACTGTACGCTTGTTTATGCCATGTGTAACTCTGTGTTGTTGTTTGTGTTGCACTGCTTTGCTTTATATTGGCCACGTCGCAGTTATAAATTAGAACTTGTTCTCAACTAGCCTACCTGGTTAAATAAAGGTGAAATGTATACATATATATTTTTTAAGTATTTCCCGTGACTGTGCCTCAAAACCAAATGTCTACCTGGCCCACCACTCCACCCTGGACTTGAACATCCTTTACAGACCCTAAAGGACATTGCACTGAACCGCAGCCCCAATAGCTCACACAAGAGCAAGAGATAAATAGACACCCCGCCCAGACCAGTGACACCCTCCCCCCAGACCTTCACATAGAGAACCAACGGCAAAAGGACATACATCCAGACCATAGCACCACTAGCCACATCCACACCCCAGAGGGAGAGGGAGAGAGAGAGAGAGAGAGAGTAAGAGAGGGGGGAGAGAGAGTGAGTGAATGAGACTTCATCCTACAAGGAACATGGTACAGAGGAGATGGACCCACTGGTTGCCCTCTAGGTTACAGAGAGTTGGTAGTCCCATCCATCAAACTACCAGGTGTGAAACAGGGAAGAGACTCAGGGGTATGCTAATTTGGTACAGAGCAGACCTAATCCACTCTATTAAATTAATCAAAACAGGAACATTTTACATTTGGCTAGAAATTCAAATGGAAATGATCTCAACAAAGAAAAATGTCCTCCTGTGTGCTACCTATATACCCTCACTAGAATTCCCATACATTAATGAAGACAGCTTCTCCATCCTGGAGGGGGAAATCAATCATGTCCAGGCCCAGGGGCATGTACTAGTCTGTGGTGACCTAAATACCAAAACTGGACAAGAACTACAGAAAAAGAAGGAACAGCACGTCAGAAATCAGCTCAATGTGAATGAAGAACCCATAGACTCTAACCACTTCTTGGAAAATTGGAATAAACTAAACAAGCAACAACACGAAGTGTTGGAGATGTATGGGTAAACCACTTTTCCAATCTTTTTGGCCCTATAACAAAGAAATACCAGAAAAAATATATACATGATCAAATACAAATCTTAGAATCCACTATTAAAGACTACCAGAACCCACTGAATTCTCCAATTACATTGAATGAACTACAGGACAAAAAACAAACCCTTCAACCCAAAAAGGCCTGTGATGTTGATGGTATCCTCAATGAAATGATGCAATATATACAAACCACAATGGCCAATTGGCTATACTTAAACTCTTTCACGTCATCCTTAGCTCTGGCACTTTCCCCAATATTTGGAACCAACGACTGATCATGCCAATCCACAAAAGTGGAGACAAATTTGACCCCAATAACTACCGTGTGTGTGATAAACGTCAACAGCAACCTTGGGAAAATCCTCTGCATCATCATTAACAGCAGACTAGTTTATTACCTCAGTGAAAACAATGTACTGAGCAAATGTTAAATGTTGGCTTTGCCGAATTACCGTACGACAGACCACGTCTTCCCACTGCACACCCTAATTGACAAAGAA